>NW_022631101.1:2834165-3132357 GCF_010015895.1 Lontra canadensis | reverse complement strand
GGGGGGGGGGTTTCGGCCCCCCCCCCCCCCCCCCAAAAAGGCTTTGTTCCCCCCCCCCCCCCCCCCGGCCCCCCCGGAAGCTGGGAGTGCAAAGGCCAAGATCATGGGCTTGCAGCCAGACCCACTGCGGTGTAACCCAGCCTGCCACTGACTGCCCCGGGGCCTCAGTTTCTTCATCCGCAAGATGGAGCTATCAGTCCCCACACAGGGGACTCTGGGAGGACCAGACAAAACATCCTGGGTGAAGGGCTTGAAACAGTGCCCACGGTTAAGTGTTCCATAGCTAGTCATCGCTGATCCTCTGCTGGGGCCGCCTGGAGTCAACCTTCCGGAACCAAGACCCCAAGCCTGGAGAAATCACCCGCAAGCTTTTTTGCGCAACCACGTGGGGTGTCCCGGAGCGTGCGGGGATCCAAGGATGTTAAGAACTGCGTTTTCACGTGGGGAAGTAGATACAGAGCTAGGAAGGGGGACCGTCTCTCCCCCGACCCCACCCTGAGACCCTACATACCAGCTTGCCCGCCACCAACACTCCCAGGGCCTGCAGAGAAACTGGGAGCATCAACCTGGTCCAGCAGCGTCACTGGGCACCTGGACCTTAGCAGGGGCCTCTTGGGCGGGGCGTGAGGGGGGGTTGCTCCGCTTCCGCACTTGCCCCACCCGTTTCCCAAGCGGCCGCCGGAGGGCGCTCAGAAAACCGAGTCCGTTCCAGGGCTAGGCTTAGCACCTTCGAGGTGGTTCCCCCCACCTCCCCCCATCGCTCAGCAGAATCATCACCAAGAAGCACAGGGTCCCACACCACAGACCTGCTTTGCTCCCTCCCTCCCACTCTCATCCCCCAGCTTCCAGCCACGTTGGCCTCCTTGCTGTCCCTCAACGCTATAGGCATTCTCCTGCCTCCTTCCCCCCAAGATCTCCGTGGCTCCCTCCCTCACTTCATGTATGTCTCTGCTAACATGTCACCTCCTCAAAGAAGTCTTCCCTTCCCACCTGATCCCAGGTGCCTGAATGTGCAGTTACACAGGTTGTCCACTGCGCAAAGCACTCACTGAAGGGGTGAGAGGCGGCTGGAGTCCACCTCACATTCTGTCCTTCAAAACTAAGTGCGGAGAAGAAAGTGGAACTGCTTTCTAGTTCGCACAAAGGTATTCTGGTTTGGGACTAGCCTCATCCATTCTTCTACCCCTTGTTATGAATTGTGTCCTCCCCCTCCCCCAAGGAGATGTGCTGATGTCCTAAACTCCAGTGCCTGTGAAGTAGATCTTATTTGGAAATAGGATCTTGGCAGATGGAAGCGAGTGAAGAGGAGAGTATACTGGAGTGGGGTAGGCTATAGTTCCATGTGGCCTTTTTTTTTTTTTTTTAAAGATTTTATTTATTTATTTGTCAGAGAGAGAGGAGCGAGAGCGAGCACAGGCAGACAGAGTGGCAGGCAGAGGCACAGGGAGAAGCAGGCTCCCGGCCAAGCAAGGAGCCCAATGTGGGCCTCGATACCAGGAGGCCGGGATCATGACCTGAGCTGAAGGCAGCTGCCCAACCAACTGAGCCACCCAGGCGTCCCATATGGTCTCTTTTTAAGAAGAGACACCAGCGCCAAAAAAGGATGTAGCCACAGACTACAAACACCTGAAAAGTGGAAAGTCAAGGAAGGATCCCCCTGCAGCGTTTCTAGGGGGAATATGGTGCTCGTGGTGCCTCGATGTGGGATGTCCAGTCTCCAGAATGGGGAAGAATAAATCTCTGTTCTTCTTCTTTTTTTAAAGATGTATTTATTTATTTAGAGAGAGAGAGAGAGCAGGCACATGAAAAGGAGGGATAGAATGAGAGAGAGAATCTGAAGCAGACTCCCTCCTGTACGGAGTCCAAGGTGGGGCTCGATCTCACCACCAAGAGATCACTCCACAAGCTGAAACCAAGAGTCTGCGGCTTAACCAACTATGCCATCGAAGCGCCCCAAATCTGTCCTTGGAGGCCACCCGTTTCCAAGGGCACCCACAGGAAACAGCCTGCTTTTCCTCCCTCCATCCCACATTGTTCACATTCACAGGTGATCCTCATTCTTTGTGGATGCCCTATCTGTGAACTCATCTGTTTGTTAAAATTTATTTGTAACCCTCCCCAAACTCGAAGCACCTTCATAGACGTGTGCAGAGCGGCAAAAAATCCGGGTCACCCAACATGTGTGTTTCCAACTAAAGTTGAACAAAGCAATGCTCTACCTTCTGGTTTCTGCTCTCATGCCCAACAAGCGTCCTTTTCAAGGCCTGCTTCGCGCCGTGGTTTCACCTTTTTGTGCTTTTGTTGGTGACTTCACTGTTTAAAGTGCCCGTGTACTGAAACGTTGTCCTGTGTGCCGAAGGGGGATAAAGCTGAGATGTGTCTTATGTAGAACATAACTGTGCTGGGGGCACTGGGGTGGTTGGGTCCGTTAAGCCTTGGCCTTCGGCTCTGATCATGATCCAAGGTCCCAGGTTCCAGCCCAGAGTCAGGCTCCCTGCTCAGCGGGGAGTCTGCTTCTCCCTCTGCCTGCCTCTCCCCCTGCTTCTCTCTCTGACAAATTAATAAATAAAATCTTAAAAAAAAAATACGTGTTAGATGAGCTTTGTTCAGGCGTGAGTTATAGTCTGTTGGCCGTGAGCCCGATGTGCACTAATCTAGAATGTATTACTAACAAGTTGTCTTTACAGAAATAGACGCAACACAAGGTTATGTATGAAAACAACTTACAAAAATGTTGTGACTGGAGGTTTGTAGGAAGCTAGCCCTGTATTTCCTCCGGGAGCGATATTTCAGTATTCGTGAATTCCGAGTTCGCGGAGACCACAGAACCTTAAAGGGGAATGCTGAGAACTCCCGGTTTGGTCTCGATGTTTTCCATCTGGTTTCTCCACTAAGAAGTCAGCTCCCCCGGGGGAGGGACTTTCATCTGCCGTGTTCAGTGGCACCCATGAGCCCAGACCAGGGCCTGGCACCCTGAATATGTGTTTAACAAATAATATGTGCAATGAACCCTCACAACCTCCGCCCCGCCCCCGCCCCCACAGGTAGGGACCCAACCCCCCCCCACTTCAAACAACTCCCACCCCCTAAAGACCCAAAAGCAACGGGGCTGAGACGGAGTCAGTACAGTTTTAAAAAAAGGATCAGTTTTTAATTTACAAGAGTTCTAAATGTACAGAATTCTCCTTTAAAAAAATCGTTATACACAATAAATACAGTACAAAAAAATTTATCTTACAGTACTAGTTTTGTCTCCGAGATTTCAAAATCTGGCGCGGGTGGCTGGCGACAGGAAGAACAGAGGGAAGACTGGCTGGGGGGGGGGATGGCGGGGTGGGGAGGAAGACCCCGGTTTCCCGTTTTGGAGGTGCTCGGATTTCAGTTGAGGGGCCGGGAGGGTTCGAAATCTCACTCTCTCGCTCGCTCGCTCGCTCGAGCACACACACAGGGACATGGGACGCGGAGCTGGACGCACACACGCGGATGGGAGACAGGTGCCCGCGGGCACAGCCCTCCGAGGTGGGGGTCTGGGACGCTGGCTGACGCCCTCCCTTCCCTGCGTTTCCTTTTACAGCCTGTGGGGGGCGGTAGGGAGAGGCTGAGCGAGGCTCGCAAAGGACCCTCCAGGCTTTGAGCGCCTTTGACGCGTCGATCTGTGTGGCCACACGGACAAGCCCAGTACCGGGACACGCGGGAGCAGTGGGAACGACCAGGTTACCCTGGCAAACACACACGTGTGTCCCCCCCACCCCACCTCCCCCACGGAGGGGCGGAGTGTGGCAGGAAGCGGGAAGAAATAGGAAATGACACACCGGGATTACCCCCACCTTTGGCAGGGGCACATCTTACATTACAGCCTCCTCCCCTCAATCCACGACCCCCACCCAACAACCCGGCTGACGCAGGAAGTGGGGGAGGAGGCCTTTGTGACTCAAATAACTTAGGCAAGAAAAACTGTCAGGGGTTCCCCGGCTCGAGTCCCCGACGAGGCTGAGGTCAGGCGCCCAGATGCCTCCCCGCCCCCCGATGTCCGCGCGCAAACACGCGCACTTGGGAGGCGTGTGGGGGGGTGGGGGAGACAGGGAAGCGAAGACCAGCCCGGTGTTATCTGTTCAACGTCCTGGCGCCGAGGCCACCGTTGTGACTGGAGGGCGGGTAGGCCTCTGGCCTGTGCAGGGGCGCTGGGGAGGCAGGCGAGACGGCCGTCGGGGCGGCGTGGGGATATGGGGGTGCAGGTGTCCGCCCCGGGGCCTGCTGGAGGTTCAGGATGCTGTCGATAGCGCTCTGGAGGTGTTCCGTGAGCGTGTCGTCCTGTGGGCTGTCGCTGGAGAAGCTGGCCTGGTCCACGTCGGGCGACTCGGACTTGCGCCGCTTGGCTGGGGGCGCCTCCCAGCCAGGATCCCGGCTGCCGCTGCCCTGCCCGGCGCTGGCCGCGGGCTCCGGGGGCGCCCCCTTCAGCATGCGCTGGTACAGCTCGTCCTCCACGGCGGCCAGCTCGCGGATGAGCCCGCTGGTGGCCTCGTCCACTTTGGTGGGCAGCTGCGCGGGGCTGCTGCCCCGGGCCCTGCCGCTCCCGGCCCCCTCCCCGACCCCGCCACCCAGGGCCTCCACGTTCTCGCGGTACGTCTTCCGGAGGGGCAGCCGGGGACAGTGGGGGGCCTGGGCGGCAGTGGGCTTGCGGTCAGTGGTGGCAGGTGGCGGGTGGTCCACTGTGCCGTTCATCTGGCCCGTGGCAGGGGGTGGCGCGGGGGGCCGAGGTGGGGGCTCCGCTGCCTTGAGGGCGGCAGGGGGCGGGGGCTGGTGCACGGGGTCCAGCGCGGTGTTGTGGACCACCTTGCTGAGCCCGGCTTCCTGCTTGATCTTGAGCTTGAGGCCGATGCGGCTACGGGCCTCGTAGGTCTTGATGGGAGGCCGGTTGCGGGAGGGCATGGGACCGTCCTCATCGGCATCCAAGGAGGAGGCGGCGGAGGAGGAGGAGGAGGAGGACAGGGAGGAGGACGCCCGAGCCCAGGTCACGGAAGGGGAGCCACCCGCCCCACCGTGCCGAATCACCAGCTTGGTTGGCAGGTGCAGAGGCGGCTGGGTGGGGACCCCAGATACTGAGGACGGTGCTGGGCCGTGGCCAGGGAGCCGGTGTCCCTCAGAAGAGGCAGCGATGGGGAGGCCAAGAGAGCGCGAGGAAGACACATACTCGTCTGCAAAATGGGGGATGGGGGCCGGGCAAAGAACAGCCACGGGGGCAGGGAAAGCATGAGACGCCTGGGAGAGCACAGCTAATAGGAGCCCTGGCGCGATGGGCATCAACCATCTGCCAGGCCTGGGACCAAGCCCTTGACTCATCAGACTCTCAGGATGCTTTGCTGGGTACTGCTCTACTCAGCAATCCCCAAACCCCCGAACCTGCACGCAGGAGCTCACGCCTGAGAAGGACCCTTAAAATCTGCAAGCACCCCAGTCCTGACTCTAGTCCCCCGCTTTTCGGTCCCCCTGGGGGTGGTGGAATGTCCAGCCAGGAGACAGCAGAATGGACACACAGGGACGGAGGAGAACCAACTCAGCTCCCTCCAGTCCCAGAGCCCAGAGGTCAGGGTAGACCTCTGCCACGGCAGGAAGGTGGGGGCGCGGGTGTCACCCAGTGGTGGAGAAAGGTCAGGCTCAGGCACCCGTCCTCGTGCACCCAGATCAAATTCCTCAGCAGGGGCAGGAGCTGGGGACCCCTCTCCCGCCCCTCCTCTCCCCTCTCCTCTCACCGGGCTTCTCCTTGGCCAACTGTTTGTCCAAGGCAAGGGTGGTCTTCTCCTCCTGAATGAACATTCGGTCGATCATCACCATCTCCGCGGAGGGGCTCACCCTCTGAGGGGGAAGAAGGGCGGATAGGCCGGGAAAGGCACGCGGGCAACCCGGAAGGATGGGAGCGGATTCCGAGCTGTCCCTCTTGGGATCAGACTTGCACCAGCCTCCTTCCCTTCCTCCCGGAGCTTTGAGGAGCAGCCCCCCCACCCCCACCCAAATGGGCCCTGAGCAGGGCGAGGGGCAAGGGTGGGGTCTCCCAGGGAAGGGGCTGGCGCCCTACCCGGGACTCCTCCAGAAGCAGGAGGCGGTATTTATTGAGCATGGCCTGGGTGCGTTTCAGCAGCTGCGTGGACACGGTCTCAAACTCCTCATCCACTGCGGAAGAATAGAAAAGGTCCCGAGGCACAGACACTGGGGAGTGAGGCTTATCCGGGGCCGAGGAGCCGAGGTCTAGCGGATGCATTGGGGCAGTGCACCTGCTCCCCCACCCCCAACCCACGCTAGGGACCAGGGAGGGAGAGTCCTGGGGGAGTGGGGTGGACGGGGTGGAGGGCTCACCTTTGTGGTAGTCGCTGGGGGAGGGGAGTGCACCCTGGTAGACATGGTAGGGAAGGAGGCGATGCAGGGCGTCCTCGAAGGAGGGGAAGGCTGTCTTGTAGTCAGGGTGCAGGACGGAGCCCTGATGTTTGTGCAAATGTTCCAGGAAACTGGTGGGCAGGGTGGGGAGAGGTCACACACACACACACACACACACACAGCTGGTGGTGAGGCCGGGAGAAACCAGACCCTGACCCTGACCTCTCCCCGGGGCCCCAACGCAGACAGCAGGGAAACAAGCTAACGTGGGCTGGACGCGCTCATTCTCTCTCATGGACGCTGGCGATAACCCAAGGGACCGGGGTTATCATCATCATCATCCCCACTCCGCAGATGGGGAAACTGAGGCCAGGCAGAGTGATGTTCCTCCACCCAAAGCACAGACAGAGTGGGGAGGAGGCTGAGGTGGGAGCCGGCAGAGCCGGAGGCCTGGGTTTGAAACTCATCCTCCTCGTGCTATACCCTCTCCCGCCACCTGGGGTCAGCACGTCCTTACTCTGCCTCAAGCGGGTCCCCAACCCCAGGCAAGGTGGGAAGGGACAAGGAACAGAGGGAGGGAAGAAGGGAGGTTGGTCCACTGGGTGGTACAATCCAGTTCTCTCCCAGGCTGTTTTCTACCACATCGCGGGCAGTGAGTTATGTCTCTTTATTGTGTGATTCTCTCTCTCTCCCCCCAGATATGCTCATCTCCACCCTGAGCTGAAGACTGGCACCCCCACCACACCACTGGGGCAGGAACCCTGCCTTGTTTCCAGAACCCAGCAGGGCACTGAGCATTTGATAAACACTTGCCGTAGAAGGAAAGCAGGAGAGAGAGAATGCAGGCAAGCACCCAACATGTACCCACTGCCCACCCAGACCCCATCCATCCAGATTCCCCTCTCTCCACCAAGCACCCATCCAGCCAGCCAAGCACCTACCCCAGACCCCATCCATCAAGCCTGCATCCATCCATCCAGCCAAACACCTGTCAATCCGTTTATCCAAATCCACCCATTCGACCTCCCCATCACCTATCTATCCAAACACCCATCTGTCCACCTAAACACCCTTCTATCCAGCCATGCACCCTCCCCAGACCCCCTCCATCCATCCACCTAGCCAAACACCCCTCCACCCCCCCCAGGCGCCCACAGAGACCCACATTCGTCCATGCACCTTCCCAGACTCCCCTCCACATCCACTCCCCCAAACACCCACCCATGGTACCACAGTCACAGGGGATCCGCATCTGTCACCCTATCGTCACTACTATCCTCACCCCCCTCTCTAGAAGGGAAACTGGGGGTCTTTGAGGGAAATTATACTGCCCCAAAGCACACAGCTAACAAGAGGCGGCTCCCAGGCCTACTAGAAGGTGCGGGGGGAGGGTGCGCACAGCGCTGTGACTCACCAGGCCTCTTTGCTGGGCTGCAGTGCCGGGGTTTTCTTCAGACTGCCCATCTTGCTCTCATACTGCGGGGCAGAGAGGTGAGTGAGAGACAGCACCGCTGAGAGGCCTTCCCTTGGCACCCTGACCCCCCTCCAACCCCGCCTGTGACCAACAGGAGAGCTGGCCCATGTCTCCCCAAGGGCCCCCTCTTCTATCCCGGGATGGGGTCCTGGCCCCAGCTGCTGGAGGCACTGTCTGGCACACTTTGCCTGGCTCCATGGGGCTTGGCTTCCACCTGACTCTTGGTCTGGACACCGGGCAGGCTCCCTCCCTGCTCATCAGACCAAGGCCTCGGCTGACGGTCCAGCGTCCGGCCCACCTGGCTGTCCAGGTTCCCTCTTTCTGCCCGACTCCATCCATCAGGCTGCTAGAGGGGATCTCAGCCCGGAGGCTGTCGGCACTGGGTCCCTTCACCAGCTGTGTTCTTGTCTTTCTGCCTCCCCCTACCCATTTCCCTGCAGAAGGTCTCTGCCTCAGTTTCCCCCACACTGCTTTGTCCCCTCCATTCTGGGCCCCCCACCACGTGACTTCCCAGCCCTCCCCCATCCCCCTGCACGGTCTAGGCTCTCACCACCTCCTTTCTCTTGCCTCCCTGGGCCAATGGTCTCCCCACGTCCCTCCTCCTCCAGCCTCAAGCTCTCCCTGCTCCTGACCCCAGTGACGGCATCAGGGACCCAGGCGAGCCACTGCTCCTCTCGTCACCCTGTGTCTTGGTGTCTGTGGGTCTCCATCTGTCTCGCTCTCTCCTGTGCGCCCACCTGGGTTGTCCTGGTGTTTGACTCACCGCCCAGTCTGCTTTCTGATAGCCTTTCAGTTGGCCTCCTCCGCCCCGCTTGGCACGTCCCCAGCTCCCCTGTGACAATGCTCTGACCCTAGGTGCCCCACCCCCATGCTGGTGGCCTCTTACCTGCAGCCCGGAGGACTTCCCTGGCCCGGCGGCAGCGGCCTTGGCCACACTCAGGGTCGGGAGGCTGCTGGCAAAAGCTTTGCCCTCGGCAGGAAGCAGGGGAGGGAGGCCTGGGGGGTGGGGTTAGGGGCAGACAGGGCTCAGGGTCACTGGCACGAAGGCCCCTCCACAATGCGACCCCCAAGCCTACACCCCGCTCTCTTCCAGTCCTCTGGCCTCAGCAGTGCCGCTAGCCCTGAATCGAGTGCCCCCCTCGGATCTGGGGTGACAGCCCTTCCTCTTCCACCTTCCCTGTCCTGTGAGGTCTGGGGGAACCCCTCGGGCTCACGCACCCACAGCTCTGGCCCAGCCCGTCCCCCTCCCCCTGCCCGCCCACCTTCAGGCCCCCCCACTTCTCCTGCATGGGCTACCTCTCCCCTACCTGCGGTGGCCATGGGTGCCGGGGCAGGGGGATGGCTGGGGGCGGTGGGGGTCCCAGATGGGGCCTGCCCGCTGACCAGCACAGAGGCAGTGGGGCTGGCGAGGGGCCCCAGGCTGGCGGAGGTCTGTGGGGCGGCGGGGCCCCCCCCGGCCTTGTTCTGGAGAATGATTCCGGACGGCACCTGAAGAGGGGGACAGGTGGTTGAGGGGTAGGGGGCACACACTAGGAGGGGCGGCGGCCAGGCACCAGGGCTGGGGACGCAGAGACAACTGGACAGCTGGAGCGTGGGAGAGCCTCCCCACGGGACCAGGAGGGCAGGGCTGGCGGGGCAGGAGGAGGGCTGGTCCCCGCCTCTGATTACCTGGTGAAACCTCTCCAGAAGAGCCTTCGGCTGGGGCAGCGCCGGGAAGGGGGCGGTCACCATCTGGAAGGTCCGAGGAGGCGGTGGGGGGGGGGCACGGCGGGCTCAGGGACCAGGTGGAGGGTCGGAGGGGGTGTGGGGGACTTGTGGGGCCCCTGGCCGGGCGGGTACTGGAGCTGGAAGTCAGGGGGCGTAGGGGCTGGCAGCCTGGTGGCCGCCTCCGTGGAGGCCGCGACGGAGGACGTGGAGGCGGGAGGGAGGTGGGGAGCTGGGGGCAGCGGCCCCTCGGGGGGTTGGGATGGGGGGCGCAGGGGGGGCTGGGGTGGGCCCGGGGCAGCAGGGGCCGGGGTGCTGGCAGGTGGGGGGACTCCCAGCTGGTTCTGGATAACAAAGATGCCAGGCAGAGTGGGGGGTGCCTGGGGCGGGGGGCAAGGGTGCAGGGTGGGCTCTGAGGGTGGGCGGGACAAGCTCTGGGGCTGGGAGGGAGGGCGGGAGTGGGGTCGGGAGGGGGGTCGGGAGGGAGGCCTGGCGGGATGTGGGGAGGGCAGGTGGGGGCTGTCTCCCAGAGGGGCCTGGTGAGGTAGTGATGGGGACGAGGAGGGGCCTGGGCCCTTCAGTGGAGCCGCTGCCGGGATCTGGGCAGGGGAGGGAGGTAGAGGGGAGGGGGCGGGGGTCAGAACCAACCTTGGCTCCCATTGCCCCAAGACACTGGGGACCCCAGCCACACCCACCAGAAACCCTCCTTCTTAGTCACCCCTGTCTTGAGAGAAAGGACCCCGCCATGGCTCTCCTTCCCACCTCTCATTTCTGAACTCCCCACTTCGCCTGTCTACCTCTGCCCCGCAACCCCACCCCGGCCCCCATCTCTGCCTCACCTCTGCAACCTGTTCCCGCCTCACCCCTCCACCTGCCCCCGCCTCATCTCCAGACCTTTCCCTCTGCTCTCGCCCCACCCCCCGTGTGCCCCCCTCCTCCCCCAACCCCCAGGTGAAGGGGAGCTCTGCAGGATTTGGGGGAGCAGCAGAGGAAGCGGTGGCGGCGGCAGGGGGCACCACACCAGCTGCCCAGCGGGGAGGCAGGGGGCTGGGGAGCGCGAGCACAGCAGCGGAGGGGAAGGAGGTGGCTGGAGCGGGGGTGGGGGGGCAGCATCCCGGCCACCATCCCCATGGGGCTTGAGTGTCCAGATCCCCCCCACCTCCCCCCCGCCGGAGAATGGACACCAGCACGGATGGAGCGGCTGCAGAAGGCACGGGGCGGGGGTGGGGCCGGGTCCCCCTAAGTGTCCGTGACCTCTGCCTCCCTTTGCCTATGTGGCTGTGGCTGCGACTGCAGGCCTCCCGGGTTCCCTGTGAGCATGCAGCTATAGGCACGTGTGTTTGTGTGTGATCAGACTCGCACAAGACATCCGGGCACTAGCCTGTGATCCATCCCCCGTGACCTTGCTGAAAACACACCCTAGACCTGGCACCTCCGTGCTGATCTCCCACAGAATCCCGACCTCAGCAGCCACAGTTGTCCCAGCAACTACCAGCCAGCTGAGTCCCTGACAGGGCAGGGTGGGTACCTTTGGACGGTCGCCAAATCCATACCCCGGGGACAGAGGAGAAACTGAGGCCAGGGAGCAAAATGGCTGGTCCCGAGGCTCCCTGAGTCCCGAGTCTCCCTCTCGACCTCCAAATTGTCCAAGGATGACTCAGGCTCACAGGCCCAAGGCCACCAAAGCTGCCACGCTCCAAAGCTGGGGCTCTTCACTGTGAGCCCCCAAAGGGGGCCGACTCACGATATCAAGGTTATGACTTGCCTGATGTTTCCTACAATCCGCCTGAGGCTGCCCTTGAATAACTCTGGCAATTCAGAACAAAAGCCCCCAAACCAATCCACCCACACACATGCCCAAAGGCCAGCCCCCTCTAAGATGAGATCGGAGGTGCCCTCGGCTCTCGGAAGTTGTCGCCGGGACAGCACTCTGGTCTGCAGACCGAAAGGGTCGCACACTGCTAGACCTGGTAACCCGCCTTCTAGGATCAGCGATGAGAAAGCACCACGGGGCTCCGGCACTATGGGAGCATTTACAGTCGGGAACGGAGGAAAACAACAGGTTTCGGTAAGGGGAAAGAAGACAGCTGGCCACCTCACGAAGCCCTGGGCAGCGTATGGTGTGGACAAAGAAACGCGCCCGAAGGCTAAGAGCGATCGGGAGAGAAACGCGTGGCAGGATCGCAGGACGACCGCTGACATTAGACCACGCAGTGGATAACGGTATTGTCCACGGCTGAATCAGTTGAACCTGTTGACTGTGCCGTGGTCAACGAGGAGAATGTCCCTGTTCTCAAAGGCTGAGACGTTAAGGAGTAAAGGAGCAGAACGTCTGCAATTTACTCTGCAATGATTCTGAATAAAAATGTACATGTGTCGAGAGAACGGAAGAGAAAGTGAATTAGCCAGACATTGACGGTGGAAAGATCTGGGCAGCAGCCAGCTTCCCAGGCAGTGGGGTGGGGTGGGGTGTGGGGCCTGCCGATCCCCACCTCCTCGTTATTCGGTCCCCCCTGCACGGTCCCCAGGTTGGTCCCTGGGACCAACCGATTTCACAGAAGTGATTTGATACTACTTCCAAGATTCAGTTATAAAAAAGGGTGGGACTCTCCTTTCTGGTAGATCGTTTCCTTTGGGGAAGCCGACTGTGGAGCATGTTACAAGCTACCCTTTGGAGAAGCCTGTGGAGGGAAGAGCTGAGGCATGTTCTCCAGCCCAGTCGAGCCTTCTCACGACCGCAGCCCTGGTTGACTAGAATCTCACAAGGGATGACGAGGCAGCACCTGCCAGCTAAGCTGCTTCCAGACTCCTGATCCTTACAAGCTACATGAGAGAAGTTAATGCTTGCTGTTTAAGGCTGCTAAATTTGGGGGGAGGGTCATTTGTTACACGGCAACAGATAACTAATATATGCACGTAAAGAGTAAAGAACGCCTGTGAGTTCTCTGTACAACGCTGCTGTGTGAAATTCTAAGTGTTTAAAAATAAAAACTGAAAAAAGTAAGCTCACACTCATTAAAAGTATAGACTAACGCCCCTCTCCCCCAATCACATCAAAACCCCAAATGATACACTGAGGGTAAACAGCTGCCATTCACAGCACACACAGAGCCCATTTCCATCATATATAAACAGTCTCCAGAAATCACTAAGAGTAACAACTGGTGAAAAAAAGTGGCCAAGGACATGATCGGACAGTGCAGAGAGAAAGAAACACAGAAGGTTTCGACAGTCCAAGAGACACTCCACCCTCATTTGTAATATGAGTAATGACCACTGAAAGCACCCTCTGGAATCTTCTTCACTCATCGCATTAGGAACGAGCCATGTCTCATAAAGACACCCTCTTTAACCGCCTCTGAGGGTTACTGGCACAATTTGCCACAACTCCAGGACAAGGCAATTCAGCAGCAGCTGCACAAATTATAAAAACACATTCGCTTTGATCCAGCAAACCTGCTTCCGGGAAATGATGTAACAGATGCATGTGCACATGTAGGAAATGACGGGTCAGCAAGTTGTTTACTACAGCTGTGTAGGGAGGGACGGAGCCCGGACTTGGCTGGTGTGCATCTAAACAGCATTTACGGGGGAGAGGAAGGACACTGCTCTAACGAGATCAAGGAAACTCTTCACATGCTGACAAAGCTCGCACGTGATGTGCTACCTTCTGGACGGACAGAAACGGGAGAGAACGGTAAACCCACTTTTACTCTAGGCTGTGCCTGTGTGAGGAACTGGAAAGATAGACGGCAGCTAAGTAACTGGTTTTCTGGAGGGGCAGGTGGGCTGGGAACGTAGGCACGGCTTTGGGACACTTTCCCCTTTCTAAAGAAATTTTTAAAGATTTTATTTATTTATTTGACACACAGAGAGAGAGTGTGTGTATGAGAAAGAGCACAAGCAGGGTGAGAGGCAGGCAGAGAGAGGGAGAAGCAGGCTCCCTGCTGAGCAGAGAGCCCGATGTGGGACTCGATCCCAGGACCCCGAGATATGACCCGAGCTGAAGGCAGATGCTTAACCAATCCCCTTACTTTAAAAAAATGCTTTTTGGAGCACCTGGGTGGCTAGTCCATGAAGTGTCCAACTCTTGATTTTGTCTCAGGTCATGATTTTAGGAGGGTCGTGAGATCAAGTCCCATGTTGGGCTCCATGCTTAAGGTCCTCTCTCTCCCTCTGCCCCTCCTCCTGCTTGGGCTCTCTCTTTCTCTCTCAAAAAACCCCCAAAACTGCTTTTTGATGATTGAGTCATGTGAAGGTGATACCTAATTCTAAAAATTTAAAATGTTTTAATGGCTGGGGAAAAAAAATTAGGCTAAAAGAAAACTTCAGGGGCGCCTGGGTGGCTCAGTGGGTTAAGCCTCTGCCTTTGGCTCAGGTTATGATCTCAGGGTCCTGGGATCGAGCCCCGCATCGGACTCTCTGCTCAGGGGGGCGTTTGCTTCTCCCTCTTCCCCTCCCCCTGCTCATGCTCTTTCTCTCTGAAATAAAAATCTTAAAAAAAAACAACAAAAAAAAACTACCACACGAGGGAACTGTTCACCAGGAAATTCCAGCTGCCCAGCTAGAGCTGGCGAGATGTGTTCAGATTCATGCAGAATTCAACAGAAAGCGCAGAGGGGTGCTAGCCCGCAACCTGGCGGGGAGCAGAGCACGTGCTGATCTGGGGCTGATGAAGCTTCCGGAAGAAGGCTGCACAGGCATAAACCCCAAGGAGGCGTGACGGGGTTCGCACTTTCCATAGACTGTCCGGGAAGTGCTTATACCCTCTGAACCAGCCGTTCTGTTTCTAGAAATTTACCCACATGTACATGCAAAAGACCCAAAGAGTCAGAGGAGGGTTATTTGTTGACAAACACGGGAAACCACCTGGAGTGCTCTCCCTCCAGTAGGGAACCAAGTCAGTCAGTCACGGTGGGTCCGTGTAACGACAGACAGTAGGACGGCAGCAAACTTCCCAACTCTAGCCGGCCTGGCCTGCCTGGCCTGTCGTTTTGCATGGCCCACAGGCTGAAAGCGGGTTTTACATTTTTAAATGCTGGGAGAGAGGGGCGTCTGGGTGGCTCAGTCAGTTAAGCACCGACTCTGGTTCAGCTCAGGGCATGATCTCAGGGTCGTGAGATCGAGCCCCGGGTTGTGCTCTGTGCTCAGCAGAAGTCTGCTTGAGTTTCTCTCTCTCCCTTTCCCTGGCTCTACCCCCATGTGCATTCTCGCTCTCGCTCTCTCTCTCTCTCTGAAATAAACATTTTTTTTTTAAATGGCGGAAAAGAAATCAAAAGACTAGATTGTGATTGGTGACAACGATATGAAATTCAAATTTCGGTGTCCATAAATAAAGTTTTATTGGAACAGGTCTGTGTTCACTCACTGACTTGTGGTCTGGGGTAGCTTGCATGCAAAGCCTAAAATGTTTACCCACGGCCCTTTGTAGTGTTTCCCTGGCTTCCTTTGGTTTGAGGCACTTTCAATGTGCCTGACCCCATTCAAGCACCTTAACCTGTATTAGCTTATTTATTCCTCACAACAACACTGGGACCTAGATGCTGTTTTCCTCATCCTCATTTTCAGGGAAGAAAACTGAGGCACACAGAGGCAGGGGACTTGGCTAAAGTCACTGAGCCTATAAGTGGCAGAGTTGGGATTTTGGAGTCCCAGTGCCTAACGTCTACCCCGGACGGTGGCTTTCGAATCAAACCTAGTGTCTGTGAGTAATGGTTCCCGGCATTTTGGTGGGTCACGAGCAGCATTTAAAAAGAATAGCAGGAAGCCTGCTTCTCCCTCTGACCCTCCCCTGCTTGTTCTCTCTCTCTCTCAAATAAGTAAAATCTTTAAAAAATAATAAAAAGAATAAGAACAGAGGAAACCAAATACAAAATATCAGCGTTCATCGCACACAGTATTATCCCGTGAAAGCTGTTTTGGTGATATGCACATGTATACACACACACACTCACACTCTCTCACACACACACACACACACACACACACACACACACACGCGCCCCAGGGGGTGATGTCGAGTGGGATTCTCATGCAAGTCAGCGGTCCAAGAGATCTGGCCGATCGAACAACGCGTGGTTCGGAAGAACGGGACAGTGTGCTTCTGCGTGTAAGGAGGGAGCACGTGCACATGCACGCTGTCACGTCTGGCTGGCTCCGAGCTCAGAGGAGGGAGATCTGTCATGTGCACAGGATGGCGGTGCCCCACCCAGGTGACTCCGTCTCTCAGGCGACACCTGGCAATCTCCAGCGACCGCCATGGCTGTCCCACCTGCAGCAGGGCCGCTGCCGGTAACAAACGGTTGGAGGCTGAGGGGTGCTACCGTGCTCAGGACAGCCCCTGACAACACAGAACGACCCGGCCCCAAGCGTCCCTAGTGCCTGTGTGATAAGGACACGGTGGGGCTCCACAGGGAAATCCATGGGGGTGGGGGGCCTACGGGGGCGGGGAAGGGCCAGAAATTCCACGAACAGAAAGACTCACTTTCCCCGTGTGCCCTTTGTTCGTAAACCCAATTTTTAAAACCACGTCTGGGTAAGGCTCTTTGAATCACAACAACAAAGCGTGTGTGTGTGTGTTTTAAGCCTACCGTAAGCCACACACAGCACGTCTTAAGCCTCCTGAGTAGGATGGTCAGTGTTCCCTCCCTGAAAAGACAGTCGGGGCCCCCATCGAGGGCCGGGCTGCCTCCCCTGTACCTCCCTGCAAAAGCCTGGGTACAAAGTACGAGCCGGGGGAACCGGGGCTGCGCGAAGGACCCACCTCCAGTCTGGGAGTGGCTCTCGTGCACGCGCACGCACACACGCACGTGCACGCGCACGCACACAAGTTCGTACGTCGCTGATATTTATGTGCATCTGTATTCTTTGGTCAGTCCACTCACTCACCTGTCCACCTGTCTGTCTGGCCATCCATCCATCCATCCATCCATCATCCATCCACCCTCCCCCACCCCCACCCCTCCATCCACCTGCTTCCCCAACACTCATCAAGAACTCCCGTCATGCCGTGCGGCGTTGCAGGCGCAAAAGGGGCAGCAGGGTGACCACGTGTCCAGCCTGGCGCCAGCCTGCGAGGGGGTGACCAGGATCAGCTCATGAGCACAGCTGACCTTTCCTCTTAAAGACCATCCGCAGCTTCGTTACTACTCTTACTGCAAATGCCAGGTATCTCTGCTCATCGAAACACTGCTGACTCTGTGCAGAGCTGCCGTGAGGCGGTGATCTACTCCCACTTGGGGGACAGGCAGACCATGTCCCTGGAGCGTTTGACGATGAGCAGAGCTGGGATTCGCGCTCAGGTCTGGCTTTCTCGAGACCTCAGCTGTTCTGGCCACTAACCATTCAGGTTCAAATCCAGGTCCTACCAGCGGGGTAACCTTGGGCAAGCTACTTAATCTCCGTGCCTCAGTTTCCTCATCTGTAAAATAAGGAGAATATCTTCCACCTGCCTGATGGGAGCTTTCAGTGAGACGATGCTTGGAAAGGGTTCTGAATAGCACTTAAAACAGAAATGTTACGATGCACTTTAGTTTTTACCATGATGTACTTAGTTTTTACCGTGATGCCCTCCTCTTCATGCCTCCAATCCCTAAAGCAAGCTCCAGATTACGGCCCGAATCCTCCAGCGTCCCTCCGTCATTGCTGTGACCACCCTGGTCTTTGAAGCCCTGTCATCTTGACCCACGAGGGTCTCTGGATGTTTTTTTGCCCACCAAACCATTTTCCAATGAAAGCCAGAGGGATCACTGAAAATCATTACCACCAGCCCATGCCACAGTCCAGCTGAAAGCCCTCCACTGGTTTGGCCACGAGGCACTGCCAAACTCTCTGATCCGACCTCCCTCCACTCCCCTCCAGCCTACTTTCTATTCCTTGACATCCCAAGCTTGTTCTTGCCTCAGGGCCTTTGCACATGCTATTGCCCCTCCCCACAATTTCTCTTTCCTGGGGCCTGGGCTTAAATACGCTGCCCCCCTCTAGAGACGCTGCTTCCAACTTGAAACACTCAAAGGCCAGGAGACTCCTGACCTCTTGTCCCTCCACTTCTGCCTCTTTCTCCTCCTCGGGGAGAGATGGCCTGAGGCCACCTTGGCCCGTGTCCCTCTAGACTGTGTGAATCTGGACCAGATCCTGTTCTACCCCACAACAATAATAATGATAGTAACAAGTGTTTCTTGAGGCCTTACTCCGTGCTAGCATATGTCACTCCTGATAGGCCTCTAAGAAAGTATTATTCCCATTTTCCAGATGAGGAAGTCAAGGTCCAGCAGTTATGGGGAATTGCTCCGGGTCAGCACAAGGCCAGGCACATACTAAGTGCCCTCCTTCCCCAAAGTATCTGTTTAAGGAAACAGGAAAAACTGGTTGCTTAAGGTCACACGCAGAACTGGAGAGTGAAATCATGGCTGTTTAAAGCCAAAGCCCATGCTGCTTTCTGCCACCCTGACCTTGCTGAGGTCATTCCCTCTTCTGCCTTTTACCTACCTCCTCTACCTATCCTTTCTAAAAGAGTATAAAATCCACCCCTCCAGAATAAAAGGGGCTCTCTCTAAACTCTTATGTGCTTATGACTCATGTGAGACAAAGGCGAATTTTCCTAATATGTAAAGAGTTTCTACAAATCAACAAGAATAGGACCACTCACACCAAGTTTAAAGTTGGCAAGGGGTATGGGCTGATGATTCCAGAGAGAACATAAACAGCTCCACATCTAAGAAAACCTGCCCCACCTCATTCACAGTAAAAGAAATGCAAATTAAAACCAAACAAGGAGCCGCTTTTTCACCTTACAAGACCGGCTAACTTCAATACACCGCTGCGGAAGTTATGCAAGAACAGGCACAGGCAACAGACCACTGATCAAGGACAAACCCAGTGGTAACTCCCCAGAGAGCAATCTGGCAGCATCCATCAACACTGCGTGTGCAAATGGCCTCCGATGGACCCAGCACTTTCCTCTTCAAAAACAGTGACATATGTACAGTCATCCTCCGCGGCTTCACTCATCACAGCTAAAAAGACTAGAAGGGACCTAACCATCTGAGAGCGGGAGTACCGTGCGGTCACACGGAAGGAGGAGGAAGGAAGTACCGTCTCCAAGATGAATCTTTCAATGATCAAAGGCACAGAGCTGCCTCGTATGTTACTGCATTTGTAACAACGGGAGGGAAAGAATCGGTGCCATTCACCTTGTCGTGTGTATGTGTGTGTGTGCGCGCACGTGCAAGAAACCTCCCTCGGGGAAAGCAAGCGGCTGTGGTTCAGGAGAACGGGCTTTTCAGCAAGACCTCTGGTGGCTTTGGAGATGGGAGCCCTCTGAATGTCCTGTTTACCCGGATATGAAAATGAGAATTCTAGCAAACACTTGCCTGCCGTGTGTCCCTCTGCCTAGAGTGTGGGCTCCCCTCAGTGTGGCCTGGGTCCTAGGAGTCCACGACTGTCAGAAGACTCTCGGGAACTATCGCGGGAGCGAAGGAGCACCCTTCCCAAGCCAGCAAGACAGAGAGGCAAGGCAGGGCAGCCAGAGCGGGGAGGAGTGAGCGGGAGGAGGGGTCGCAGGGGCGAGGCTCCGACTGAGCTGGGACAGAGGCTGCTGGGATTTGTCTACCTGGGGGGCCGGCGCTGGGGAAGCCTGGCTGTCGGGGGCCTGAGGGCCGAGGCCAGCTCCTTTGGCGATGGGGGTGCTCGGGGCTGGGTCTTGGGCGGGAGGCGGGGCGCTGACTATGACCGAGGCGGGCACGGAGAGGTGGGGGCCGTCTGCGGAGAGGGGCTGCTGGCTCCTCTCCTGAAACGGGGAGCCCGCACCAGGTCAGAAGGCCACCCTGTGGACCCGCGGCCTCCCCGAGACCCCAGCCTCCTCAAGGCTCCAGAGAGCAGGGTGGCGGGAACTGGGCCGAGAGGTACCGAGAGGCTGGGCACAGAGGGCAGGGCGGCCTAGCGCCCCAGCATCCAGGCACCAGGGAGGCCACAACCCCAGCTCCTTCGGCCCGGGGCCCCGCCCATCTTCCAGCCCGCAGCCACCTGCCCCATCTGTCTGTCTGTCCTTGTCTTGCCCGTTCTCTGTGATTCTCGTGCCCTCTAGCAGGAGGACGGATGGTCAGTCTGTGAGCCAGTCGGGCCCCCTCCTTGCCTGTGTCAGTCCCTGTCACCCTGTGGCTTCCCCCAAGGGGACGCACGCACTGGGCACAGGGGTGCCACCTCAGAGATGCTCTTCCGACCCCGCCAGACCCTCCCCAGTCGCTGCCTCCACCGCACATGGTTTCAGCTCCAGCTCCGGCCCCTCTCTGCAGCACACCCCCGTCCCCTGCCCGCCCCCCTCCCCACGTCCCTGCCAGCCCATCCCCAGTTACCTGGGGCAGGAACATCTGCAGGGAGTCCTGAGTGAGGATGGCCGTGGTGGCGGCAGAGGGCGGCTGTCCCAGGACGATCTTCTCTGGGCTGGACGCCAGGCCTGGGCTGGGCTGGGGGGTGGTGGCCTGAGGCGGGGCGGCGGCCTGAGGGGTAGGGGCCTGCGGGGGCGGCGGCGGCTGCTGCTGCTGCGCTGGTGGCTGCTGGAGGCCCAAAGGCAGCGGGGTGCTGACCGCCGGGGGCGCCTGGGGGGCTGTCTGCACCGCAAGAACAGGCGTGGCCTCCCCTGTGGCGGCAGGGGTGGCCGGCTGTACCAGCCCATCAGGGGTGTTGAGCATGGCCACGGCGCTGGGGGGCAGAGTGACGCCCTGGAGGACAGTCGTGGCGGCGGGGCCGGTGGGGGCCGGCTGGCTCTGCGTGGGCAGACTGCCCGCGGCCAGCGACACGGGCATCTGGAAGAGCGCCGGCTGGCCCACCTGGATGGGGGCGGCCGAGAGGATGTGGGCGGCACTGTGGGCCCCGGAGTGGGGGGCCAGCACAGGGCCCAGGCTCAGCGGCCCCGCCAGGTTCTGGTTGGTGAGAATGGGGTTTGCGATGAGCTGTCCGCCCGCGTGGGGGGCCGCGGCTGCCAGGATCTGCCCGCCAACGTTGGTGGGCAGGGCCGAGAGCGTCTGGGGGAGCTGGACGGCAGGCGCGCCCGGCAGCAGGAACTGGTTCTGGCCTGGCAGCATGTGCTGCGCGGGGATGACGATGCTGCTGCCTTGATTCAAGAGGTGGACGCTCATGGGCTTGCTCAGGGCCCCCGGAGGCTGGGGCGGGGCGGCCCCGGTCGTGGTGGCAGGAGGCTGCTTGAAGACGTTCGCCTGCAGCGCGGGTGCGGGGAAGCCCGACAGCACCACGTTCTGGCCGGCCTTGCCTGCCGCCATGAAAGTCAGGTTCTGGGGGGCCTTGGGCTGCTGCGGGAGGCCCCCCGCCTCGCCCTGGATGGTGAGCGTGGTGCCCGCCGGGGCGAAGGGCTTGGGCGTCAGCTGGTAGAGCTTGGGGGGCAGCACGCCGGCGGGCTTGGGCTGGATGGGCGTGGGCGTGCGATGCAGGATCACGTTGGGCGCTGGGACCAGCGGTGATGTGCCAAGGCCAGGGGCCACCGCCAGCGGTTGCCCCGAGGGCGCCCCGCCGGCTGCCGCCGTGGCTGCCCCTGCCCCTCCAAACACCGAGTTCCCGTTGAGCGTGGTGGCCACGGCTGTGGGGAGGTTCTTCTGGATGACCAGGCCAGCCCCCTGGGGCGAGACGCCGGCAGACGCCAAGGTCACGGGCTCTGAGGGGCCGGCTGCCGAGGCCAGATAGCCGCTGACAGGCACCTGCTTGGCGAGGAGCTGGGAGGTGGGCGGGTTGAGTGCCATGACGGGCTGGCCCACCACCTGGATGGGGGCCAGGCCAAGTGTGGCTGCCGTGGCGCCCCCGGGGCTGCCGTTGGGCAGGCCCTGGAGGCCTGGGATGGGCTGCAGGGTCACGTTGCCCAGGCCCACGGGCTGCAGGAAGGGCTGGACGCTCAAGGCCTTGTTGACCACGTCCTGGGGTGGCACCAGGGCCTGGTGGGTCAGCACGGTGGGCGGGGCCTGCAGCCCCAGCAGGTCAGGGCCGCCTGGAAACAGGGCCTGGGGCCCAGCGGCCACGGCAGCAGCTCCTCCGGCACCGGCCGGGCCGGCTCCACCATCTGCAGGCTGGAGGGTGGGCAGCTGGAAGGGACCCAGGTCCAGCTCGGCCTCAGCCTCAAGTGTCTGCTCAGTGATGTTGGCCTCTTGGAGGCTCTGCTGGAGGATGTCACAGGGCTGGTCGGCGCCACCACCGCCCCCGCCGCCGCCCCCCGCGGCCGGCGACCCCAGGATCGCATCCTCCAGGAAATCTAGGTCCACGCTGGGGGCCGGCTGCGTGGGCTCTGGGCTCAAGTGGTTGCCAGAAGCTTCTTGCACGTGGAGCTGGAGGCCGGGTAAGATGGGAAGGGAAGAGCGGAGGTTAGCGAGGGGCTGGCTCCGGGCACAGCTGAACCAACAGGACCTGCGCTGCCCGAGCAGTATGGGCAGAGAGAATATTCCATCTGGAAGGGGCTGGACCTAGGTTCAAATCCCAGCTCCGCTGAGCCGTACAACCTGGGCTCAGTCTGGCCTGTCGCCCTGTCTGTACACATCCGTAGGACAGAATAAAGCCCATCCTTTAAAAAGCCAGAAGGGCCCGTGATACTTAATCTGCAATTCCAGAGCAATTGGAGACTTGCAAATGTCAAATTTCAAAGCAATCTGAAAACTGCAAATGTCTTCCTAACTCTTCCAGAGTAAAACCTGACCAAAAGTGACGCAGCGCTCTTGGGGAAGGCCACGATTTGTCCCCATCATGGGACTCTTTTTGACCACGGGAAGGTGAGTGAGCGTGCTACATGACATTCTGCATCACCCTCCCGGCATCTGGAAAATTCTGAATTCTGAAACGCGCCTGGCCCCAAGGGTTTCAGGTAAGAGACCACGGCTGTGTTAATGGCAGCCGCAGCTACCACCGTGAACTTGGTTTTGTGCAGGCGGCGCTGAGTTGGACCCCCACGCTGTCCCAGATCGCGATCCAGGAGGAGCACAATCAATACACGTGTGACCATTTGAGCAAATACCGCATGAGCGATAATTATGCTTAGAGCACGGGACCCTCACTGTTATCCGACCAGAGAACAGATCAAAACTTGGCAGTTTAAAAGGACGGGAGGTCAATCACACAGAGGGCTGACTGCGGTACCTGACACCCGCAGAAACCCTCACCTAACATTACGATTATGCCTTCCGTATTGTCATTGTTGGTAACAAGCTCAGTGAGGCGGGCACTACCCCATCCTCCTTTCCCAGACGGAAGGAGGGGGTCCCTACTCGGTCCCCAACCCAGAACCAGGCGGTTCTGAGTTCTTCACCATGAAATGGCCACAACCAAACCCACCTCCCAGGATGGGTGTGACATTTGCTGACCTCACATCCGGGAGAACCTGACCAAGGACTTTACAGGTGTTTATACTACGAAAAACGAACTGTTCCGCATATATTTTTAGAGTTGTGGGCACTAAATAAAAAACACCGAAAGGGACTTGGTGGCACATAGTAAGTGTTCAGTGAATCCTAGTTATGGTGACCATGAGGGAGGGGGGAGAAGAGCTGGGGGGGGCGGGGAGGCGGGAGAAAGGAGGTGGGGGGAGAGAAGGGAGAAGCAGCAGAAGGGGAGGCAGAGGGGGAAGGACAAGAGGCACAGGCAGGCATACAGTAGGTGCTTAGTTAATGTCCACTGCTGTCCCCACTCTGGGCTCGGTCATCACCCCCACCCCCGGCCTTGGTTTTCCAGATGGAGACGGAGGTCTGCATTACTTGATCCCCTTCCCCTAGGTCACACTCCACCGTGGCTAAGCAGGGACAGGCCCCCAAGCCCCCACACCCTCTGCTCCCGAGAACAGTGTCCCCCAGTGAGCCCCAGAGCTGGCACCTGTCCAACTCTGAGGACCCTCACCTCTTCCCGTGGGCAGAGCCAGACCATCCCACTGTGGCTCCCCTCTTGCCCCACACCGCTGTCAGTGACTGACTCCCCCATAACCCAACCCTCCGCCTGGCAACATGCCCCAGGGGGACAATCATAGGCCCGTCCCTCTCACCATTAGGACCTCCCTCCCTCCCTCCCACCACCACCAGGGGCAACATGAGCCATGACCAAGAGCCTGGGGCCCTCCCAGAACCCCTGGGCCACTTACCCCAGGACCTTCATAGAAGGCACTTTGGGCTTCCCCGGGGTTATCCAGGAGGTCATCACCATCAAGCTGCAACAAGACCCGCCCCCACCCAAGGTCAACGGTCAGCCAGGCAGCCCGCAGGCCTTGCTCTAGAACAAAAACCAACTTAAAGTTACACTGGACCAAAGGACAAAGACGGGGTCGGGGTGGGGGACAAAGAGTACGGGACACTGCCCCTATAGAACAGGGGCCCCAAAGAATGGGGCTTGGCAGCGTGTTCAAAACCCAAGAATCTTGCCTTCATGCCTTTGCCCAAGCCATGCCCCATCTTCCCCCTTCACTTCTCCAGCAGCAGGTCCGTCAGGACCTGTCACTGTCACCGCCTCCTCCCAAAAGCTGCCTGTCCCCCTGACTAAGTCACTCCTTCCTCTGGGCAGCCCAAGTTGCCGGCATGCCCCACCGTCTGGGCACCCAGCATGCCACGCCACACCCATCTCCGGGAGGGCAGGGACCGGGCTGATTCCCGGGGACGTCTCTAGTGCCAGAATAGGGCCTGGCGTCCACACGGATGCCCGCTGAATGTCTGTCTGTAGCGGAGCCTCCCTGGTTTCTCTCTATGTGGATGTCTCCCCAGAACCCAAGCCGGGCACGGCCAACAGCCTTCCTTGGGGAGTCCGCCCCAAACTCCCCACCTCTGGGGACCCAACCCACTCTGCAGCTCAGGCCCAAATCCAGGGGCCATCCTGACACTCTCCTCCTTGACATCTCCACCACCAAAACATCTGACTCTGCCCCCGGAGAGACTCCAGAGCCAGCGCCTGCCACCCCCTCCATGGCCTGCCCTGACCAGCCTCAGCCCACCGCACTCGCCCCCACTCCACAAATCATCGACCGCTTCTCCTTCTAAGACTCCGTTCCCCTCCCGGGGAGTGTAGGCTGGCTTGGTGACCCACTTCTAGTGAGTACAAGGTGACAAAAGCGATGGTGTGTGACTTCAGAGACGAGATCATAAGAGGCACTGAGCTTCCTCCTGGCTCTCTCCTTTGGGTCCCTCACTCTGGAGGAAGCTGCCTATCCTGTGGAGAGGCCGCTGTGGTGAGGCCCCGAGGCCTTCAGCCCGCAGCCGAGGGAAAGGACCATTGGAAAGCAAGGCCTCCAGCCCCATACGAGCCTTCAGATGACGGTGGCCCCAGCCAACATCCTGACTGCAACTTCAGGACAGACCCCGAGCCAGAGGGACCCAGCTGAAGCACTCCCTGAGTCCCAACCCTCAAAACTGGGAGAGTGCCAACAAGTTGTTATAAGTCACTGAGTGCTGGGATAATTTGTTACGCGGCCCTAGATAACTGATACACGTCCTCATGGCTCTCATGGCTCAGCACTTCCACTCTGCCCCACTTTGTTCCAGGCCCTGCGTGTCCTGTGACTTCTGTTCATGACAGTCTCACCACTACTAGTTTTCCTTCTGTCCGGCCACACAAGTTTTCTTTCCGCTCCTCGAATACAGCAAATTTTCCTGCATTTCTACCTCTTCCTCCCCTTCCCAGAGCACCATGGGGGCCTCCATCTGATCCTTCAAGGTCGCCTTCAAGGTCACCTCCCTGCCCACGCTAGCTAAAGAAGCCACCACCCCAGTCCCCCATTCATTTTGTTTTAAACCATTTCCATTGTGCGGGGGACATTCTTATCTCTTATCCTGCACGGCAGGTTCTGTCCGGGATCCCCTTGCGCAGTTACTGCTCTGTTTACTAAGGAAACGTATAGGGCGTGAGGGCAGGGATTTATCATCTCTTCTGCTCTTCCCATAACCCAAGGGCCCAGCTCCCAGAAGACATGAGGCAGATGTCTACTGAATCAGGGCACAGGTCTCTTAGTCCCCCAATTCCACAGCCCCCTAGCCCGGGGAGGCCCCTGCCTACCCCCGCACTCACCTTCTCGGATCCATGTAGGAAGTCATTGAGGGCCTGAGGGTCACTGAAAGACAAAAGGGGAGAGACACTGAGGAAGTGAGGGGTGGGGAAGCGGGGAGACAGGGAGGGCAGAGGGAGTCCGTTACTCACCAAATCACGTCTAGTAAGCATCTCCCATCCTCATCATCCATCGCCACTGAACCGGGGGCGGGGAGGGGGGCAGGAAGGGGGCAAGGGAGACAAGGTTAGATGTAGGCAGCGTGTGCCAGGACCCTCCCTTCCAGGACGGCTCCCTGGGACCAAGGTCTCTGGAAGGTCAGACTTTCTGTTCCCTTGAGCCCATGGGTGTGGCTGGGGCTGGTGACCAGCCAGAGAGCACTGCCTTTCCCCTCTTTCCCCAAGTCTTCCTCAGCATGTGATGCCCACAGTGAGGACATCCACCAAGACAGAATGAGCCCTGATCACAAGCAGGCCCGTGCAGAGTGCTTCACACACCCATAAATGGGGCCCCAGAGCCTGTCATTCAGCTCCCAGCCAGCAGGGGGCAGAGCCAGGCCTTAAACCCTGAGTCTGGGCTGCCGGGCCTCCCTGGGACTGGGTCCGGCTCAGAGCCAGAGTGTGACAGGGGTCTGCCCTGCATACCAATGGTCCTAAATGGTTCAGGTCAACTCTGAACAGTACCTTGGAGAATCTGACAAAGGCAAAAGACCCTTCTACCAAAAATGTGCAGGTGGGCCAAAACTGTGACACACACTTTCCCAAGGGCCGTGGGACACACATGCACATCCCGGGGGCCTTGGGTCAACAAGCCCAGCCTAGAACAGGCCATGCAAAGCTGGCGGAAACACCCCCCTGAACACACACACCAGTGACTCTCCCTTCCAGAGCTGCCCATGGGGACCGTCCCTGGAGGTCCTTCCCAGGCTCTGGCTGCACTTGGCAGTGGTGACAATAGGCTCTCTCTGGCTCCATATCCCAGCCCCACCTATGCTTCCTTCTTCCCGAGTCACCACCAGGTCTGTGACCTACAAGCCCTTGCTTCCCGAACAGCCCAGGGCAGGGGTGGGGTGGGAGGGGAAGGCCCAGCCAGGGGACAGAGAGGCTAGACCTGCAAAGAATCCGGAAAAAATGGGAAAATGGGGAGAAGATCCCACCTGCAGTTGGTAGGGAGGCAGGGGAATGGTCCAGATGACCCCGGGGGGCCCGAGACGGGGGGGCGGGGAGAGGGAGAGAAGAGTGTTTCTAAGCCAGGCTCTGCCAAGAAGGAGTGTTCCTTCCTCCCCTGGGGGTCACGGTGGGCCCAGGGAGGTACAAGGAGGGGCAAGTGCCCCTCCGGGCATGAACTGGGACCCTTGGCCGGTTACCTGCGCTACAAACGAATCATGAAGGGAAGGAGGGGGTGTCCACTCCAGGTCTACGCGGGGCCCCCAGCTGGGGACTTGTGGAGTGTCCTTTTGGGGGCCAGCTGTGGAGAGAATAAGAGGCTGTAAGAAAGTCCATGACCAAAAAAAAAAAAAAAAAAAAGAAAGTCCATGACAAGAAGGATGGGGGTAAGGAGGGAGTGGGGAGCCCAGGACAGAGGCTGACCAGACCACGTGTGAGGAGGTAAGAAAAGAAGGGGTCAAACTCAAGTTTAAGAGGAGGTGAGACAACACTACATGTGATCCCATGTGTGACACCCACACGCAGAGCACGGGGTAGAGCACTACACAGTCGTGTGTGCTACGGCAATGTGGGACATCCCATGACGTAATTTACTGACACCTGGACCCCATAAAACAGTCAATTCTTGTTATCTGAGGCACTTGCATTCCGCACAGTTGCCATGAGCACGTGGCCGTGGATTCTGGGCCCCTGATCCCGGGAGGGGGACACAGGTGGCCTCCTGCGAGCCTTTGCTCACATGCACATCAACGCAGCGATACACAGCCTTAGTCTACTGTGTCTCCGTTTATGGACACCTCATGTAATATAAACTGTTGGTTCGTTAACTCCGAACCCACCGCCAACAGCTCTGTGACTCAGGCCTGAAGGATGCTCCTCAAACACACGCGCTCTCTCCAGAGGGTGCATCCCGGCCTTCCCGCACTTGGGGACACCAGGGAGCACTTCAGTCCTATGCCGGAAGCTGTTTTCAGCAGCAAATCCCCACAAAGAGCACAGACGTGGAAAAACCACGGCACTCGACAATACGGGAGCTGAACCAAGACGGCAAAGCATGGCCTTGTTCCACCCCGGCGGGCCTGTGCGCTCGGGGCCACTCAAATTTTTCACAAGTCCCCGGGGACCACGGAAATGCGTCTGTATTGATATGCAAGTTACATGTGTTCTCGAGCAGGCAACTTCGCAAATACAGAATCGCTGGTAACCACCACGATGATGGTGCCCGCCCGCCACTGTTTTTTGGTTTTTGTTTTTTTTAAGATTTCATTTGAGAGAGAGTGAGCGAGCACAGAGTGAGAGAGAGAGAGAGAGAGAGAGAGAACACAAGCAGGGCTGGGGCAGAAGGAGAAGCAGGCTCCCTACTGATCAGGGAGCCTGGCATGGGGCTCAATCCCAGGATTCTGGGATCATGACCTGGGCTGAAGGCAGACGCCCAGCCACTGAGCCACCCAGGCGCCCCTCCAGCACTGGCTTTAAGCGTTCTACCTGTAGGAACCCATTTCACCTTCTCTAGATCCCTGCGAGGCAGGCACTTTGATGAGCCCTGTTCTGCAGATGGGGAAACGGAGGCTCAGAACAGCGCCCAACACGCCCAAGAGCCCTCGACTGGCAAAGGGGCCAGGCTGGGGTTTGAGCCGAGGCAGGCTTGCTCAGAGTCCCTGCCCTTAACCACTGTGCTGCGCAGGATCCTCTCATCATGCTGCTTTTCTCCAAAATCTAAAGCAAATATGGCAAAAATGTCAAGATTAGATGAAGCCGGGTGGCAGCCTTTGTTATCATTGCAAGAATGCTTGGAATAGTTCAGGTTCGAAAAAGGGAGAGGAATGGGAGCACCCAGGGATCCCCCTCTTGCTTGGCAGGCCCCGGCCCTGGAAAGATCTAGAAAGGATCCGCCACAGGACCCAGGAACACGGGATCCTGTCCCAGTTAGATCCCAGGTGCACTGCCATGGCCTGGGGGTGTCCACGAGCTCGCGAAGTGGCTTTGCCTCAGCAGCCAGCTTTGTGTGGGGTCTTCCCTCCCCCATGCACTGAGTTGCAGGTGCGGCCAGGCTCTGCAAACCTTAGGCCAGCAGAATTAGAGCCGGGAGTGGGTGCTTCCTGACCAGGACACTCCACATGGAGCCTGTGGGTGAATGTCCACTGGGAGATTCCTGACGTCTCTGTGAGAATTTTTTTATTTGTGTGCGTATATGTGTGCGTGCGTGTGTGTGCACGCGTTTTAAAGATTTCTTTATTTATTTGAGGGAGGGGACACAGAGAGAGCGAGTCCTCAGACAGACTCCCCGCTGAGTGCGGGGCCCGCCGTGGGGCCCGATCTCACGGAGATCACACCGTGAGCTGAAAGCAGGAGTCGGCGCTCAGCCACGCCACCCAGGTGACCCCATTCGTGCATTTTCATTCCACCGGGGACCAGCAGAGAAATGAAGGGGGGGGCTTTTAGGCGAGAGGGAAACGCTCTGCCTCATGATGGGGTGCCCGTTCCGTGAGGGTTTAAAATGTCACAGCTCCGATCTGCACATTTAAGTTCAAAACATTTAAATCTGATCTTAAAAAGCTCTAAAAAAACCAAATTGTCACCATCAGGTGGTAGTGGGCAGGGGAGTGGGGAGGGCCGGGTGTGGCAGGAAGTTGATCAGGGTTAAGACTGGGTGAGGGGCACCTGGGGGCTTCATGGTACCATTCTTGCCAGTCTGTACATTCTGGAGAGTTTCCACAATAAAAAGAAAACAGTATGTCAACAATCAGCAGGTCTGGTACCTTGGCCTCCCGTGTCTCCCATCAGGTTGATGCCAAGAGGTCCAGCATGAGATGACAGGGGCTGGAGAGTAGGGTTCGGGTCCCCACCCCACCAGGCATGGGCTATGGGACCCTGGGCGAGTGACTTCACCTCTCTGGGCCTCCCTGTGTCCATTGGTCAAATGAGTGGAAGTTTAGTCCACACGGCAGCTGCTGGCATCGATACCAGCCTTGACCTTGCTGTTTTGGGAGTTGGCTAGTAAGAAAAGGTCAGGGGCAGAGTGGCCCCCAGCTTCCACCCTCTGCCTCCCTGACCCTTGTCTCATCCCCCCTGCAGTGGTCTTCACACTGATTCCCAGGACCTATCCTGGATCTCAGAGGTTGGAAATTGGGAGAGGGGCCAGCGTTGCTACATTTGGAATAAATGCTTCAGATTCCAGCACAGCCGGACGCCAGCGGCTCACGGTGGGTATCAGGTGCCCCCAGACTGATGAAGGTCCTTTGTGGGATGGCGGGGTGGTATCCCAGCCACCCCAGTGCCCACCCCTGCACGGCCACCTGCTAGCTGTGTGCCCTATGACCAGTTACTCAAACCTCCCCCACCTGCCTCAGTTTCCCCATCTGGAAAATGCAGATAAAGGTACATCCCCCCACCCCCCACCATGGGATTGTTCCACAGGAACGCCATTAATCCTCACACATGGTAAGTATTTTGTGCGTCAAATATCCCGCTGTAACAACTTCAACTGCCATTGTGAACATGATCTCATGGGGCGACCCTCAAAGCTTTCTGGCCCGAGCCCAGAAAAAAGTTGGGGAAACTCGGGGAAAAAAGTCCCCAAGCTTTGGCTTTGCCACCTGCTGCCAGGTGCCCCATTGTCACCCCGAGCACCTTTGGAAGGCTTTATATACCACCTGCTTCGGCCCTGGGTTGTGCACACGGTCCTACTTAAACCGCCAGAGACCACATCTCCTCGAATCCTTCCAAGCCCGTTCTTACCCCCATTTCTCAGATGAGATAAATGAGGCTAAAGAGAACGGTTATGGAGAAGCCACGGCCAAACAGAGCCGAGGAAACATGGCCACGTGGGGCTAAGCAGGGACCCTGCAGCCCTCAGTCCAGCAGGCAAAGGGAAGCTTGAAGGACACAAATGAAGCTGAAAGAGAGAATCTGAGCGCTGTCTGGATATTTGACAATATCAAGAAACTGTGATTAAGATTCAAAGCGGACAGGGCGCCTGGGTGGCTCAGTCGGTTAGGCGGCTGCCCTTGGCTCAAGTCATGATTCCAGGGTCCTGGGACCGAGCCCCTGTGTTGGGCTCCTTGCTCAGTGGGGTGTCTGCTGCTCCCTCTCCTCCCTGCTCATGCTCTCTGCTGCTATCTCTCTTGCTATCTCTGCCTTTCTCTCTCAAATAAACAAATATATAAAATCTTTTTAAAAAATGATTCAGGGGCACCTGGGTGGCTCCATGGGTTAAGCCTCTGCCTTCAGGTCAGGTCATGATCTCAGGGTCCTGGGATCGAGCCCCGCATCGGGCTCCCTGCTTAGCGGGGAGCCTGCTTCCTCCTCTCTCTCCGCCTGCCTCTCTGCCCGCTTGTGATGTCTCTGTGTCAAATAAATAAATAAAATCTTAAAAAAAAAAACGTGAAATATTTAGGAATGAAAAGGTAAAATGTCTGAGATTTTTCCCAAAAGAACCCAGCTGTGGTTGTTCGGGGCGGGGTGGGGGCGGGCACACAGACCCACGCGCTGACCAATACAGCTGATCCCAGCCACATGTGGCTATGTAAAAATTCAGGTTAATTCAATGGAACTGGGACAGAGGACTTCAATAAGACATTTCTCCAAAGAACACAGACAGACAGACAGCCACAGGCACGTGAGAAGATGCTCAAGATGGTTCATCGTTAGGGCAATGCAGCCGGGACCGCAGACGTCAGCTCACACCCATTCCGATGGCTACTATCAAACACATACAAAGTAAAACCACCCCAGAAAACAGGCATTGCTGAGGATGTGCGGACACTGGAGCCCTCGTGCCCTGCTGCTGGGAATGCAGACTGGTGCAGCCGCTATGGAAACCAGTCCGGCGGTTCCTCCAAACAGTCAAAATACCACTGCCTCATAATCCAGCAAGTCTGCTCCTGGGTATATACCCCTGCTGCCCTCCTCCCCCACAAGAACTGAAAAAGGAGGGTCTCGGGCAGATCTCAGGGCACCCCTTGTCACAGTAGCGTGCCCCACAATCGCCAAAAGGTGACAACAGCCCGTGCATCCGCAGACAGATGCACGGAGAAGCGAGACTGTGGTGCCGACTTACAATATTATCCAGGAAGGACACCCGGACACAGACCCAACACGGATGACCCGGGAGGACATCGCGCTGCCTGCAACGAGCCAGTAGACAAAGAGACCCACGCTACACGATCCGACGTGTACCGTGCACAGAGGCAGAAAGCGGAATGGTGGCCGCCAGGGGCCAGGGAGAAGGGGGCATGGGGAGTTACTGTTTAGTGGGTGCGGACTTTCAGTTCTGCAAGGCGAAGGGTCCTGGAGGTGGACAGGGGCCACGGCTGCACAACAGGGTGAGCGTCCCAATTCCACTGAACTGTACACTGCACGGTGGCTGTAAGGTCGGGGGGTGCCCAGCTGACCCAGTGTCATGAGTTCGAGCCCCACGATGGGGGAGAGGAGACTTAGATACAACTTAAAAAAAAATGGCTAAGGTGATCAATTTTACGTTATGTGTCTTTCACCATGATTTAAAAAATAAGAAAATTTTTCAAAAGGACAATGAGGAGTATCCGAGATTTTTTTAAATTCCCAAAAGAGAGTTCAAAATGACTTTAAGATGTATCCTCAATCCTGCTCACCGCGTTTCGAGTGGCTGGGGCAGCATGGATTGGGAACATTTCCATCGTGGCAGCAAGCTCTCTCACTGGACAGAGCCGATCTGTAAGAGGGGCAGCAACTGAAAAGGGATGGAGGTGGCTGACGGACCGGAGGGGGGTCCCTGTGCAGCCGTTCTCTCTATCTGGTGCACATCTGAAATTTTCCTCAATGAAAAATGCTTATTTTTTTAAAAGAAAAAGACAATTTTTAATACTAAGTAGCGAACGTCTGTCTGATCATTTATTGTCTGTTTTGTTCTCTGCGGGACGCCCGTGCCCACATGGGAGCGGCTCCGTAAATATTTGGGGAATGAAGAAATGAACATACAGACGCTCTCAGACCAATCCGTTCATTTGTTCACAGCCTGGTGGAAAGGGCAGTTATGAAGTACGCACGGTGTGTCCAGCCTGGGGATGCTCTAATGAGCAAAAGCACACTCAATCCTTGGCCCTGGGTGGGGAGGGGAGCACGACCCGTGGTTCTCGACCAGGGGTGGCATTACATGCCCCTCTCCTCCACACACACATACCCGAAAGCTATTAAAAATAAAGGTGACTGGGGGCCACGGTTAGCGTGCAAACTGTCCACATGGGAGTGGAGCGGAAGCTTTAAGAGCTGTCTCACGGCTCTGCCTGAGTGCCACAACAAAGGGGACAGACACATGGACAGAGCCACAGCCAACCCACGAGGGCGTGACACGAGCCTTTGCCACTGAAAGCCCCGGAGGAGTGGGGCTCCCTTGTTACCGCACAAACCCAGCCAGAGCCAACCGAGGCACCCCAAAGAGTCCGCACCGCCCCACTGCTTCCCGGGGATCGGCCCTCGTGCTGACGTCACACCCCTGACCCCTCCTGGTCACATGAGGTGGGAGGGACGCTGCCTTGAGCATTACAGCTCAAGCAAGATGCAGGGACTCAGAGGGGTCAGGACACTTGCCCCAAACCACACCAGTGGCCACAGTGGTGGCAGGGGGGGGGTGGGGATATTCAAGATTCGAACTCAGACCCTGTGATTCTGAAGACCTCATTCCTCACCACCGCGCTATAAAAAGGAGGACAAGCCGGGACCGAAAACCACACGCAGCTCGCGAGAACAGCCCTGACGCAACAATGACAAAGTGTCCTTCCAGAAGATCGCGTGAGTGCCTCCTGCGCTGGTGAGGCAGTGGAGTTCTGCATTGTCATCGGGAGCCAGGCACGAGCCAGATCGCCCAGCAGGACGCGGGAGTCAGAGTCTGGACTCCAGAAACAGGCTCCTTCGAACTGCCCAGCGAGGGTTTTCAAGGAACCCCTGTGGGGGATGGACAGACAACCAACACTCAAGTCCACAGCCGTCTCCTCCGCCAATGGGGACAGATAGGAAGAGAAACCCATGTGGCAAAGCCCAAGTGTTGTTTTCCAAGCCCCACTTCCCCAGCCCTCCCCTCCCTTACTCACAGAAGCCTGAAGCCGTGCAGGGTAACACTTGCCAATTCCGAGATGTAAACAAAGCCTGCTCTGAGTCAGTCTTTTTTTTTTTTTTTTTTTTTTCCAAAGGACGGGTCACGCCTTGGAGGGTTGTGAAATCAAATGAGCAGGTTGTGACCAGGAATTTTTTTTTTCCTCTTAATTAAATAGTATGGGGCAAAACGGAACGGGACTGCATAGAAAATATTAAAAGGCACCATCCGTGGTTAAGCGTTAAATATCAGTTTGTGAGATTGGTTTCAATTATGTATGTCTGTATGTGGACGTATTTCCTACTGTGGGTTGAGGTCCAAACGGCTTGAAAATAATTAGACTACACGAGGGGCACTCTTATCCCTTGTATCATGTGTTCATTTTCCTAAGCTTCCTTGTAGCCAGGGCAGCCACGATTCTGCAACTAGGAAGAGCCAAAGGGCACAGACCTGGGGAGAGTTTTTCTTCCAGTATATAAAGACAGAGCTCCTCTAGGGAGAAAATCCTCTGCTCTCCACTTCCAGCTTCTAGTACAGTTGAGAGGACTGGAGCGGTCGTGGCCATTTTGTAACAATGAGGCAATAAACCTAGGACAGATAAGCCCACCAGCAGAGGATAGCCATTGGGAGGACAGAAGAAGGCTGGGTTCTTAACAACTCCTCATGCACTGCCTGCCTCTGGACTTAATTCTTACAACGCAAACCACTATTAGGTTTTCCATTATTTGCAGCCAGACACGACCCGACCACTTAGCTTGCATTTCTAGGTTTCTCTGCAACCCACTGCAAGAACTTTCTCTAGCTTTCACAGGTCAAGGACAGTCCTCTGTGTGGGACTAACTGTGAGGGCTCAGCAACATGGAACATGGCTGGTGGAAAGGGGATCTGTAAAAGAGATCAGTCTGATTGCAAAAGCAGCCAGACAGTCTTCTCCCTGTCCCATACTCTTTGCAGCTCCTCCCTCTAAAGGATGGGCTCTGTCACCCACCCTTAGACATCGGGCTGGCATTCTGCCTCACTTTGGCTAACAGAATGTGGCAGAAGTGATGGTGTGTCTTTCTGAGGCTACACCTCAAGAGACCCACCAGACTTCTGTTCTCTGCCCAGGTGCCGTGTGATGAAGCCTGGGCTAGCTCACCGGGTGACAAAAGTCACATGCCCATCACCTCCCATCATCCCAGTAGACATCCAGTCAGGTTCCAGAAGCAGAGCTACCTCGCTCGCCTTCAACTGACCACAGACACCAAAGCAAGACTAGAAGTACGCAGCTGTACGCAGTCCAGATTCCGACCACTGGGAGCATGGCTTTAACAGTGAGACAAGCAGACTTCCTGCTAGGTGGGAAGGCAGATGCGGGGCTCAATCCCAAGACCCTGAGATCATGACCTGAGCCAAAGGCAGACGCTCAACTGACTGACGCACTCAGGCGTCCTGTGGCTAATCTGTTAAGCAGCGATAGTTTGGGGGCTGTTTGTTGCGTAGCAGCAGCTAACTGATACAGCCCTCTCCAGAAATGAAGGACCAACCTTGACCTCACACCTGACTCCATCTGAGTCTTATCCATTCACTCACCTCCCATACCTCCCCGAGCCCTCTCCTCCTCTCCATGGCCACTATTCCTACTCACATCGAGACCCCCATCATTTTTCTTTTATTTTTTTTTTAAAGATTTTATTTATTTATTTGACAGAGAGAGATCACAAGCAGGCAGAGAGGCAGGCAGAGAGAGAGGAGGAAGCAGGCTCCCTGCTGAGCAGAGAGCCCGATGCGGGACTCGATCCCAGGACCCTGAGATCATGACCCGAGCCGAAGGCAGCAGCTTAACCCACTGAGCCACCCAAGTGCCCCCCCATCATTTTTCTTTTCATCTATTTACCCACCCAGCCTGTGCTAACATCCCGCTTGCCCACAACTGACTGCACCTGTGGTTAAAATACTCAGACACGGGGAGCCTGGGTGGCTCAGTGGGTTGAGCCTCTGCCTTCGGCTCAGGTCATGATCTCAGGGTCCTGGGATCGAGCTCCGCATCGGGCTCTCTGCTTGGCAGGGAGCCTGCTTCCTCCTTTCTCTCTGCCTGCCTCTCCGCCTACTTATAATCTCTCTCTTTGTCAAATAAATAAATAAAATCTTAAAAAAAAATATTCAGACACCTCCATTCTGAAATACCTCTAGGACCCAGCAACTGCAGTGTGACACCTGGCCCGCATGGCCACCCTCTACACCACACCAGGCACCACCTAATCTGTGCTAATGGTCTACTGCTTGTTACGAATTTTAAATTTATTTTATTTTTATTTATTTTGAGAGAGAGAGAGTGAGTGGGGGTTTGGGGCGGAGGAAGAGAGAGAGACTCTGAAATAGGCTCCACACTCAGCACAGAGCCCTATGTGGGGCTTGATCCCACAACGCCGAGATCATAACCTGAGTCAAGATTAAGGGTCAGACACTCAACCGACTGAGCTACCCGGGTGCCTTGCTTGTTACGAATTTTAGATGTTACTATATTCATTCATTCATTCATTCAGCACCTCCTATATTTCTTTCGGGCACCGAGATACTGGAGTGGGCAATGACAGCTCAAGTCCATCAGTAAAAACATCAGTCAAACCACACACAAACTTCATCACCCTTCCTGCTCCATCACCCTCTTCATCACCAAAGCCGAGGTTTGCAGAGCACTTACGAAGTGGCCGGTGCTGATCTAAGCATTCCATCTTCCTACATTTCATTCTCACGACAACTCTTGTACTAGGTTCGTGTCCATTTCACAGCTGACAAAACCGAGGCAGACAAAGGGGTTAGGTAACTTGCCCAAGGTCACTCAGTTAGCAGAATGGTAGAGCCAGGATGTGAACCCAGGCCAAAGGGCTCCCAAGCTCGTGGGAACTATGCGAGAGTGCCAGGCTGACAAGCTGCTCCCACCCCAACCTTCAGGGGAACACTCCCTGCAGTGAACTTACAGCACCCCACCTCTTATGCCTTCTTCCCCTTACGCTGTCCTGAAGCGCCATAGAAAACTCAGTTCATATCCCACACAGCTGGGTCCAACACTGAGTGATGAGTTCCTGCAGTGGACCTGACCTACCACAATGCCCAGATGCTGCCCTCTTCTGATTTTTCCCACGGCCTCTGTAGCACATTGAATAGTAGTTCACCCAAATGATAGGTCTACGACCCCAGAGCTGTGAATATGGTCTTCCCCATTTGAAAAAAAGGGTCTAGATGTATCCTGGGTATACAATATATATACACAAACCACCATGTACAGTTGCACAGGTTGTTCACTATACAAAGGAATTAAGTCATGGGGACAAGTGTGGCCTCAAATGCAGCCAAGGCTCTGCCCACACCAGGGAGACCCAGAGAAGGGCAACATCCACCTGGAGAAAGGACTCCCTTCTAGTTCACACAAAGGAGATGAAGGGACTGTGCCCTCCCAGAGAAGGCACCTCTTTCAATTCCATTGGAAAGCCCAATAAGACTGAGCTTGGCCCAGGCTATGTAGCCACTGGCATGCTGTGTCTATTTCAAAGTAAAAAAAGGAAAACAGGGAAAAAATGTTGATTCCTCGCCCACTCCCACCCCTCTGGGGAAGAGAGAGAAAAAGCAATTTGAAGAGCAATTAAAATCTACACCATCTTTATTTTCAGTGACCTTTAGAGTTCTAAAATCATTGAATTAGTTTAACAACATAAAAGCGTGCCCTATAAAACTTGGATTGCTCATAAAGCGACTGGTGTCTAGTTCCTAAAAGCCTAGTTTAACCAGGTAGTTACACACTAGAATGTTCTGCGCCTCCCCCCGCCCCCCACTTTTTACCATCCACCGCTGTTCTAAATGCAGCTATAAAGCTGCGGGCTTGCCAAGAAAACCAGGTATCTCAAAAGGTTTTACATTTTCTCCTGAACACTGTTTTATAAAAGAACAGGAAACTCCCAAGAAGGAGGGAAACAGGCAGTGGGGTGGGGGAAGGGAACAAAAGGAATAATTACACTGACCGGACACGGGGCCTCCCGTGGCACTGGGCAACCGGGAAGGCTTCGCGGTCGGGACCAAGTGGAGCTCGGAGGAGCAAAAGGGAAACAAAAACTCCAACAACACTGTGCATGCTTTAGGCCACTGGGTCCTAAACTTGAACCTGCACCAGAATCACCCGAAGGGCTTTTAAAGTAAGGACTGGGTTTTGCACTCAGAAGGGCTGGGGCAGGGCCTGGGAATGTGCATTTTGAACAACTTCCCAGGTGATGCAGATGCTGCTGGCCCAGGGACCACACCCAGGAGAATCTGTTCTAGAAGCTTCTGTCTCTTCATTTTCCTCCCAGGGCTCTTGTTCTCATACTGAACACAAGCCACTGGTTCCTAGCCAGTGACAAGGTTACCTTTCAGGGCAAGAGGCCGAAAGAGGTGGCCCATTATCCAAAGCCACTTGCAGCCTGACTTCCTGGTCAACAGAACTTGCACTTGGTTTCATTCAGTAATGTACCCACTCACGAGGATGAGTCACTACAAGCGTAGGCCTTTGCCCTTTGGTCAGAAACATCCTTCCTCAGCCTCTTTGCAGTTAAGTTGTGGACATGGGAAAGATTTTTACATTTGGATAAAGAGAGCCCTACATTGGGAAGACTATTTGCCCCTGCTCCTTCTTCCTGCTTGAAAAACTGATGTGAAGCATGATGACAATGGCTGGTGCTGTGGCAACTATTCTGTACCCTAGAGGGAGGAGGTCAAAAGAGTCAGATCCCAGCAGCCTGGCAATCCTGAGCTGCCCCAAATCCCTAGAATGGCCTACTAGACACCTTGTTCCAGAAGAGAATGAAAAACCTGGCTTAATTTAAGTGAAACATACACCTACTCTATGACCTTAGTGAAAAGAATGTGTACAAAAGCATTTCTGCAAAAAATTTTCACACCAGCCATCTTCACGAAAGCCCCAGACTGGAAACAGCACAGATGTACACTGCCTGGTAAATGAAAAAACAAACCGTGTAACAGCCCACACGGTGGACAGTAAAAGGGACTACGCCACCATTACCATGCAGAAACACAGATGAATCCCAAATGCATCCTGATGGAGCAAAGGAGGCCAGATGAGGAAGACCACCCACAGTGTGGTCCCGTCACGTGAAGTTCCGAGTCAGTGACACCCGTGGGAAGAAATCAGAGCTGTGGTGGCCTCAAGGAGGCAGGCGGAGGGACAGAAGGAGGGGGACTCTTCCCCGATGGAAATGTGCTGGATCCGGATCTGGGTAATGAATGGTTACATGAGTAAGATCTGTCAAAATTCATCACGCTGTGTACTGAAGATGTGTGCATTTGGTTGCATGTAAATTATATCCCAATAAAGCACAGCCAGGATATAAAGGAGAAAAAAAAGGCCGTACAATCGATTCTTGTTATTCATGGTAGTTATGTTCTATAAAGTTACCACGATCGCTGAATTAGGGAATCCTGAACTATCGCTCCTGGGGGAAATCAAGGGTTAGGTCCCTGTGAGCCTCTGGTCACATTTCCATCAGGCGATCAATACGTAACCTTGTTTTATGTGTGTTTCCATTTAAATACACCTTATTTAATAGATATTACTGATTTGGTCCCAAGGAACTCATGGCCCACAGCACTAGAACTCACATCTGAAAGAAGTTTGCCCTGCACATGTGTTTTCTACATGAGGCACTTTCCAACTTTCTCACCCTAGGCGTGGGGGCATTTTTAAATGGGGAAATCACCACCACCCAGTGCACTGATGTGAAAAACAGGGCGCTAAAGGTTAGACCACGAAAAGGGCACTCGTTTGCAGCGTGGGAGCTGAAACAAGAAGGGAGAGTGTTTGCTTTTTCGATCTGCACTAGGAATGGGCACACAGGGAGACTCGAAGTTCTCCCCCCACCGCTCTGCGCATGTGTGCAGACAAGCGAGACAGTGCGGGGAGAACCGATGGCTGGTTTGCAAGGATGAATACAGAGCAAGGGGATGAATTCACAAATACGGCGTCTGTAAATAACGAGGCTCTCCAGATACTGATGCATGTATCCCTTACTCACAACTGCACTTACGTACCAATCTCACTTCCGTAACCTGCAGGTACAACGTGAGGTATGCAACCTTGTAAATGTCCCCAGCTGTTGTTTATAACAGCAAGATCCTAGAAACAATCCACTGGTCATCAGTAGAAAACAGGGTGAACAAAAAACTACGGTCTATCCAAACAGGGGAAGACATTCGTTAAAAAAAAGGTTTTTGTTGTTTTTTTTTTTTTTTTAAATAGGAATATTGTTTAAGCCAGCGCCGGTCAGGTAAACTGTTACTTGCAGCCAAATGCGTACAGACCAACAGCTACTCCATGGTAAAAGGAAGCGCTGGGATTTGAACCCAGATTTCATGGACACCGTGGCCTGGATGGCTTTCTGATGCCTGTCAAAACCCCGAATGCCTGAGGATCTGCTGGCAGCGAGCTACTGTCCTCCCCTCCACCCTCCTGCAGTGAAACGCTTTTCTTCCTGGATTCGAGCACAGCTTTCTAATTGCTCATCAGAGCGGAGCTGTATTCGGGAACCAGCTAAGCCCAGTGGCTCCGAGACACCACGCTTCCTCCTGTTTCTTAATAAATCCGCCACCCTTCCCTGGGTTTTGCAACCAGCACCGTCCGTGTAGAGATGCCCGTGAGTGCTGCCTGGAGTGCTGCGGGGGAGTCGCTCACTGCCTTCCTGCTTCCTCTCCGGTTCCTTCTAAACTCGGTTCCCCACTCAGTGGCCAAAAAAATGATTCCATTTTATTTAAGGTTGTCGTTCCCAGCAGCACTGGGGAGGCAGCAGCAAAGACAACAGACGTCCCTGCTCTCCTGGAGGGGACGCTCTGCTGGCAGGAGTCAGACCACAGAACATAAGACATACAGCAGAGTGGGCAGTGGCAAGGATAGAGGAGAAAGGTGGCGGGGGAAGGGGGTAGGGAAGGAGGGGGATGCACTCTTAGAAGCGGTCAGGATAGCTTCACAGATAAGAGGAATTTGAGCATATATGGAAGAGAACAGAAGAAACATGGACACACGGGGAAAGGCATCCGAGGCAGAGGGTACAGCAGATGCAAAGGCCCTGGGGTGGAAATGCGCTGGGGTGCTTAAACAATGGTAAGGAGATGAAGAGGGGTCAAAGAGGCAAGTTCAAAGGCCAAACGATGGGGGGCCCGGTGGGCCAAGGTGAGGACCTGGACTTTTATTCTGAAGGAGCCCAAGAGATAGGAAGGCTCTCAACAATGTGGGCCATGATCTGACTAAGGTTTTCACAGGATCCCTCTGGCTGCTGAGTGGAAAATGGATTTTAGAAAGTGAGGACAGGGCAGGCAGCCCAGAGGCGAGAGGCTGGTGGTAGGGGAAGAAGTGAAAACCGGCCAGATTCTGGATCTGATTGTAAAGCACCAGAGACTACAGATCCACGGCCCGGGGTGGGGCCGGGGGAGGTGGGGGTGCAGGGAGAGAGCAGAATCCAGGGCCCTGCAGAGTTTGAGAGGGATTGGAATAAACAGGGGATAATTGAGAGCAGCCATGTAGGACGTGCAAACACAGCCTTATACAAGCTGCCTTGTTTGATCTAGCACCTTCTTCAGTGAAGACATTTCTGTCTAAGGTATTCTGATGGTCCCAAAGCTACTAATTACCTGGGTTAACGCACCCTACCCAGGACAAGGGGTGTGTGTGTGTGTGAGTGAGAGAGAGAGAGAGAGAGAGAGCACGAGCGTGTGAGCTTGGAGCCTCAGAGACAGAGGGCTGCAGGGGACACACAGGCCAGAGCTGCGCAGGGCCCCAAGCCTTCCTCTCACAGAAAAGCCTTTTGTATCTTGTTTCAGGATCTGTCCTCCACCCCAAATCTAAAGAGTTTCTAAAGAGTTTTGAATCCGTGAACTATCTTGGGGTATACGATGTGAGGTAGGGATCCAAAATCATCTCTTTCCATACGGAGGACTACTTTGTTGGCGCCAGCTCCATGTACTGTGTCTCCCCCTTCCCCACTGGTCTGGCCAGAGCCCACCGTGTCTCATGATATGCTCACACATGCCTGCCTCTCGTCTTGGGCTCTCTGTTCCATTCCATTGGTAGAACGTCAATTTCTATTTATTCCCTAACCTCGGAGATAAAACGGATTCAGCTGGACAGGTAATCGATATATAGATTGACACTGGGCAAAGGTGACAAGTGGTCAAGAGAGTGAGGTGCTCAGGGAATGGCACAGGATCCCCAAAACAGATAGCATGATGCCCCTTAGCCTGAGCATACACTCCAGACTAAGTTGACTTATATATCTTACACCATGGACTTTAATCCTCATAATAGAGATGGAAGGCACAAAAAAGGGCTCAAAAAGAGACCAAAGATTAAAAATAAAGTATAGACACAAAAGCTCACATATCATGCAATTCCATTTAAATGAAATTAGATGGAGGTGATGGTCACATAACGTGTATATATGTACTTTGTAATAAACAGATGACGGCAAAGAGCCCGGACTTTGTAAACAGACCTCTTGGGTTCAAATCCCACTTCCGCCACTTAACTGATGTGTTACCTTGGGTGAGCTACTACAACCTCCTTGTGCCTCAGTTTGCTTCTCTGTAAAATCAGGTTCCAAGTTGCGCCCACCCCAAAGAGTTGCGAGCACAGAAATGAGTCGACACGTGCAAATATATCTACACTTAGTCGAACGCTTACCATCTTCACAGCCAGGAGCAGAAAATCAAAAGTACTGTGCCCTCAGTCACAGTGATCAAGGTCAGTATCACCTGTCATAAATCAAGCTGACAGTGTGTAGTACCTTTAATATAACGTGAGGAAAAGTGTACTTCACCACTGTGGTCTTCCTTTCCCAAACCCTAACTGCCAGTCTAATCATGAGAAAAACATCAGACAAACCCCCAAGTGAGGCACAGTCTCCAAGACGATCGACCGGTACTCCTCAAAACCAACAAGGTCATCAACAGTAAGGAAAGTCTGAGAAACTGTCACCGCCAACAGGAGCCTCAGGAAACATGATGATTAAACGCAGTGTGGTTTCCTGGACGGGATCCTGGAACAGGAGCATCAGGGGAAAACTAGGCAGATCTGAGTATGTTCTCCAGTCGTGTGATGGCAACGGACGGTGCTGGTTTCACGGTAACACCGTACGATGTGAACATTAGGGAAAACCAGGCACGGGCTACACGAAAGCTCTGCACCACTTCTGCAGCTTTTCTGATCTAAAACTATTTGAAAATTAAGACTTTATTACAGAAATAAAAAACCTCAACAGTCTTCAACGAACCTGAAAGTGTTGGGGGCGCAGCTCTGGCCAACTTCCTGAGGCCTGAGCTGCACCTCTGAGGGTCCACTTGAATGAAAGTTCAGACACGCTGGGATGTGCCGGCCCCGCACAGCTCTAGAGCAAGGCAAGGCAGCCCTCGGCCTTCCTGTGTGGCCTTATCAGCTTCTGTCCCCTCTGTCCCCCTAACCCTGCCCTCTCATCCCCACATGGCAGTTAAAGGGCTCGCATCAGAACCCCAGTCAGACTGCGCCCCTCCTCTGCTCAGAGCCCTCCCGGGGCTCCTGCCTTCCCCAGTAAATCTGCCCCCACTTCCTGTTGTTGTCTCTCATCCTCTGCCCCTCATCCACGCCCCTCTGACCACACCAGTGCCCTCGCTACACTCTACCACACCAGGTGCATGCCTCCCACAGGACCTTTGCACGAGCTGCTTCCTGTCTGGTAGGCATTTGCCCTTACCTCCTTTTCTCTACTGTCATCCCATCGAGACTCAATCCAATTCTGTATACAGCTACAATCCCTACCCGCCCCTTGGGCATTTCCACCTCCTCACTTTGCTCTCCTTCACAGCGCTGATTACTATCTGACATGCTGTAAATGTGATTTATCTTATCTGCTGTCTGTCTCCACCAGGAGGGGGTGAATGCTGGGCCTGTTTTGTTCACTTTGTGTAAACTCTGACGGAATGACTGAGGGGGACCGTTCTCAGTGACCACAGCAGACGCTGAAGAGTGTAGGCGCCTGATTCATCACTGACAGGGGCTGGGGGAGGGAGCGGGGTTGGGGGGAGACCCATGCCTAGGCTGGCCAGAGACCCATGGAGCTGGGCTCAGAATGGAGGACTGGCCACTAGGATGGGAGGGAGGCCCACGGGACCCAGAAGAAACCTGTCAGTGTGAGCTGGAGAGGAGGTGAGAGGTCTTGTGGGGGGATGTCACAGCTCGGGTGACAACTGTGGGCTCCTGTGGGCTCCAATGAGCCCGATCTGTGGGGGAGGGTGGTGAGTCTGGGCTTCAGCACAGAGAGCTGCTCAGAGGAGGGGAAGTGAGCAGAAGTAAGCTGGGGTGGAGGTGCGGGAAGGAAGGGCACTCTGGAGAGACAGAGGGCGAGCGAGAGGAAGAGAGGTGGGCACAGCTCCACACGTCAGTGCAGCACACTCCACAGGACCTGTTTGCCTCACCCACCCTGCGCACCAACCCAGGAGGCAGATTACTCCAGTCACAGTCTACACCCGTGGTTCTTGCCCACTCAATGCCAGGAGCCACCACAACAAGGAGGGTGACCAGAACTCTGGGCAAATGTGCAGAATGCCCCCTAGGGGGCAAGAGCACCCCCTGTGAACCAGGTCAAACCCAAACCCACGCAGTGCCTCCCCATCTACAATGACCGCACGGGTGTCCAGCATCCAGGTACCATGAAAGAGAACAACTGTTAAGTCTGTAGACTAAGTGTGAAAGAGCTAAAACCAGCAGCAAGGACCACAACCAAGGCTTTCAGTCCTCAACGAGGAAGGATTCTAGAACACATGATGTGGGACACGCAGGCGTCAAGAAGGGAGGGGAGCCTACAGGTAAGTTCTACCTGGTGTCACACAGAGCCTGGGGCTACTCTCCGTGTAATTCCGCCCTTATGAATAACGGCAGATGGGGACCAGAGGGCACGTTCTAGAATGTTCACAGCACCCCTGAAATGGAAACAACCTAGACGTCCCACCAATGGGAGGATGTGCAAATGCCCTGTGGTATGGCCACATAATGGAATACTACCCAGCAGTGAAAAGGGAAGGACCCGTGACTGATCTACTCACACGGAAGGATCTCAAAAACACGACACGGACTGAAAGAAAACACCACCATAGGATTTGATATGTCAGGTACAAACCCAGGCAACACATATCTGTGGAATTATAATGGGGACGGAGGCTCCCGGTGAGGTGGGGGTGCGGGATGCGGAGGTCAGGGAGCAAGGTCAGTCATGCTCTGTTTCTCATCTGGGAGCCGGTTCCATGAGTGTGTCCAACCTGTGAAAATTCACCCAGCTGCACACTTAGGATGTGTGCACCTTTCTGTACAATTCAACAAAAAGATCCCCCAGAAGAGAAGAAAACACTCTCACACCCTTGTCTACTCCTGATAGGATGCAAAATGGAGCAACTGTGTGCCGTGCTGGTTGTTCATGCATGTTAAATGTACAGCTACCCCATGGCCCAGCGATCTTACTCCCGACAGACGCCCAGGAGAAGTAAGAACACACAACCGCGGACAAACCAGCAAGCGGATTTTCAGAGCAGAATGCTTCCTAACAGCCCCAAAGGTGGTCACAAACCAAGTACTCATCAACGGATGAACAGAGAAACAAACTGCGGGTTCATCCGCACAGTGGAGTATTGGCTGGCAAGGAAACAGGAATGATGTCCTGACCCATGCTACATCACAGAGGAATGGAGAAACCGCCGTGCAAAGTGAATGAAGCCAGACACGGAAGACCACCTGTTCTATGACTCCGCCCACACACGATGTCCAGAATAGACACGTCCACAGGGACAGAAACTAGATCAGCGGTTGCCAGGCGTCGGGCAGACGGGAGGGATGAGAGGACAACCAAGGGGCTCAGGGCTTCTTTTTCAAGAGGAAAATGTTCTAAAATTGACATTAGGAATGGTTACACAACCCTGCAAATGTATGAAAAAACCATAGAACTGTATGATTTACATGGATGAGTTGTATGGCATGAAAGTTTTATCTCAACAAAGCTGTTGGGTTTTTTTTTTTAAGTATCTATGGGGGAGTGCGCCTGGGTGGCTCAGTCAGTTAAGTGTCTGCCTTTGGCTCAGGTCGTGATCCCATGGCCCTGAGATCAAGTCCCACATTGGGCTCCTGGCCTGCGTCTCCCTCTGCCTGCTGCTCCCTCTGCTGTGCTCTCTTGCTTGCATGTGCTTGCTCTCTCTCTCTCTCTCAAATAAATAAAATCTTTAAAGAAATTACAAAAATAAAAGAAGTATCTATGGGGTAAGGGTGGGCAAAATGGGTGAAGGGGGTCAAGAGGTACAAATTTCCAGTTCTAGAGTAATTCACAGGGATATAACACACAGCACAGTAACTACAGGTAATAATATACTAAATATTTGCAAGTCGCTAAGACAGTAAAATCTAAAAAGTTCTCATCACAAGAAAAAAAGTTATTTCTGTATGGTGATGAATGTCCACTAGACATACAGAGGTGCTCATTTCTCAGTACACAGAAATAACGAATCAATACCTTGCACATCTGAAACTAATATTTCATGTGTCAAATATGCCTCAATATAAAAAAAGAAAAAGTAGGGGCACCTGCATGGCTCAGTCAGCTACATGACTGGATTTCGACTCTCAGGGTCATGGGATCAACCCCTGCATCAGGCTCTGCCCTGGGCATGAAGCCTGCTTAAGATCCTCTCTTTCTCCCTCTGCTTCTCCTCCCCCTCCTCCATGCATTCAGGTCTCTTTCTCTCTCTCAAAAAATAAAAATTAAAAAAAAAAAAAAAAGAAAGACAAAAAAGAGGAAAAGAAAAGAACAGAAAAAGAAAAAATAACATGTATGATAGTATTCGTGGACCCTTTATTTCACAATTCAAAAAAGGCAAAGTAGCAAATACGTACTGACCACCTCAAGGCCCCTGTTTATCCTATGTTACACAGTGAAAACTGAGCATGCCCCTGGTCACAGAACGGGTCTGCTTGGAAGCTGGGCTCCCAGCTCTCTCGTGGCTGGTTCCTTCCAAGACCCCACTCTGTGCCCAGAGGGAAGCAAGGGGGAACCAGCATGGGGGGCGGTTGTGGTGCCTGGGACAGACCTTCCGAAACTCTCCTTTGAGCTTCTGCTACAGCAAATGCCTCCTTCCGCTTCGCTGAAAGCATCCGTTCATTCACTCAAAATTCACATTACGCCTGAATTTTTTGGATGTTCTTGCCACTGGTCTCTCTGTCCCCACCCCACCAGCATCTGGTTAGAACCTGAGTCCGCTAACGTGCCTCGTCGGCTGAGAACCCTTAGGTTCCTGTCTCACTCACAGCAAAAGCAAAGTCCTTTCTGTGGCCCACAAGGCCCCATTAGATGTGCCACGGTACCCTCTGTCCTCATAACCTGCTCTCTCCCCTTGGTTTGCCCTGCTCCCACCACATGGGCCTCCTCAATATTCTTCAAACACACCAGGCACCGACCTGTCTCAGGGCCTTTGCACTGGCTCTTCCCTCTCCCTGGACTGCTCTCCCCCCAAACCTTACACAGCCTATCCCCTAACCTCCCTCAGGTCTCTACACAAACGTCAACCTCAGTGACCTCACCTTTCCTGACCACTCTATTTAAAAGTGCAAGCCCAACCCCCTACACCATGAGCCCTCTTCTCCTGCTTTACCTTTGTTAAGAACACTTACTGACATCTGATATAGTAAATATTTTACTGGTTTATCTTGTTTACTGAAGATCTCTGAAGTAGACACTTGAGAAATATTTGCTAAATATTGGGTAACTGTGCACAGTTGTGCAGGTTGTACACTGCACAACCCCACCCCCCCCCCGCCCTTCCACTCCCACCCCTCAGGGAAGCAGTCCCATCTTAGGACACTGTAGATTTGTGTATACATATGACCACAATTTTCTGGCAGATGGCAGAAAAGGGTCATGAGAAAGGGGCATCTGTTTTTAGTTCCACAAAAGCACCACATGGGCTCATGGAGGCCTGAGTTAAATAAATAGGCAAACTGCTGCTTCAGATGCAGCCAGAAAGCACCACACACTCCCAGACTCCGTGGGCTGAGATCCCCCTCTGCTATTCAAGGATCTGTCTGACCTTGGGCGAGTTACTTCTCTCTGCACCTCTGTTCTACTTTGGGTCTACGGGAACTGTAACACCCCCACGATACGGGTGTGAGGCTTAAACAAATCAATATGTACAGAGTACACGACCTGCGGCTCAGAGGACGTGCTGGAGAAGCGTGCACTATTATCACAGCAGCTATTGTTCCCAAATCCCCAGGCTCAAGCTTCAAAAAAATGCAACCCCGGGTGGGGGGTGGGGACCAATCTTAGATGCAATGCGCTTCTGCCTGGTTTGTGCTGGACTGAGCCGCCCCAGGGCGTTGGGTTCGGAGCCACCTTGAGGTGCTCTGGGGATCCAGCCCTACTCTCCGAGGTTCTGATCTCCTCCCAGGGAAAGTGGGGGACACTGGTGTCCACATAGTGGGGTGGAAACCCCAGCTCCAGGGGCACAAGCTCTCAGCAGGCATCCCTGACCCGTGATGTGCCCGCCTGGCCAGTTCCCAAAATGCCCCTAGACTGAGCTCGACCTCCCGAATGTTCCTCCTGTCTTTAGCTCTCAACACATACGTCACTCTACTCAACTGTGTAAGAATGAGCACCCCGAGGGCAAGGGGGATAAAGCAGATCGATTGGGAGGAATTATGCCAAAACTTACACTAATGAGGCTACGCTACTCCAAGTGACAGAATTACGAGTCACTTTTGTGTTCTCAGCATTTCTAGAACTTGTATATTCCAAAGTCGGCGCCCCCCTCCTTTGTGCCTTCTAATGATATTGTACTGGCTTTTTTTTTCTGTTGAGAAACTGTGTTTTGCTTTCACTTTTTATCGAAACCGCATGCCCCCCCAAACACACGCGTTGTAAGTCCCACAGATCGTCCCTGAAACATGCCAGCTGCTGGGATGGGACCAAGATGAGCTCAGGCCGGCCAAGTGTCCCTTTGACAGGAAGAACCTCAGGGTGGTCAAGAGAGCAGGTTCCGACAATCCCAAGCAGGGATCTGTAACCTGAGTGTCTGAATCTCAGGAGGAGGAACCAGAAGGCAACGGAGGTGCCTCCTGCAAGACAACTGTTCTGGATCCTTCCAAAAGGCAATGTCGCAGAACACAAAGAAAAGCTGAAAAGAGCCTCCCAACTGAAGCGAAAGAGATAAGACAGCTAAAATGCACTGTGTGATTCCAAACAGCATCCTGTGGGTGGTTGGAGGCGGGGGGGCAGCTCTTCGGGGAGTTACTAGGACAACTGACAAAACCAGAATACAAAGACTTGTAGACCAGATAAGAGTGCTGGGTCAATGTTCAACCAGGAGCACCTGATCAGTATCCTGGGCTTACGTAGGAGAATATCCTCCGTCTTCTGAAACACACATCAAAGTGTCCAGGGCCAAAAAAGCACGCGGTCCTCTTCCTAATCTCCAACAGCTTAGGAAAAGAAAGAAGAGCGTATGTGTGCTGTGTGTGTATGTGTGCAGTTCTGGTCGGACTGGCCCATGTTTCAGATGAGAGCACTGAGACTCATGGGCAAAACAACTTTTGTGCCCCTGGCCTGCAGAGCAAAAGAAGAGGAGGGTGAGGAAGGAAACATGATATAATGCTACACGCTGGTGAATCTGGAGAAAAATTTCTCTGCGTTTGTTTTTTTTTTTTTTTAAGATTTTATTTATTTGACAGACAGCGATCACAAGTAGAGAGGCAGGCAGAGAGAGAGGGGGAAAGCAGGCTCCCTGCTGAGCAGAGAACCCCGTGTGGGGCTCAATCCCAGGACCCTGAGATCATGACCTGAGCCAAAGGCAGAGGCTTTAACCCACTGAGCCACCCAGGTGCCCCTGCGTTTGTTATTTTTAAAACCTGTCTAGAGATTTGAAATTTTCTTCAAAATAGGAAGTCCAGCCGGCTCTGGGGCCACACTGCTTGGATCTGCCCCTGGCTCTGTCTTTCTAGGCTGTGCAACCTCAAGTCAGTGACTCCCCCTCTCTGTGCCCCCTCTTCTGCGTCTATAAAATGGACTTCACAGGCCAGCAGTGTTCTGCGTGAACATGCATAGTGGTATTTTACTGCCAATCTACATTCTAACGGGGCTTAAAGGGTCTCACCATCATCCCTGTGTATCCTGTGTATGGACTGTTTTAGGATTTCATGAGTCCACACACCAAAGACATCAAATGCGCAACGTTGTTACCACCAGGAGTGAACCAAGGCCACAAAAATGGATGCCTCCTTTGCTTCTCCCTTATCTCTCTGTCCATGGACACCTACCGGGGGAGGGGGAGGCTGGCCCCTGTCTGGTGCGAGGGAGCTTGGCGACAGCACTGTGGACCATGAGACAGGGCCCTGGGTCCTCGGACATGGGTGCTCCTGCAAAGCCTGGACCGAACCCCATTCAACTGTGTCAGTCTGACAGCCACTCTGACAGGACACTCTGAGAAGCCCCAGATACAGATCTGGTTTACACAGAGTCCCTCTGTGGCCAAATTTTAGAAAGCCAGAGACATGTTCTGTAAGAGACACCCAGGTTTCCAGCTCTTCTTGAAAAACTGGAATATCAGCCCTGGAACGAGAAGCGAGTGGCGCCCGAATGACCCCTTCAGACAAAGGACAGGGGTGCAGCGACACAAAGAAACTGACCACCCGATAAAGAAGATGACAAACAACCCGATTTCAGAACGAAATAAGATCAACAAGGGGCACAGAAGCCAACAGAGAGGTTCAACCTCTGTAGTCAGCAGGCAGATTTAAACTGCGACCATAATGAGACAGCACTAGGTACCCAACAGAATGTCTAAAATGAAACGGATGGACGCCAGCATGCAGTGGCTAACAATGTGGATGGAGCCACTGGAACTCTTCAGCCTTGCTGGGGGTGACTCAAACCATCACAGCCTCTTTGAAAAACAGCAGGGGCAGTTTCAACTCCCATGAAATACATCCTTATCTGCCTCAGTCCTTCTACACTGAGGTATTTACCCAAAAGAAACGATAGCATGTGTCCACACAGAGGTCACCACATGAAAGTTCATGGCAGCCACCCTGGTCAGGGCCAAATGCTGGAAACAACCCAAAGGTCCACCAACAAGGTGAGCGGATAAACAAATCATGATCTCCCGGCATGATGGGAGTCTGCTCAGCCGCGAACGGGAGCCAACGACTGACAAAGCCATCACAGATGAAACTCAGAATCACTCTGCTGAGTGGCAGAAGCCAGAAGATGGAAGAAGAGTCCATGCTGTGTGAATCCATTTATATCAAATTCTAGGAAAAGCAAATCAAATCTGTTGTCACAGAAAGCAGATTTCACTGTCTGAGCTCAGGAGGCGGGGAGCACTGACTGAGAAAAGGCAGGAGGGACTCTTTGGGAAAGGCAAATGTTGTGTCCTGACTGTGACGGTGGTTTATAGGATGGTACCATTTGTCAAAATGCAGCCGATAGTACTCTCAAAATGGATGTATCACATTGTACATAAATTATATCTCCATAAAGTTCATAAAAAAAAAAACAAAAAACCCAGACTCCGACTGGTCTCTCCGGTTTCAATCCTGGCTCCATCGCTTACTTGCTGTGACCTGGGGCAAATGTCTTCAATTCTCTGTCTCAGGGCCTTTGCACTTGCTATTCTTGTTGCTGGGAACACCCTTCCTGAAGATCACAATAGCCCTGGCCCCCTGGCTTTCAGGTCTTTGCTCCAATGAGAGCTTTCCGGGGAGGGCTAGTTAAAATGGCCACTCACACCACCAGCCCTCTCCTCTCACTTTTCCTGTTTTGTTTTTTCCCCACAGCACTCAGCACCTTCTGAGGGGTCCTAGAGTGGGTCTCCCCACCCTCCCAAGAGGCCAGCTCCCCAAAGGCAGGGAGCTTCGTCTAGTTCATGGCAGTGCCCCCTCCTAGCACACTGCCTGGCACATCGGAGCCACTCTGTAAAAAACTGTAGAAGTAAACAAAGGGATACATATTACTCCCACGTGGGGATGTGAATTGTAAACAATGATAAAGGGGCAAAGTGCACCTCAAATGGACAATCAGAGAGGTGAAGACACTGACTCCAGGTCACTCAGCGAGTAAGGCAAGGCGTGGAGCTGGGGTCCTCCCAGCCGCCCCAGGGCAGTCTGATTCCATCAAGTGCCGTCACTGGATCCTGCAGTCTGCCCCAGGGGAGGGCGTAATCGAGGATCTCCAAGAGACCCAGATTTCATCCCCTGAATAACAGGCAAGAGGGATTGGGGATTTCTGTATCAGAAGACTAGATCCTCAAGACCAGGCACTGTGAGGCTGAGAGACCAGGGCCAGATTGGAAACTGATCAGAATTCATGACACACACGGGCCCCCCCCCATGAAAAGGCGCCCTACATTATCCGCCGTCAGGGCCTCGCAAATCAAAACCATAATGAGCCACCACTTCACACCCACTGGGATGATTATAATAAAAAAGATGAAAAAATTAGAGTTCTCGTGACTTGTTGATGGAAAAATGTAAAACGGTGCAGCCGCTGGAGAAAACATCTGGTGGGTGGGTGGTTGCTCAAGAAGTCAACAGAGACTCGGCGTATGACCCAGCAATTCCACTGGCAGGCATACACATCCACGCAAGAGGGAAAACACAGGTCCACACGTGCGCTGGTGTGCGAACATTCATAGTGGCACGACCCGCAACAGCCAGAAAGCAGAAACAGCACACGTGCTCCTTGACCACTGGATGAGGACGCCATAGGAGGCAAATCCAGTGGAATATTATTCAGCCGGGAAAAGGCAGGCAAGTCCTGATCCACCGCTACAGCGCGGGAGAACCCAGAAACACCACGCTGAGTGAGGAAGGCTGGGCTAGAAAGACGGCATGTTGCAGGAATCCACTTACATGAAATCCCCAGGACAGAGGCAAATCTACAGAAATGGAAAGCAGATTCGTGGCTGCCAGCAGCTCCCAGGGGAAAAGGCAGGATTTGGGGAAATGAGGGCATCATCCAAGAGCGTGGGTTTCTCTCTGGGGTGATGGAATACTCCAGAATTCGATGTGGTGATGGCCGCACGACCCTGTGACTATACTAAAAAAACCCCACTAAACTGTGTACCTCAAAAGGATGAATTTTATGGCATGTGAATTACATCTCCATTAACAAAGTGTAAAAAGCAAAACAAAACAGAAGAAAGCACATCCCTTGATGATACCAAACAATTTTAATTTTCTCAGATTTGGTAATGTCATGGTGGCCACGGAAGAAAATGCTTATTGTTCTTTAAACACATACTAAAGTCTGTAGCATTGAAATGACAGGAGACCTGGGATTTGCTTTAAAATCCTTCAACAACAACAAAACAGAGATCAATAAAGCCAGCATGGCCAAATCTGGATATATGTGGAACTCGGGGATATAAGTAACAGGAGTTCATTACGTTGCTGTCTCCACTTTCCGGTACATGTGGAAATTTTCATCATTTTGGTTTTTTTTAATTTGCTCCCAGTGATTCTAGCTCTGGGATTTTAACTTGACAGCTCTACTTGCCTTCACGCAAATCAATGCCGCACAGTTACTCACGGCCGCCTTGTTTGTAAGAGACTGTAGCTAACCTAAGTATCCAGCAAAAGGGCACTGGTTCAGTAAGTTAGGGTCCTCCAATGGGATACGATGCAGCTGTGACAGGCCCTGAAGTCAATAAGGTAGAACCTCCAGGATATATTATTTTTTTTTAAGATTTTATTTATTTATTTGACAGATAGAGATCACAAGTAGGCAGAAAGGCAGGCAGAGAGAGAGAAAGAGAGGAGGAAGCAGGCTCCCTGCTGAGCAGAGAGCCCGATGCAGGGCTTGATCCCAGGACCCTGAGACCATGACCATGAGCCAAAGGCAGAGGCTTAACCCACTGAGCCACCCAGGCACCCCCAGGATATGTTATTAAAAGAAAAGAGCAAAGCAGTGTTTGAATACCCTGTTATTAGTGCCTTAAAAAAAAGTGTGTGTGTGTGTGTCCACACACCTGTGTGTAATGCTCATACACGCTTGGAATATCTCTTGGGAAAGACTAAAAACTATAACCATTTTACCTCCAGGAAGAGGACAGCTAGGAGTCGGAGGGAGAGAGGAAGACTTTTCACTAGAAATCTTTAAGACCATTCAAGTGTTGTACTTGAGCATTATACCCACCACTCCCAAAAATACATAATAAACACATACATTTTTTAAAAGCCCTCAAGAAAAGCTGTTTCCTAAGTGTGGCTGTGTCCCCACACATCCCCCCTGGGGTTGGATTAGAAGGATCAGGTTGTCCCTTCTGCTCCCTCCCTTGGGGCGGGCAGCGGGCACAAGGCTGGGGCCGAGGCCTCCCTCCAGGGAGAGCAGAAACAACCCGTGGGCCCACCCAGGGCTCCCCAGGAACGATTTCCAGACTCATACTCCCTTGGCTGAGGCTGGGGAGAGGAAGATACAATACAAAAAGAACTGGAGAAAAAGAAAGGAGAAGAAGGAGGAGGAGGGCGAGGGAGGAGGGGGAGGAGGAGGAGGCCTGAGCGCCTGTGAGAACAAAGCAAGGACAGGCCTGGGCAGGAAGCCACGGGCAATACCAACCCCCACCTCGGCAGAAGAAATGGCCACCAAGAAGCTTTATTCATAAGCAACAACAAACTGGAAAACAATCCAAATGTCCATCGACTGATGAATGGAGAGACGCAGGGTGGTAGGTCCATACAACGGAATGTTATTCAGCCATAAACAGGAGAGAGGCCCTGACACACACTCATAACACGAGTGAACCTGAGCACATCATACCAAGGGAAAGCAGCCAGACACAAAAGGCCACATAGTGTAGGATCCCGTGTATAGGAAATGACCAGGGCAGGCAGATCTGCAGAGATGGAAAGTAGATTACTGGCTGCCCAGGGCTGAGGGGGGGGGGGGGGGGGGACAAAAAGTGGCCTGTGGGGTCGGGCGGGGGGGGGGGGGGGGGATGGGGGAAGAAATTAGGTACAGAGTTTCCTCCTGGGTGATGAAAATGTTCTAGTACTAGATTGTGGTCACAGTTGCACAACTCTGTGAATATACTAAAAACCACCTAGTTGTCCACTTGAGAAAAAAAAAAAAGGAGACATTTATGGCAAGCAGATAGCTCAACTGTGAAGAAGAAAATGAAAAGAGAAAAACAACAACAGTGGGAATGAACTAGGGATGAGAGGCAACCGTATGGACGGACCTTAAGAACGTTCCGTTGAGTGAAAGAAGCCAGGCGCACAAAAGGCCACAGAGCGTGGTGTTCCACGAAATGTAAGCTTTACGTGAAATCTCCAGAAAGGCAAATCCACAGAGACAGAAAGCAGATTAGGGGGGTGAATGGAGCTGGAGTGGGGACAAAGAGGGAGTCATGACTTCATGACTGTGGGATTTCCTTTTGGGGTGATGAGAACGTTCCAGAAACCGGAGAGTGGTGACTATCCTAGCCAGTGGATGGTACAACTTTAAGTGGATGAGTTTTATAGTATGTGAATTATGCCTCAATAAAGCTGTTTAAAATTTTAAGCAAGGGGAGAAAAAAAAGAGAGAGAGAGAAACTGATCACGTGAACCCCTCACCACCCCAATCCATTCACTCACTCGGGGGATCTCCCATCACCATGGCCCCCAACCTCCCAACAGGCTTGGTTAAGAATGGCAGAACCGGGACTCCCACCTCCAGTCCCAGTTGTATTCCCTGGGACCCCCGTACATGATGCAGAGCCCCCTGTCCCCCCACCCCTGGAGCCATCCTGGGTTGCTTTCATTCCATACCCACAGCTGGATGGAGGCGCCACGACGGTGGGCACCAAGTTTTGGCTTCATATTCTCCTCCCCCCACCAACCCGAGCCCAAAATGGGCAAGACGACATAGAAACCACAAAGGAATGAGAAATGTGCAGGGTTTGTAGAATTTCCGAAGTGCAAAATGCTGATTTCAGAAGCACAAACGCCTTTATACAGCAACAAAACAAAACACGGACACTTTCATACTTCGCTAGAAAGTAAACACACACACAGGAAACCAGCCTTGAGGGACAAGATCAGAGGGAACCCCCCTCTCCCCACTCCCCATCTACCACCACCTGCTCTTTCTGGGGCCTCAGGAGGTTAAGTTGGTAAGAGGTAAGGTTTAGGTCTGGTATCAAGCAGGGAGAAAGGAACAACCACATTGCTTGTAAGCAGTTCTTTTTTCCAGAGCTCCTGGGAAGGGTTTTCCCAGCTCCAGTTTCTCTCCTCCCCAACGGGACCCCCCACTTTGTCCTTCCAGCGCAATACTCGCGCTTTCCCACTTTGGGGAAAACACCTTTGACTCATTCCCTCCACAACACATACTTAGTGAGCACCCACTGTGCCCTGGGAGACCCGTCCAGTAAAGAGGAGCACCATACCTTCGTAAACAAACTGATCTATAACCTAATCTCCGCTGGCGGTGAATGGCTAGGAGGCGATCATAATACAGGAGGAGGGAATGATGGGGAAGGGGAGGTTTCTATTTTAAAATAGGGTCCTGGACAGAGGTGACATTGAAGCAGAGACTGGAATGAAGTAAGGAGAGAGCCATGCAAATACGTGGGGCAAAGCACCTCGGAGGGCTGAGGGAATGGTGCAAAGGCCCTGAGGCAGAACAGTGCCCAACAAGATCACTGTGTGGTGAGGACAGAGCATCAGTAATGATGTTAGAGAGGGAGCTGGGGAGGGGAAGAGGCATGGGAGGGCCTGTGGATTTTGTTCTAAATGCTCTCAAACTGGGGTTGGGACCCATGGGGCATCGAGGTGGTCCTCTCAGGAACCCAGAAGTTGCCCATGCAGTTCAAGTCAAACAGCTAATCCAGATGCCTCATCTGCTAGTACTGAGTCCTTCCCATCCAGTCCACTGGCTACGCTAGAATCAACAAAAACACACCCACTGGGTGAAGGCTGTTGCATGTTCCCCCAAAACCAGGTTTTCCTCCTAGGTACACTGTGGGACTACATTTCCCAGCACCCCTTGTAGCTGGCTGTGGTCACATGATTACACTCCGCCCACAGGAAAGCAGGCGGAAGCAACATGGGCGCTTTCCAGGTCTGGCACATGATCTATTCTGCCATACTTCCTTATCCACGGTGCACCCCAAAGACTCAGGAGAGGGCAGAACCACAAGAGGGAAGGTGTCTGATTCTTCAGTGCCTCACAAGAGGCTGGCCGACCAGAAACACCCTCGCTGGTCTTTAACGTGCAAGAAGAAAACCTTCATGCGAATAAGGGCTAGTTGTCACAGCAGCTAGCAGGACCCCCGCTGACTCACACACCCACCTAACAAAGGCTGGTCAACTTGGCAGCCTGCTCGAATAAGGAACCTCTTGCAGAAGTTCCAGAAAGAGAAGAAAGGAGGGGGGAAACTGAGTCTCTACGTGCCTTGGGGTCTAAGAGGTGTGCCCAACTCAGAAGAGACTAGAGCAAAAGTTCAGGGCCGCACCCAGGGCCCAAGAGTTTGTGTCCCCAAAATGCTCTCGGTCACGTCAAGTTCATATTTGGAAAAGAAATGCCAGCTCCACGGTCAAGGCTCAGCCTCCATCCCAGCCTGACACCACATCAAGGATGAGAGCCCCAATTTATAAATCACAAGGACCATTCCCAAGGTGCCAGGCCACCCCAACACCCTGCACAGTAGCTCCCTTTATCCCACAGATGAGGAAAGCTGACACCCACAGCCGCTAACCCAGCAACCGGAAGTGCAGGCCTCCAAGAGGTGGGAGCCTAGGATAGAAGCACCTCAGTGATGCCAAGGACAGTGCCTGGCACACAGGAGGTGTGTAGGGAATACCTGTTGAATAAATGAACAAACACTTCTTATTTTCCCTTTTTCCAGATGAGGCAACGAGGCTCAGAGAGGGCATGTCACTGACTTGAGGTCACCCAGCAAATGGGTGAGGGCACCAGGTTATGGGTCAAGATCCAACCCCAAGCACTCACCCTCCCTACTCTGCCAGCCTGCTCCTAATGCCCCTCGCCCCCAACCCAGAGCCTGAACCGGACCAGCTAAAAGCCTCAGGGCCTTTTCTCAACTGTTCTCAACTCCCCCACCACCCCCGCCCCTAGTACATTTTCCTCCAGCTCATTCACATCCTCCAAGTTCCTTGCTCACTAAGTATTCATCCATTCAGCAATTAAGGATGAAGACGCATGCGTGCCAGGCTCTGTTCTGGAAAACGTGGGGGGCGAGTGAAGGGGGAGGACAGCCATGAACAAAACAAAAATCCCTGTTTACCCAAAGCTTATGCTTTTGACCAGGGTTAGGGCAGAGACACAAAAGGACAATGTAACCTATCATACTACGTATTTACGAATTAAATTTCCACGTATTTCATTTCTATCTATTAAATAAAAATGTAGGGTGCCTCGGTGGCTCAGCGGGTTGAGGCCTCTGTTTCGGCTCGGGTCGTGAACCCAGCGTCCTGGCATCAAGCCCCGTGTAGGGCTCTCTGCTCAGCGGGGAGCCTGTTTCCCCGTCTCTTGTCTGCCTTTCTGCCTACTTGTGATCTCTGTCTGTCAAATAAATAAATAAAATCTTTTTTAAAAAAATGCAACATGCACTCTAAATTATATCTATAAATGTTAAAATAGAAATGCCATGTTATGTACGGAATTAGTTCTATTAAAACCGTTTACAAATATTGTCAAATATTGATATATATAAAAACAGTAAAATATCAAATAGATGGTAAGTCAGAAGTTGCTAAGTGCTATGGAGGAAAAGCAGAGAGACAGAAGGACCAGGGGTTTGGATAGTTTTAAATAGGGTGATGAAGGCAGGCAGGTGTGAGGAGGAGGGAACCAAAGAACAGGGGGACAAGCAAGTGCAAAGGCCCTGATGTGGACAAATCAGGACATACTGCCTGACTTGAAGAAGGAGGCCAGTGTCACTGAAGCAGAGTGAGCGAGGGTGAGTAGTTAGTGGAAGATGAGGTTAGATTGTAAGCCAGGGACCAGACTGCGTATAATAACAGCCAAACTTGCGTATGAAACAACCCCAGTGCCCATCCATAAAAGAATGGATGAACAAAACGTGCTTGATGGAATACTACTCAAGACTCAAAAAAGAATGGAATTCTGATCCGGGCTGCAAAGCTGATGAACCATGAAAACATGAGGCCAGGTGAAATAAGCCAGACACAGAAGGACAAACACTATAGGGTTCCACTTAAATGAGGTGCCTACAACAGGCAAATTCACGGAGACAGAAAGGAGATTAGAGGTTACCAGGGGCTGGTGGGAGGGGGAATGGGGAGTTCCTGAGTAATGGGTACAGAGTTTCTGTTTGGAATGATGAGAACATTCTGGAAATGGACAGGGATGATAATCGCACAACACCGTGAAGGTGCTTAGTGCCACTGGACTGTATACTTAAAAAAGGTGAAAATGGTTAAATTTTATGTTAGGCATAATTTACCGTAATCACAAAGCAGCTGACACTGTACTCACACTGGGTTGGCTATATTGGGCAATGCTCTAAAAGCTGTATGGATCTTAATTCATTTGCTACCCCAATGACTCTTTTAGAGAGGAACCTTCTAGACCAGGGCTGCCCGAGAGAAATATGATGCGAGTCACATACGTCATCGAACATTTTCTAGTGAAAAGAGCATGTGAGTTTCAATATGTTAATTTAATTTAATTTAACCAGGGGGAGGGGGCGAGGGAGGGAGAGAATCTTAAGCAGGCTCCATGCTGCCCGGCACGGGGCCTGACACAGGGCCTGATCTCACCATCCTGAGATCCAGACCTGAGCCGAAATCAAGAGTCAGAGGCTCAAATGACTGAGCTACCCAGACACCCCTGAATATGTTAATTTTAATAATATAGTTTATATACCTGAAATTTAAAACCATGATCATTCATATGTCATCAATATAAAAACATTAGTGAGGTCATTTATCCCCCTTCATGCTAAGACTTTGAAATCTAGGGTATATTTCACACTCGGCTCAGCTAGTGTTCAAGGGCACATGTGGCCCGTGGCCACTGCACCGGACAGAGAAACTCAGGGCCACTGTAAGGACTCTGGCTTCCCCTGGGAGTGACGGGAGCCACAGGAGCGACGTGAGCAGCCTCAGGTTATAGCAGGGTCCCTCTGGCCGTCTGCGGGGGGGTTGGGGTGGTGGGAACACCAGGAGGAAGAGAAGCAGTGGTGCAGGTGGGAGGTGACAGGGGCTGGACCAGGCTGGGGGCAGTGGAGGTGGGGGTAGACGAGGCCAGATGCTAGAGACATTCTGCAGGCAGAGTTCCCAGGCCAAGCTGTGGGACTGACCAGGGACAGAAGACAGAAGAAGAAACCACCAATTCGACAACGTGAATATACTTAACACTACTGAATGGTACAGTTCAAAAGGTTTAAGATGGTAAGTTTTATGTTATGTGTTGTTTCCTAGAATTTAAAAAAAAAATTCAATTTAGGGGTGCCAGGGGGGCTATGTTGGTTAAGTGTCTGCCTTCGGCTCAGGTCATGATCCCAGGGTCCTGGGATTGAGCCCCAGATCTGGCTCCCTGAGCAGCGGGGAGCCTGCTTCTCCCTCTCTCTCTGCTGCTTCCCCTGCTTGCATGCGTTCTCTCTCTCTCTCTCTCTCTCTCTCTCAAATAAATATATAAATAAAATCTTTTTAAAAATAGATTTAAATTTAAAAGAGAGAGAGAAGAGGTGTCAGAGATGCTGCGAAAGTACAGAGCTCGGGCCACTGGGAGCCTCGTGCTGCCACTGAGAGATGGGTGACAGCCGGGAGGGAACAGGCTTGGTTTCAGTTTTGGTTTTGGGATGGGTGGGAGGTGGGGAGCTTGGTGCTGAGGACATTATATCTGGGGTGCCTAGTAAACAAGCCGGGGGGGGAGTTCTGCAGAGGGGTACAGGATGGACACACAGTGCCAGAAACCGAGGGGACAGGGAGGAAGGTCCCCGCCCTGGCGTGCCCGCCCTTCATCCCCGCTCCCTGACATTTACGGGACTTGGCCTCTCTCGCCCAGTTCCCACAGATCTGGCCCCGCAGGGAGCATCGACCTCAAGGGCAGGCTCCCATCCTCTGGCCCATCACTCTATCTCCCACCCTGCCTTCCTCCCCCAACGCCAGCCGCAGCCCGACACAGACTCCAGGCTCGGCAGGCTTTCGGAGAACGGGTTTCCAGAAGCCTCACCACCCACTCGTGCCGCCCACCCTGCTTCCTCGCCTGCAGACCCCGTCAAGGCTTGACACGCCTGCTCATTAGATCGTCTAGCAACGAGCAGAGGAACGCAAGTAGTAAATATAATCCAGCAGACGGCCGGAAGACGCCGAGCTTTCCGTGCACTGTGTGACCCCCACACGTGGTTGGGTGGCTCCCGATCGCTCCTTCCAAACCCGTGGGGTGAGATGTGCCCTGAAATGCAGCTTTTTGGCCGCCTCTGCAGGTGAACAGCGCGCAAACGCATCTCTCCTCAAACACCCTCGGCTCCTCGGGGGCACCCTGGGATCAAACACTGATCCTTCTGCCGCCAAACGCGTGAGCAGTCCCAAGCGGCATGACAAAGACGACCAGGAACAGCCCGGCTTCAGGTCAGGTCCCGCTGCCCACCGGGTGCTGTGGGGGTGCCACCGTGGGCGTCGCTGAGCTTGGGGTTGGCGCGTGGATGGCACATGGATGGCTCACCAGCTGTCCTAAGTGGGGAGGCATCTTCGTGTGCCAACCGGGGAGGCTCCCCAAAGGCCCAGAAGGAGGCAGCCCATGGTTTCTGGGTCGGACAAACCCAATTTCAAATTCCCGCTCTGCCATGCTCTTGACCCCTGGCAAGCGGCCTCATTTCCTGGGGGTCTCGGTCCTGGGGGACAAGGAAGGATCTGGCTGGTGCCCTACAGGCCTTGAATGAATGCTGGCGACAGTGCCGATGAAAGCAAGAGTAAAAGGGGCTCAGCTTTACCAAGCCTGACTGTGGCCCTGGCATGAACCGTGCTCTGGGCTGATAGCATCTCAGTGTCGAGGACCCTCTCGTCACGCTCCTAGGAGGCAGGCAGCGTTTACTTCTAGCTTTTTTTTTTTTTTTTTTCTGAGAGAGAGAGAGAGAGAGCAAGTGGGGAGGGGCAGAGGGAGAGAGAGAATCCCCGGCAGTCTCCAAGTACAGCGCGGAGCCTGATGCGGGCCTAGATCTCAGAACTCCAACCAAGGTCACGACTTGAGCCAAAGTCAAGAGGGGGATGCCCAGCCAACTGGGCCACCCAGGCGCCCCTACTTTTATCCTCTTTTAACAGAGATCTGGAGTAACCTGCCCGAGGAAGGAGCAAGCTGGGACCCCAAGCCCAGGTTTATCTGACATGGGCCTTAAACATTGTCCAAAACTTGGGTCAAGCCCGTTGGGTCCACCTGTTCTGATGCTGATCTCTCCCCTACTCTGCTAACAAGCTAGTCAAACACCAACGCGTGTACTCTCTGCCCTCCCATGAAATCCTCCCAAACAAAGCTCCACAAGGGAGGTACTATTATTTTACCCGTCAAGAGCACCCCCAGTGAGGCCCCGCACTGTTGGGGAGCCCACACATGGAGTCCCCAGACCGCTACAGGACGTCTCCTGGTCCAGCTAGCTCGAAGGCCACCTGGGACGTGTCAGACCTCCTCCACCATCTAGACTATCTTCAGGCCTCTCCTCTCCTTTTTTGGTTCCTGTGAAAGCTTCTCCTTCCTTTGAGCTCAGAGGCAGTTCCAGAAGCTGGCCTGGGATTCAAGGACTGAGAATAATGTAAGCAACAGGACCCGGGCCGTTTCTCACCAGTGTCCCTAGGGCCCGGCATGGGCCCTGCATGGGCCTGGCACCAAGCAGCCACTCAATAAATCCCGGCTGCTGTTTGCAAGGGGTGCGAATGGTAAAGCCTTTCTGGAATGCAATTTGGCAGGACTCGCCCAAGTCTAAATGCATACTTCCCCCTGCCTTAGCAATTCCTCTTCCAGGAATCTGGCTGGTAGAAACACTCTAACACAAGTGACTGCAGAGGGAGATACAAAAATGTTCGGTCGGGTCACTCCCCAGCTCAAAAGCCTCCCATGGCTCCCACCTTAGTAAGAATTGAAGCCCACACGGTAGTCCAAGGCACAGAATGAACACTCTAGAGCAACAAAGAGGTAGCATGAATCAGCTAATAATGGAGAAAAGACGGGAGACTAAAACACTCATTTAATCTAACAGCAGCAGGGGATGAGAAGAAAAGGCACCAAAACACATAGGCAATAAACAGAAAACAAACGGCAGGACAGGATATTTAAATCCAGCCGCGTCAGTAAGGACAATAAACAGAAGTGGTCTGAAGGGGGCTGATCGCGCCGAGCAGGTTCCCGTGACGGCTGAGCACGTGACATGTACCTAGTCCAAACAGAGAGGCACCATGTGTAAAATACACACTGGAGGGGCGCCTGGGCGGCTCAGTCCGTACAGTACGCAACTCCTGACCGCAGGGTCATGAGTTCAAGCCCCACACTGGGTGTGGAGTCTACTTAAAAAAAAAAAAAAAAGAAAAAGAAATTGGAATCCTCGTGCATTGCTGGTGGGAACAAGAAATGGTGCAGCCACTGTGAAAACCAGCAGTACTTCCAAGTTCAACACAGAAATCCCACAGGATGCAGCGGTTCCACGCCCAGGTGTACGTCCAAAAGGACCCAAAGCAGGGACTCGGATGTACATCAACGTTCACAGCAGAGTACTCGCCACAGCCAACGGCTGGACACAACCCAAACGGCCACTGAAGCATGAACGGAGGAAAAATGGGGTGTATACAGACAACGGACTATTATTCAGCCTTAAAAGGGAAATAACACCGATCCAGGCTGTAGCACGGACAAGCCTTGAGGACATGACGCCGAGTGAGAGAAGCCAGACACAGAAGGATGACTACTGTATGATTACTCTTCTGTCAGGTGCCGAGGGAAGGCAAATTCATGGGGACAGAAAGGAGAACAGAGGTTCCGAGCAGGTGGGGGGAGAGGGCGTATTTAATGGGTAGAGAGCTTCTGTTTGGAACGAAGAACAAGTTCTGGAATGGACAGTGATGATAGTTTCACAACTCTACAGACAGACATGCCACTGAACTGCAGACTTAAAAAAACAGTTTTTTTTAACTGGGGGGGTTGTGTGTGGGTGGCTCAGCTGGTTAAGCATCTGCCTTCAGCTCAGGTCGTGATCCCAGGGTCCTGGGATCAATCCCCGAGAAGTACGCTCTCGCTCTCATAAATAAATAAAATCTTTAAAAATATACTTAAAATGGTAAATTGTATGTTCCATGTATTTTACCACAATAAAAAGACTATAAATATCTCAGTGACTTCTACATTGATCCCATGTCAGTATAAAAGTATTTGGGATATATTAGATTATATAAAATATACTCCCTTTAGTTTTCCGTCTCTTTCTACCATAGCTACTAGAAAATTTAAAATAACACGTAAGGGGCGCCTGGGTGGCTCAGTGGGTTAAGTCTCCAACTCCTAATTTCGGCTCAGGTCACCATATCAGGCTCATGAGATCAAGTGGGGGTGGAACCTGCTTAGGATTCTCTCTCTCTCTGTCCCGCCCCCCACCAAGCACCCTCTAAGTAAATAATTTAGTAATTAAAATACAAGAAAATAATGTGTAAGTGGCTAGCATTTCATTTCTACTGGACACCGTTGGTCTCAACATTGCAACCATCCAATGGACATTGTTAGACTGCAATGGTATCTCCAAGAGACACACTTTCAATGTAAAGATACCTATAGGCTCAGAGCAAAAACTGGAACTTAACTATAAAGGGCATCCTCAGAGCAGAGGTTAAATAATTTAGGGAAGGTTTCTCAGCTGCTGAAAGAATGAGATTCTAGACCACAGACACGGAACCAACTCTAAGACGTCTGTTCAATTTAGAAAGTAAGATGTAGGGGAATGGGGGGGCAGACGAAATAAAAATGATTATAATATGGTAACTACACTTCCTGTAGTGGTCCCTAATGCGCAGAACTGTCAAATTGCTACATTGTACTAATACAGGTTGAAACTCCTAGGATATTGCAGGCCGACCATACTCCAAGTGGAGAAAGAGGTTCAGATCAATGAACACATAAAAATAGGGTGTGGAGGAATCCACATAGTCTGTGCGATTAAAGGGACAAGAAACGTATACACGGAGAAGAGCAGCGGATGAACCCCAAATTCCTCGCAGAGTCTCCTGTGGAGGGGGAAGGAAGAAGGGGCGGGGACAAGACAATCCACTAAGCAGTGTTGTTACTTACATGCCTTTCTTCCTTGTGTAATAATTCATACACGGCCGCCCTCAAAACCCCAAAAGCTAAGAGTTAAGGAATCCCATTTTAGCCTTGGGGCCCCGCATGTCCCTCCCATTTGCAAGCGCCCTGGAAGCAAGTCAGATACGGTCCGGTCTGATATCTGCCAGGCACCATGCTGCTCAAGTGTGTGGTTCCCCCTGCCCCAAACCCGGGTCGTCCCCTCCTCACCACCAACCCCCCCGCCCCCCGGAGCAGCAGTGGCCTCAATAGGGAGCTTGTCAAAAACCAGTTCAGGTTTGAGAAACTGGATCTCTGGCATGTCCCAAGCTGCCTGCACCAGCAGGTCCAGACTAAAGGCTGGCTGGTGACAGTCACAGCCCAGAGCAGGGACAGCAACAGCCAGCAGAACTTACAACGGGCTTAGGAGGCACCTGACCGCACATGAGCTCAATCCGACTCCACAGAGGGTTCGCCCCCCCCAAGTTATTTCCCACCTCTGACCCCAGATCTCAGGTTCCAACCTTCAGAGGTCTCTGACAACCATCCTTCTCCTTTCTTCCTGACTCCCTTGGGGGTACCGCCAGGCGGCCGGGGGTGTTTCACGTTACCCGGTGTGGGCTCCCGTCTGAAATAGTCAGCATTTCCAAACACCCACCATGCCTACCCGGCACTGCCATGAACGTGGGGCTGCTGCCGACGGTGAGGTCACCGAGCCGGAGGGCTTGCTGACTGATGGGGAAACTGAGGCTCAGAGAACTGGTGGGGCCGGGGGCGGGGAGCTCTGGTTCCCCAACCCCATGGGTGGCTCCAGGCCAGCGCTGCCTGCAGTCCTGACCCTCCAGCCCTCCAGGGCCCGGCTGACTCACACCAGCTCACAAGCAAGCTCACACACACATCCCCCATCTGGAGGAAGCTGGGCGGCTGCCTCGCTTATGTTAATGAAGACACCACAGAGGGTAAAAAGGGAAAGAGGAGGGAGGGATGGAGCCCCGCTGAGCCCGGGCTCCCGAAGGCTCAGCTGAGGCCCAAGCTGGATCTCAGGGCAAACCCGGGGAAGGTTGAGGGTAGTGGTGGGGGGGGAAGGGCAGCTTCCGGGATTGTGGCTTACTCATGGGGGGGGGGAGGCTGTAACCAGGAAGTGGCAAGGTTCATGGCTAAAGACCTGGGCTGCAGTTGGGGGGGGGGTACAAACCACCGGTGGGGAGAATACCCACTCTGCCCGTTAGCAGCTGTGTGACTGGGCAAGTCACTTCACCACTCTAGGCCTTGGCTTTCTCATCTGTAAAATGGGGACACTCACTCACTTGCCTCTGCAGGTTCTCTTGTGCAGTGAGTCAGTCCTGGTAAGGGGCCTGGACTGGTGCCTGGCACAGTGCTGCTTGTTAGGCCTGTTGCTACACGGACAACCTGGGCAAAGCTCCTAACTGGGTCCACATCCCCCGAAATCTTTGGCCCGATGCTGCGATGTGATGTCAAGTGTGCGGTTCTCTGGGGAAAGGTCTGCGGTAAAAGGTGACTCTCCTGTAATGAGTGGCGAGCAGGAAGGCTTGCCCCCAGCCACCAGCTGGCAGTACTGTGGGGGCACCCCGCACCTGACCCCGGCCACCTCTGTTCCTGTCCCCAGGCAGCCCCACACTGCACGGACCCCCACCCCCAAACTCCTTCCCAACTGTACCACCTTTCTTCTGCCTTTACACCCTGCTCCTCACCTTCTGACCTTCAAGAAAAGGTCACTCCTGAGCCCCACCCAGTACCACCCCGCTCCTGCTCTTCTAGAATCTTCCTTGGCTCCTTTCCTTTCCTCTCCTGAGACTGAGCCTGCTCAGCTCCTAAAAAGAAGATCCAATGTGCTCGTCCCAAGACCCACAGGAAGGTCGCCTGACCCTCATTAGTTCAAGAAACCCTGATCACAGGCTTATTCTCAGTCAGGTGCTGGGGAGGAATCCTAACCCGGGAACGAGCTCAGTGAAGTGAAGGCAATGGGCCGGGGTTGACAAGGAAGGCTTCCTGGAGAAGGGGGGATGTAAGCAGAGGCCTGCTGGACCCAGGAAGGAGTTGGGGAGGTGGAGGGCACAGCAAGGGCAAAGCTGGGGAGGCAGGAACAAGCTGGGGCACGAAGAAGGCAAGGGGAAAAGGTCAGGGAAATTCAGGCCACCAGACCAGGTTTTTGTCAGAAGAGGGAAGGGGCAGACCTACCTGAGGGCACTAGGGAGCCAAAGAGTGCAGTAAGATTTTATTTTTTTAAAGGTCTGGCTGCTAGGAGCTCTCGTCTTCCTTCCATCCATCCATCCATCCATCCATCCATCCATCATCCATTCATCCATCCATGACACCATCCTTCCCCTTCCTCTGGCTCTCCACCCTATTCCTGTCTGGGTTCTGCCCCTACCTATTTCTCAGACCCAGGAAGCCCCCCTCAAGTCCATTTAAGCTAAGACCTTTCTGGAAGCTCTCCCTTTGCTCCTGAGACGGGATGGTGCCTGATCCCAGCCCTCCTCTTCTCATCCTCTGTTTTGGCCACAAAAGTTCCACCAATACACAGTGGAGCTGATTCTCCATTCACTCCTGTCCTCTCCCTGGGGAACTGTCCCCATCCCAGGGACTGATCACTCAACATCACTGTCTCTCACTCGTGACCCCAACAGCTCATCCATTCTGCATCTCTCTCCCCTCTGCATCCCTCCACCCTCCAAGAGGGTGTTAAAGCAGTTCTCCTGGGGTCTGGGAATAGCCTTGAGCCCAAAGCCTGCCCTCAGAAACCCCCTCCTCCAGGAAGCCTGGCCTGATGCCTCCTCCTGACCTTCCCAAGCTAAGGAGCATCCCTGAGAGGAATCTCACCTTGCAGGGAGGATGGATGAGTTTGTGGCTTCCCTGGAAATAATGCCCCCCTGCTTCGGAAAGGTCTAAATGAGACAGGACCATGGAAGGGAAATCACAAAGGGCTGGCCATGGTCCAAATGTGCCCCACGGGCTCCGACTCCTGCTGGAGAGCACACAGGGACCGCAGATAGGGCCGTGGGGAGGCAGCAATGGCAGGATAGACAATGTGCATGGAAAGGGCACCCGGGGTGGCTGGAAGACCCATGGCTCCCCGTCCCAGGGGGGGGGGACTGCAGGCTGAGCCCTGCGACTCTGAGAGGTGGACTTCCTGAGCAAACTGGGGCCCTGAGATGAGCATTTTTCATAAACACCTCTGGTGATTTGGAAGCAGGTGGGTCACTGCTGGAGAACCAGCATACGGATCCCAAACACAGGCTCTGACCTCCCCTTTCTCTACCCCTGTGATACGTCCACCATTCAGCCAGTCAGTCAACAAACATTGGGGCTCAAGTGCATGCCAGGACAGAACACAGAGCACACTGTTTTTCTCCTACTGCAGTTTAGAGTCTAGGGAAAAAGCCAGGCCTGACGAAGAGCTCACAGGAGACCTACTACATCCCAAGCGTGTTATAGCGCGGCGGTGGGGGGGGCTGGTCAGTGAACTAGGAGGGCGTCCCCAGACCAGCGTGCTGGGGGCCCAGGAAGGGTAGCCAGAGGAGGGGTGTTCGGAGGCTGAGACTTCCTGAGGGAAGGGGGGTAGGGTCTCTCTCTGCTGAGAGAAAGAAGGTGACAACCTTCCCGTGCATTCCTGCTCTGTGAGCAAAGGGAAGGCCCATGACACGGCTGAATCTGAAAGCCATGCCATCGGGCCAGAGACGCTTAGCGCAAAGGACCTCACACCACAGTGTGTAAAATTCGAGTAGAGGCCACATGGATCCATCTCGATGGACACAGGCCAGAGCCAACGAGCAGTTGTGGGCAGGGGAGGGCAGCAAGGGGACTCCTGGCCTATGCTGAAAACATTCTGGATCTTGACAGGCGTGTGGGTGACACAGGAGACCACGTATGCTGAGACGCACTTTGACTCCACATCTGATCACATGTAAATTATCCTTCAATGATGGGACGGGGCGGGGGACATCACTCATACATATGTACGCATCTTTCCCTAAACACAGGAGGGAGGTCACTGGGCACATTCTGGGGACAAGTGAGGGCCTTGTGGCAAGAGCTTGCCAGGGGAGGGTAAGGAGCTTAGAAGGCCCCTCACCCAGCCTGGGGGGTTGGGCACAGTGTTCGAAGGATGGGTAAGGTCCTACAAAGGACAGGAGGGAGGTGTCAGTGCAGCAAAATGTCACAACCCCTTTGTAAGGCAGGAGCTGGGGGCATCTGCCTGCCCAGCAGGGGACAAGAGGCAGCATCCATCCTCTGGAAAGGGGGCTCCTGGGAGCTACCACTGCAGGTGTCCTGGGGGGATGGGCAACCCTTTGCCTCCAGGTTGCAAAGCACTAGGGGCTCCCTCCAGGGCCACAGGGGTCATGAATGAGGATCTGGGAGCCACAGACAGACCTTTTCCTCTCTCTCTGCTTCCAAGCCGGCCTGGGGCCTAGGGGACCCAGGCTGGTAAGGAAGGAGGTCACCTGGAAGTCAGCAGCCCCCTCTAGCTCCTCCAAATATAAGAAGCACTCCAAAGGGGACGTACAGAGAGACGGAGGGGTCAAGAGGAGGGGACCAAGGCGGCTGAGCCTGGCCAGGGCTCCAAGGACACTTCCCCTGACTCTCTTTACCCTAGAAAGAGCATTTGGTTACCCACAGTCCAAGTACACACAGAATGACTAATGACAGTGACTGTGACAATGACCGCCACCAGCTGCTGAGCCCGTCCTCTGAGCAAGGGACTGGTAAAACGCTTTCCCATGCGCCATTCACAAAACGGATGCCAAGGCTCTCAGAAGAAGTTTCTCGTATTATTATGTGCTCCTGATGCTCCAACCTGGGTTTAGAGATAGGAAATAACTTGCCCCAAGTCACAAGGTTGGAAGGGGCAGCAAGAGGACTCAAACCGGGACAGCCGACCCAGTTACCCTCACCTCCGGGGTCACCCTGTCCATCACCCTGCCACTGGCCGAACTTCTCCGACTCGCCCGTTACAGGGACATTTCTGCGCGGAACGGTGGCCCACACTGGACATACTTGCGACAAATCCCAAACCCGAGTCATCGGAAACACCCCCAGGGTCCAAGCCCCAGGGCAGCCAAGACCAGGCCCTCACCAAGGTCCCAAAGAAGGGAAAGCAGAGAAAAGACAACCTGCCAAAGCCCATTCCCCGCCACCTCAGTGTTCCCAACCTGGGAAATGGGCTTCATGCCTCCTCCCTCACAGAACAGGACAGATCCTGGAGGTGCTGGAATAGATTCTGGACCCCAGAAACAGCAGTACCATCAGTAATATAATTGAAATGATATAAAGTCTGGAATTTGCTTAAAAGTATCTAGCAGAAGAGAACAACAAAAAAAAATGCACAGTAGGGGGTAGGGTAACAGACAAAAAGAAAGATCAGCAAAAATCTGCTGAAGCTGGTGATGGGCACAGAGGGGCCAATTATGCTCGCCACTTTTGATGGGTGCTTTAAAGGGGCGCCTGGGTGGCTCAGTTGGTAGGGCATCTGAGTCTTGATTTTGGCTCGGGTCATGATCTCAGGGTCATGGGATCGAGCCCTGCATGGGGAAAGGGGCGGCCCACGCTCAGCAGGGAATCTGCTAGAGATTCTCTCTCCTGCTGCCCCTTCTCCCTGCCTCGCTCTCTCTCTTTCAAATAAATAAATAAATCTTTAAAATGCCAATATCAATTACCTGCGGTTTAGGGGGGAAGCAGTATGAACCTGGGTATCAGATCTCATGGGAGACTTTCCTACTTCTCTTAGTCACCATCATCATCATATTTTTTTAAAGCAGGCTCCATGCCAGGTGTGGGACTTGACCTCACGACCCAGAGATCAAGAGTCACATACTCCCACCAGCTGAGCCAGCCAGGCCCCCCAGCGCTAACATTTTTTGAGCCCCTACCATGTGCCAGGCACTGTGTTCAGCACCGAACGTCCATGAGAAGCCAGAGGCAGGTCTCCTGTCATTCATAGTCTTTCCGTTGGGGAAACTGAGGCACAGAACAGGGAAACCCAATCCGTTCCTAGGGTCACGCTGCCACGCCTCATGCCGGAGCAGTGTGCTCTGTGCCCTCTGCTGCCATGCGGCTACTATGCCAACACTGTTCCCCATGTGCCTTCAGGGAAGACAAGGAAGACCTTTCAGAGCCCGGAAGTCAGCCCGGGTCCCGCAGCAGAACAGTCATCCCAGTGAATATAAAGGCAATGTTGGTTGCTGGTTTCTGAAGCCTATGCCTGCCCAGCTCGGGGGAGCACGGCCCCCATTCAGCCCTCATGGCAACCCTACAAGGGAGCCATCGTGGGCCCATTTTACAGAGATGGCAACCAAGACTCAGAAGAGGGATCATTTGGCCTGGGTCCCACTATAATTAAGTGGAAACGCAAGCCTTCCCTCCCCTGCCTGCCAGTTAGGGTTCACAGCCAAGAATCTGGCAGGTCCCCACCCCAGGAGAAAGAACTCCTGAACAAGGACAGTTAACACCACCGAGGACTGATAAGGCTACCTATGCACTCTATGCATGTTGTGTGTGTAACCCTCAGAACCTTCTGAAAGTTGGCACTGAGATGAACCCATTTAGTAGAGGGGAACATGGAGGCCCAGAACCAGCAAGCTCCTCGCCTGCAGCCATCTGACCAGCAAGAAGTAGGAGCGAGGATTCGAACCCACAGACGGCTGGCTTCCGGAGTTCATGCCCTTGACCTCCATACCAAGTGGCAAGCACACAACACCGGCCACGGGCGGAAAGGAAGACGCCAGGAGGTGACAAGAGGCCAAAACACCCAAGCAGGAGAGGAACGACTTTGTCCAAGCACAGCTGCAAAGGTTACCTCCAAGGAAAAACTAAATGACAAACCGCAGACTCTTAATCCAGGGACCCCCACCTCCAGGAGTACATCACACGGGAATACCCAACTCCCACGAAGACACGGGGATGCTTGCTTCCAGCCCTGTGCGCTGGAAAACGCTTCCGCATCCATGTTAAGGACACGAGGGTCCACCCACACCACAGAATACCGCGCAGCAAAGAAAAAGATGGACGAAATCCTCCCTCTGCTGTGCAGCCAGGGAAGTAAAGTGAGAAAAAGCAACGTACAGGGCAATGGGGAAAGCATGTGAAGGATATCTTTTTTTTTTTTTTTAAAGATTTTATTTATTTATTTAAGAGAAAGAGAGAGCATGAGCGGAGAGAGGGGCAGAGGGAGAGGGAGAAGCGGGCTCCCCGCTGATCATGGAGCCCAATGCGGGACTTGATCCCAGGACCCTGGGATTGTGAGCTGAGCTGAAGGCAGACACGCAACCAACTGAGCCACCCAGGCACCCCAAGGAATATTCTCGAAGACATACACACGATTATAAATGTGTGTGCACAGCACATCAGGACTGGGGAGCTGCCTCGGGGTGGGGAGGGAGAAGGGAAAGACTTACTATGTATTTTGAATGTCTCTCCTGTGCCACTTGATGGGCGGTGGAGGGGGGAGAGACAGAATGAAGCTGCTTCCTCCTTGGAGTCTTCGCAGACCACCCAGACAGAATTACTCAAATCCCATAGCCGTGAACCCAGCCCTGGAGACAACACTTGCCTCCAGCCTCCTCCTGGATGGGGTCCCTGGCACATAGTAGGCCCTCAGGAAGCTTAACTGGAAACCATTAAACGAACAAAAGCATTCTCCCCTGTCTCTCGTGCCCACAGATCCCACGCCACCATGAAGCCACAAACTTGGACACGAAACTAATTGTCACCAAACGAGAAATGTCTGAGAAAACTCTCTCCACTGGGGGACTCTTGCGTGTCACCGAGACACAAAGGCTTCAGCCGATGGGGACAAAACCATAATGCCTGGTACGCGAGGCAGGGGAGGATTCGGAAGGAACGAGTGAGGAGGGACTCCTTGGGGACAATTCAGCCAAACATCTCCCATGGGTCTCTGGGTGAAGCATCCTACTCTGGAAAGCCAACGCCAGCAGCCCCTTCGTGTTCCAACAGGGGAACAAAACTCAGATATGAAGAGGGAATTACTGGGGAGCAATTCATTCTGATGGTGGGGGAACCGTTTCCCTCCCGGACGTAGCTCAGGTCAGTTGTTTCCGTGGAGCAGGTGCCTGGCAGGGGAAGGACCCAAAAGAGACCAGAGCAAGATAACTATGCCCCCTACCCCTCTCCCGGCTGGGCGGGGCTGGGAAAAAGGCAGCCCCTCACTGCTTTCCAAGCCCAGGCCCGCTGGAAAGGAATGCCATGTCTTCCTGTTTCCAATTAACTTCCCCCCCCACCACCACCACCAGCGGCCCTGTGCATTCTTGAGACCAAGAGTCAAGACAGCCACAGGGGAGAGCTGGGAGTCCTGGCGGGAACTCCACTGGTGGCTGGGCCTAGGGCTAAAAGACAGCCCCCCAGAACCTGGGGAACCCCACCCCCATCCCAGAACCTTCCTACCAGGCCTCAGTGCTTGCCGCTGACCCCTTCCACAGCTCTTGGGGGTGGGAGGGGAAGACCCCAGATCCCGAGGGAAGGCTGGGGAAGGCCCCAGAGGCCTCTGGGAAGGAAGTGGGGGGGCGGAGCCCAGGCCTGTCCCTCTAGGGCCTTACTCATGCTCCTCCACTCAAAAAAAAAAAAAAAAAAAAAAAAAAAAAAAAATCAGTTCCTATTTTCAGGAAACACTCAGGCTCGAGGGACCAACCTGGATGTTTCCCACAGCCCCTCTCCTCCTGCCCCAAAGGAATTATTATGCCTCAGGAAGGAAGATATTTACACATCAAGGACGGGACAGTCAGATAAGGGACCAGGGCTCTCTCCAAGCATGGTCTCCCCGAGCTCTGCTGGCACATGGGGAACCCCTCTCCCACTCTCTTCTAGTCCCTGCAGTCTGGGTTGGGGTCCCCTCCCAGCCAAGGAACGTGCTTTCCCCGGGCTCAGTTTTCTCATCTGTAAAATGGTGAGATCATCCACGTTACCCTCTTCACTGGGCAAGGGGGGGGGGCCTCCCCAGCCCCTCTCTCTCAGCAACGTCCCCCCCCCCATGTTTATTCAGCCCCAGTCTGTCCTGAAGGGGAAGAGTCCTGTTCAGAGAGCTGGCAGGGGCAATGTCACTGATTTTCAGATGGCCCTCACCGCTCCCCCTCCCCACTCCACCCCCAGAGCCACAAAGACCTCCAGGCCTTTTGCTACTGTCCCAACATCCCTCCCCATCCCCTACAGGCACGCCTATCCTGTGCGCTGAATGACAAAAATAACACGTTTGGATAATTCCTTCACCCACCTCAAGGTCATCTAAGGGAACTGTAATTATCATCACCTGCAGATGAAGAAACTGAGGACGAGGGACTCAAGGGACCCGCCTAAGGCCACACAGTGGTACAGGGCGTGTGCCACCAGCCCCGGGGAGGATGAGAGAGAAGGTTCTCTGCCAGGGCGCCACGGAAGGTGGCAGCAGAATGACCACAAAGGTCCCCAACAGCAGCTCAGCTTGCCTGCTGGTGGGGCTAAGTCCCAGCTCAGCAGGTAGAGGAAGAGAAGGATGACGGTGGGGCCAGCTCCCAGGCGCCCCCCGGGGCCCCCCACCCAGCCAGGCCTGCGGCACCCCTTCCCAACCCACACACCCCCAAGTCTCAGTTCTTCCCAGTAAGCGCTCTGCTTCTAGCCACGTGTGAAATGATTCTGCTCTCAGCCCGACTGCCAGGTGTCTTTACCCCTTCCCAAAAACCAGCAAGGAGCGGAGGTGAGGGGGGAGACACCGCGCGAACAGACACACACACACAAACACACACACACACACACACACACACACACACACAGAGAGACAACAGTTCCTTCCAGGTTATTATTACATTTGAGACCCAAGTCAAGTGAAATCAACAGTACAAAGTCCCAAAGAGGGGTACAGGAGAACTTAACAGTCTTGAGCTCAGTTGGAGAAACCGGAAATGGTTGCAAATTGGCACTGTGTGACCCTGGGCAAGTCACTGAACCTCTCCGAGCCTCCATTAGCCTATGTGCAAAATGGGAATAATCATTGCCCCTATTTTCTTCGGGGGCTGTGGCCAGTGTGTAGCAGAAGCCAATCCATAAGGCTCCCTGAGGTAGAGAGATGTTATTTCCGGCTTCTAGGAGAGGGGGATCTACAGGGGAGGGCACGGTAGGTAAGTCCCACCAGACATATCAGCACAAGAGAAGGGGATCATTCCTGAACTGTCCAACTCCCCCTGTTCTCACACCACCCCACAGGTCTGAGTTGTCCGAGCCCCTTATGCCCACCCCAGGTGAAAGTGCACAGAGAGAGCGGCGAACTATGTCCCCGCCACAGGCGCCGGCAGAAAGGAGGTGCAAAGGAAACGCAAACACTCAGTCCATCCCCAGATGGTTATTATTCTATCCGAGGGCCGTGTGACAAAAGGGGCTGATTGTCCGGACTTGAGGCTGGGCTCGGACTGCAGCCTACAGCCTGGGAACACCAGAGAGCTGGGACCTGTCACCCCAGCTTCCCTGGGAGAGCTGACACGGCGGCCTCTGACCCCACCTCCCAGGAAGTTCAGCTGCTCAGAACCACAAAGCAAAACAAAGGGGCGCGGAGAGGAAGGAGCCACCGTACCTTCCGATCAACCGCTGGCCCCAGAGCCCCGAGCCCCAAGCACGGAGCCAGAGCCCGAGCAGGAGACCCAGCGCGGCTGCTCGCCCGGCTCTCCGCTGGCCGCAGACTAAGGCCCGGGCAGCCCGTGGTCCCTTGTCTCCCCGCGGCCGCCCGTGACAGGAGCCGGGGAAGCAGCCGAGGGGCAGCCAGGGATGGGAAAACCAGATGGCTCCATCCCTCCTCCCTCCTCCTCCATCCCTCCCTCCGGGTGCCCGCGGGCCTGGCCGCCCTCCGCAGGGGCCCGGGGAGGCCGCGGGCCCGGCTCGTCCGGGCTCACCCCAGGGAAAGGGTTGCCTTTGTCTAAAGGTCACCACCCGAGCGCGGTGCCCGGGCTGGGCCTGGTGCCTCCCATTCCCAGGCCGAGGGGGTGGAGATGGGGGGCCGCCCCAAATCTCGGGAGGTGACAGGGGTAAGGCTCCCCTCCCTCCCCTCCCCCTCCCCGTAACGGCCCCCTCCGGGACCAGCCAGCTAGCGGGGGAGGGGGTCAACTCCCTTCCTCGCTGGGGGTTGGGGGACCAAGTCAACTCCTTTCATTGTTTAGGGGCGGTGGGGAGGGGGAGACCCAACGGCCTCCTTCCGCATCCATCCCTCCCCAGCCTGCCGGAGGCCCCGTTTCTTCGCGGCACCCCCGGCAGGGATTTGGGGAGGGGGCGCAGAGGACGGCGAGAGGGGGAGATGAAGGCTCGCCACCTCCGGCCGGGAGAGCACCAACCGCTGCCCCATTGCCCTCTTCTTCTCCGAAAGGCGGGGAGCAGGGTAAGGGGAGGGGGCCCCTGGGCCGGGGGAGGGGGGTCTCCCCGCCCCTCCCCCCGTGGAACGTTAGGTCTCGTTTTTCCGCCGCTCCATTGTATCCCCGGCAGCCGGCGGGAGGGCCGGGGAGGCACCGGGCGCCGGGTTTGGCCAGGGGAGCCCGGGGTGTGGGGGGGGGGTCCCCGCAGGATCGGGGCGGCGGTGATGGTGGGAGAGACGCGGGGGGTGGGGGGACTGCCGGGGGTGGTGGGCGCCGAGCAGAAAAAGAGGCAGCGGGCGCTGCGCCCCGGTTGGGGGGCTGAGTGTGTGAGTGTCGGGGGGGGTGGGTTCGGCCCCGGCTCCGGCTCCCCCCACACACACCCTCGCCGCCAACCCCCACTCCCCCCTCGCTTTTGCGCCCTGTCACAGCCCCGACTCGCAGGTAGAGAGAGTTAAGAGATTTAAAGAGAAATTGCTACATTGTGAGAAACTCACCCTGATGTTTGAGCAGCCGTCGGCGCGGGGTCTCCGAGACGGCCCCGCACGGGCTGCAAAGGGAGGACCCAGAAGGGGCCGACCGGCCGGGCCGGTCAGCGCACTGCCTGATCGCATGGCGGCCGCCCGGCAGCCTCCTCCAGGGCCCTGCCGCCGCCCCGCGCCGCGGCCCGGGCGCCCCGGACCCGCGCGCGCTCCGGGGAGGACCCCTCGGGTTTGGGGGAAAAAAAAAAAAAAATTAATTAAATGCAAAAGAAAAAAAAAAACCTTGCAGGTTTTGTGTCCGCCCCCCCCTTCCTCCTCCTCCTCCTCCTCCTCCCTCCGCCCTCGCCGGGGGACGGGCTTGGGGGAGGCCCCGCCCCGCGCTCCGCACACCCGCCCCGGCTCGGGACGCCGAGCGGCGGGCCCGGGAGCGAATGGGAGGCCGAGGACGCCCCGGGGGGGGAGGGGGGGTGCCTTCCGCGCCAGCGCCGCCCCCTCCCCGGCCCCTGTCTCGGGGGTTTGGGGTCGCGCCTTCCCAGGCTCTGGTAGAGTCGGCCGACTGCGGCGCACGGCGCTCCGGGTTGGGGGAAACGGCTGAAGGGATTCGCGCTCCCAGACCCCGGGCGCCGAGCCCGCTGGGGAAAGGGGTGCCGTACTCCCGGGGCGCGCGCCGGACGCGGGGGACAGTCGCCGGGCGGGAGGACGCGCCCAGGGCGGGTGCCGAAGTTTCGAAAAGGTAGCGGGAGTAGAGGATAAAGAGGGGGCGCCTCGCCGGGAACCGGAGCGAAGAGGGTGGAAGGCGGCGGGCAAGGGGGGTGTTTGGGGTGACCGGCCGGGACCCCGGGCATGGCTTGATCATTCGCCTCAATCGGTCTTTGCTGACCTGCGACGGCCCCGGGGTGGGGGGCGCCAGGAACGCGGGGTCCAACTTCAGAGCTTCCTCGAGGCCTCCCGGCCCGCGCCGATGGGATTCCCAGAAGCCCCAGGACGTCTCGGTGGTGTTGGGTCCGTTTCCGCCCCACCAGCCCGTGAACGCCTTGCGGGCGGGACACTTAGATTCCCGCGTTCGTTCAGGGAATGCTCGATGGGCGCCTACTGTGTGTCCTGTGCGGTGCTGGGGGCCCAGCGGGGACCCAGATGGCCCGGACCGGCCTGCCCTTAAGGGGTGCACAGGCCTGGGAGACCTCTCTATAGGTCTTTTATTACCTTCGGTCTCCTCAGTGCCCTAAAAAGCTCCGTGCACACAGAAGCTGCTTAATAAATGTGTGTTGAATGAATTAATGATGGAGAACTGTGTTTTAAGTTTTAGTATTTATCCTAGTATCTTGGTGGTACCCTTCATATTTTTTAAGATACCACAGAGGTTAAGGGCCCTGACTCAAACCTGTGAAGCCCGCGGTTCCCGTTCTGCCTTTGCCGCGTCCTTGCTGTGTGTCCTTGGGCGAGTGACTTAACGTCTCTGTACCTCCATTACCTCATCTCAATCATAGGTCTCACTTCACAAGGTCGTTAGGACCAGATACGCCCTTGTGGAGATCTGCACTTGGTAGGAAGTGCCAGAAAGTAAACTTAATCAGCTTTGGGTTACCCCAAAGTGAATAATCCATAATAATAATAAGTTACGAAATAATCCATAACTTATATTGGGATCATACTGGAAGTATGAGACCCTTTGGAGAAGGGCCATATACACTTGGACTTGTGCAGCTTGCTCTTCTATTTGCTGCGATTGAGCTCTAGGGCCAAGCACAATGTTTTCAGACCTCAGTAGCGCCCACTAGGAAGAGACCTCTAGCCACCACCATCTAGAAACCTTGAATCCCAGTTTACAGCGTAGAGAAGTAAACTGGCTTTGAGAGGGGAAGTATTTCAGGCCAGTGTCACACAACAAGGAAGTAGGACCTGATTTGAGCCGGGTGGACCTTGGGTCTGTCAAAGCTGTCAGCCCCCACTGGGAGAGCTCAGCACTTGAAGACTGGTTAAAAGTTAGTAGACTGCAAAAAAAGACCTAACTTCACTTACCCCTGCATTGCACGGCAGGGGGACACTGGTATCTGCACACCCCCCCCCCCCCAAGAACACTGCCTGGTTCTTCATGCTCAAGAAAGTTCTTTGGAACAAAGAGAGAATACCCAACCTCCCACAGACACACCTGACCTCTTTGGAAGACAGTCTTGAGGCCATGCCACTTGGAATGGGCCTGGCTAGATGTGAAGGAAGCCAAGAAAAAGTCAACCCCAAACCTAGCCATGGCTGGCCAAGCCCTGGGGGGATCAAATGTCCAAGGCCAGTGTAGGGGTCATTATCGGCCCAAACGAGAAGTGACCTGCTGTCTTTTGGGGATGGTACCCATCATCCCTTTGAGAATCCCACACAAGTCAGGAGTTCTAGGTTAAGGGCTAAGTTGGTGGTGAGACCCAGATAGGTTCAGCTCCTTGTGGGGGCCAAGCCAGGATACCCTGGTGTTTGTTCTGTCACCAACTGGCTCTGAGTCATCAGATGAACTTGGGGTGAGTCACTTTTCTTCCAGCTCCTCCACTTTCTCCTCAGTCCAATGGGAGTGTTATAGTCAGACACCGAGAACCGCCCCCCACCCCAGCATTTTATCATGAAAATTTTCACACGTGGGAAAGTGGTGAACACCTAATTATCCGCCACTGAGATCGGACCGTCAGTGTGTCACTCCGCTGACTTTATCACACATCTGCATCTGTCCTTCCATCAAATCCGTCTTATTGGTCCATGTGTTACAGACATGTGTTACCTCCCCCTTAACTCAGTTAACCAGGTAATGCTAACTCCCCACTCTGATCAATGCTCTGATGAGCGGAGTAACCCTCTGGGCCACGTGCTGGCTCTCTTTTAAACCTCAATTCTATTCTCTATTTTTGTGAAGGAGAAACAGATTCAGAGAGGGTAAGACACCAGATCAAGGTCACAGAGCTCGGGATTCAAACCCAGCTCCGTGTCCCCTGGGTACGAACTTTGTATGAGGATCACAGAGAGGCTGAAACGAAACAAGGATCCCGAAGGTCATAGGGACAAAGCAGTGTACAGATGTGAAAGATGAGGACCAGACCTATCCTCAACCAGCAAATAGGCTACATCTCTGTGTTCTGCTGCCCTTCCCCACCCCTCTCCTCCCCTCTCCCCACCTCAGGATCCTTGCCTCCCAAGTTGGGACTTAATCCCATATGGGTCACAGTATCTCCTCTTTCCTAACATAAGGCTGAGCAGGTGACAGACACCTCATAAACGTTTGCTGAATGAATAAGGGGGTCCAAACAAGTTTTCTGTAAGGAAAATAGCCTCTGTAGGTGCTTGTGGCCCTCTCAACAATAAGCAAAGCCCTAGACATTGGACCCGAGCTTATTAAAACGCCACAGCCCCAACACAAACTTGGATTTCTGCCCTTCATCTCAACACTTAATGGGACTGTTTTCATTATAACCGAGCAGCTGAAAAGGAACAGCAGGAAACCCACTATTGGCTATGGAAGGGTCCAGTACATTGGAGGACTAAGCCGCCCTAACCCAGGGGTTTTTTTCCACTTCAAGCCCACTGGCTGCAAGTCCTCTTTGCGTTCCCAATCCTCCAGCCAGGACAGCTCTCCCCGCCCCCCAACGCCCTCTTGCCCAAGTATCACAGCATTTTCTGTCCCATCCAGTCCCACTGCTAGTCCTTCCTCGCCCCACCCTCAGCTCTGCCAACCGGATCGCAATCCCCTTTACCTCTAACTGAGGCCTGCCCCTCCTACCAGACCTGCAGTCCAGCTCCCACCTTGCAGGACCCTCACCAACGTCTGGCCTGATGGCCATCTCCCTACAGAGAAGGGGTGGGTTTTCTTGGGTTTGTCCCTCTGAAAGTCAAAACCCAGCCCGTTGCGGCCCGTTGCGGCCCTTCCCTCGCACGGGCCGCTGCAAAGTTGAAAACTTCGCCAACCCAAGTTCTGTTTATTGATCTGGGAGGTTGCTGGTGTTAATGGGTATTCTTGGTTTTCGTTTCAGCCTCACACTTAACGATTCGTGCACTTTTCTGTATGTATGGAACACTTCAGTAACAAGAGGGAACAAAACAAGAAGCCTTGCCCGATTCTAAAACACCCTGCGGTCCCTTCAGGTTTCGTTTCAATGGGGTTTGAGGAGAGAAAGTTTCCATCAAGGACCTCTCCAAGGACCCGGGTTTTAGCCGCGAGGCGAGGAAAGAAGGGGGAATCAGAGGGCACTAACTCCCACCTCTGCCCTCTGACCGCGCCCTTTAAATATGGCTCGTACAGGGGGAGTGCGCTGCCCCAGCTCCCGGCCCTACTGGTCCGCTCGGAAGGCAGACGCCGAGAGGGACAACGAAATCAGGCAGCTGCGAGCCCAACCTGGACTCGGGTCCTCAGCGCGGCAAGTGCGGGGGGCGGGGTCTGATCGCCCATTGGCCCACGCCTGGGGCGGGGCCACCTCTCTGTCCCACCCCCAACCATTACCGGGTTCATTGGGCTTCGCGCCGGCTCGGGGAATTATTCATCGAGGGGCGGGGCCTGGGTTTGTTTACACGCTGCCATTGGCTGGATTTGAATCGGCCCGACTGCGGGCCGGCCGCGGGGCGGGGCTTCGGAGGGCCGGGGCCCGCGCCTGACAGCTAGGACCTGCGCTGAACGCGCCGCGGGTGCAGTGGGGTTCGGGCTGTGGGGGTACCCTGGGCAGATGCGGGTAGTGGCGGTGGGCAAGTTGGAGCTTCCGCTCATTTCTCGACAAATGCTAATCAAGGATCGGGTTGGGGAGCATGGGTTTCGTTTTTATAAAAACGCCTGAGAGGTGGGAAAAAAAACACAGAACAACACACGAACCAGGAAACAACCTAACTGTCCATGGATGGGGGACTCGTTAAATAAACTGTGGCCTGACCCATAATGGGATACGAAGTAACCCTAAAATGAGGAAGTCATACCCGAATCGACACAGCACAAGCTATGTATCCGGTCAAGAAAAAAAAAAAAAAAAAAGCCAAAGAGGGGAGCAGAGTGTATAATGATTCAAAAATGGGGGCGTGGGTGAAGAGAAATACAAGCTTTTGCTTCTCAAAGGCACAGAATATCTTTGAAAGCGAAAACAAACTGGTAACAGCATTTGTCCCTGGAGAGGAAGACAGGGTGGGGGAGGGTAGATCTTTCTGTACTTTTGCACAAAATTTCGAACCTTGTATCATCCATTCAAAGAAATACGTACACTGTCAACAAAAATACTGAGTTCTGAGAACTCTCCCTTTGCACCCTCCCACCTTGCCCCTACTGCCCCTGGAGAAACTCTTGACTTGGCTATAGAGGCTGTGGGCCCCAGACCTGCACCCCCTGTACCCCTACAATGGCCTTGGGGGTTGGGGAGGGCCTGACTGAGAATGAATGTCTTCAATAACTCCTGTACCACCGCATAGCCAGACCCAACGAAGAGAGTGCCTTTGTTGCTTTAAGCAATTTAGTAATCACCCCAGGGATTTAACATCCTAAGGGGCTGCCTTAGCTGTGCTTGGGGGACCATGAGGAGAAACAAACCTAACCAAGCCCTTCTAGGAAAGAAGCATAAGACAAATCTAGGAGAGGCCCTTTAAGAAGGGTAGTCAGCCTCACTGATAAACCCCTTCTGAGGTTGTAGGGATCCACAGACTGAATGAGCAGAGGGTAGCCCTGTCCTTGGTTTTGACTTGCATGAAAACTCCCGTGTTCTGGGAGATCTGGAGAAGAGGATGAGAACAGCTTCCGGCAGCTAGTGAGTTTGGGACCGTTACGGTTCTTACTTGCGAAGATTTCCTCTGTATAAATGTCGATGATCTGGGGTTTGTGAAACATTTAGTTTGCCATGAAAGTCGCCCAAGCCTAGAGTGAAAATTTGCCCATCTACAAGATGTAGTTATGGCCAGTCCTGGTGTTTAAAGTCAGTGAATGCCTGATCAAGTCTTAGCAGATCGGACAGTCTAATATCATCCCTGGTGTACACACATGGAAACTGAGTCACAGAGAGGTTACAAAATTGCCAAGATCAGGCTGCGTGGGGACTCGAACCCAGGCAGCCCTGCTCCAAACCTCATACTTTTAACTGCTTTATTACACTTGCCCCTTAAAACTGTTCTGTCCTCATGGAGGTGAACTGTTTTGCATCTATCTTCTGTAGTAGAGAGTTTTTTTGTTTTTGTTTTTAAAGCTTTATTAATTTATTAGAGAGAGAGCATGGGGTGGGGCGGGGGGAGGGACAGAGCATCATCACCATCACGGGGGCCGGATCCCACCAGGACCATGAAATCATGACCTGAGCCAAAATCAAGAGTCGGATGCTTAACCTAATGATCCACCCAGGCACTCCTGTTTTGTTTTTAATAAAAGAATTCCAGGCGGTTCTTTCTAAAATTCTACTCTAGGGCAAAAAATTTTTAAGCACCGTTCACAGAGAAAATGTTTTGCCCTTGGCCCTTTTACCCATTAAACATTTATCTATTGCTTACTATGTGCCAGGCACAGTTCTGTGCCTTTCATACACATCAGCTCACTGAATCATTGCAACAGCCCAGAAGTCAAAAGTGTTACCACTCTCCTTTCATGGATGGAGAAACTGACACACAGAGAAGTGAAATAAACTGGCCCACGTCCCCACATCTCCCTGCAGAAAAGAGAAAAAGAAGAGCAAGGAGAATGGGCAGGACATGGCTGGAGAAAGAGGAAGGTGTCCAAAGTTGCTAAGAGAGAGGAAAAAGTGGGGGCTGACAGGTTGTGATGTCAGGGATCCTGGCATTGAAGCCCACATTGGGCTCCATGCTCAGTGGGGAGACTGCTTGAAGAGCCTCTCCCTCTGCCCCTCACCCCCTCAAATCAATAAATAAATCTTAAAAAAGAAAAAAAGAATGGGAGCTGAGATAAACCTTTGGATTGGCAAACGTGAAGAAAATGGCTTTTAGGGGAGGTGGAATGGGGCGGGGGACGGGAGCTGTGGGTAGTTTGCAAAAGGTGCCCAAAGTCAGCAGTCACCAGGGAGATGCAAATCAAAACCACAGTAAGACACTCTTCCACGCTCAGTAGAATGGCCATGATGAGAAAAGGGGACAAGAACAAGTGTTAGCAAGGATGCACTAAAATCAGAACTGCCATACACTGCTGCTCGGTAAAATGGTCTAGCCAAGAGTTTGGTGTTTCCCTCTGTAACCGGCACATAGAATCACCATAGACCCACTTCCAGTTATACACCCCCAAATAATTGAAACCACATGTTCAAACAATAATTTGGACAAGACTGTTCACAGTGGCACTACTCACAATAGCCAAAAGGTGAAAAACCCATGCATCCATCAGTAGATAAATGAATAAACAAAATGTGGTGAACCCATGCAATAGAGTAGTATATGGCCCCAAAAAGGAACCAAGGGCTGACACCCGATATAACGTGGATGCACGCCCGATGAAAGTATCAGGCTGGGCTCCTGGATGGCTCAGTCGGTTAAGCTTCTGCCTCCAGCTCGGGTCATGATCTTGGAGTCTGGGGATCGAGCCCCGCGTCCAGCTCCCTGCTCAGCAGGAAGCCTGCTTCTCCCTCTCCCACTCCCCCTACTGGTGTCCCCTCTGTCGCTGGGTCTCTCTCTGCCAAATAAACAAATAAAATCTTCGAAAAAAATTAAAAGGTTAAAAATTGTAAAATGCAGCTAAGAAGGAAAGCAGTGGTGTTGAGCACAGACGGCTTTAAAAGTAATTCACGTGGCCGTGTATTCAAGGAGAGGAGCCAGAAATAGCTAGAGAGGGGCCAGGTGGAGGGAAAGAAGGGGGACATCGGGGGAGGTGGAAGGGAAGTGGGGTCCAGTCAGTGCACCTGCTCTGGAGGGATTAGAGAGAGCCCAGGGCAGACTTCATAAAGCTCTCCCAGGTCTATGGAGGATACAGACCCATCCCCAGTGTCGTCAGGGCTGGTATGGGGGACGAAGGGGGATCTGGGAGCCCGGAGCAGCTGCCTGCCCCAGCCTGGGGTTCAGAAAATCTTCCTGGCAGAGGAGAATTGATAAAGAAGAGTTTGATAGGAAAACATAGTGCGGGGAGGAGTGTTGATTTTCTGGGCCCAGAGTGGAGAGAGAGCCCAGAGTTCCTAAAGCACAGATGAGACTTGACATTCCCAATGGAAACGGTGCTAGGGCTCCCTAGTGCCCTTGGCAGAAGGGCTCCACACCCTGAGGCAACTCAGCACTGTTCTTTCAACACAGGTTCCCGTGCCCCACCCTGTGCAGGCGATGCTGGGAATACCGGTGATGGTGACAGGCCCAGCCCTGCCCGACCCCCAGCAGGGGAGGGGTGGGAAGGGGGGAACAGACATAAAGCAAACTATTCCCCAAGTGATAGCTATTAATTAGCCTGGTGGCTGCTGTGGAAGGTCAGGCAGAGTTAAGCCGGCCCCTGGGGACTTCTCAACTTCTGGGATTCCCAAAGGACTATTTCACAATTTGTGCAGAATACCTCATTTACTGTTTATATTTTTAATTTGTTCTTTCAACCAGCTTGGTTTTTTTTCTTCCTCAAATGGGTTCCCATGGGGCTACCTTAGGCTCATCCTAAGCACCAATAGTCATGAAATCGCAGGTGTGTTGGACTGGTTCCTTCCTCCCCCCCACGGCCCCGCCTCCTGGGCATGCATTAAAATAAACGCATGATCATGAAAATAAGTCACCTGGAAATGATCTCAAATGCTACTTTGGGAGCCCAGGACCTGATCTCCAGGGATTAAGGGTGACCTTCCTGCAGGAAGTCAGTTGTAAGCTAAAACTCCAAGGTGACAGAGTTTGTCCAACGAGGGTGGAAGGGAAGAGCAGGTACAAAGGTCCAGAGGCAGCACTGGCAGGGTTAGAAGTCAGGTCAGGCTGCTGGAGTGTTGGAAGCTTAGCTGAGCGAGGCCAAAGGACTCTGTGTAGGTATACCATGGATTTGCGGTCTGATCCCAAAGACGATACACAGTCATTGAAAGGCTTGCTGTCAGCATCGTTACTTTTAGTCACTATGCAATTCACATGCCATCAAACTCAGTCGTTTTAAGTGTACAATTCACTTTTTTTGTGAATTCACATTCACAGGGGGCAACCATCTCCCCTACCTAGTTCCAGAACATTCCATCACCCAACAAGAAACCCTATACCCAGCAGCAGTCACTCCCCATTTCCCTTCTCCACCAACCTTAGGCAACCACCAATCTGCTTTCTGTCTCTAGGGATCTGTCTGTTATGGACATTACACATAAATAGAATCAATCATACAAAGGGGGCCTCGTGTGGCTGGCTTCTGTTACTTAGCATAATGTTTTCCAAGTTCACCCATGTAGCTGGGAGCAGTAGGTCATTCCTTTTTCTGGCTAAGTAATATTCTGCTGACTTGGTACACCACATCTGGTTCCCCCATTCAGGTAATGGTCATTGGGGCTGTTTCCACTTTTTGGGTATTGGGAATAACGCTGCTTGAAACATCTATGTACAAGTTTTTGTGACAACACAGGTTTTCACTTCTCTTGGGTATTGACCAAGGAGCGGAATGAATGTTTTTGTTCTTGTTTTTGTTTTTATTTATTTACTTATGTGTTTTTCTTATGGGTTTACTTATGGGTTTTTCGTTTAGATGTTATTTATTTATCTGAGAGAGGGACAGAGAGAGCATGAGCAGGGGAGAGGAGCAGAGGGACAAGCCGACCCTCCACTGAGTGCAGAGCCGGACATGGGGCTCAATCCCAGGACCTGAGATCATAACCTGAGCCAAAGGCAGACGCTTAACGGACTGAGCCACTCAGGCGTCCCCTGTGTGGTTTTGTTTTGTTTTGTTTTTTAAAATAGACTCTGCACTGTGCTCAGAGTTTGAACTCTTGCCCCTGAGATCAAGGCCTGAGCTGAGATCAAGAGTCCGACACTTAACCAGCTGAGCCACCCAGGCGCCCCCTGTTGTCTTATTTTTCACCTGAAATAAGATCGAACTATAGAAAACTAGCAGGAAGGGTAAAAACTCTTCCCTCGATTCATTAGTCAATCACATTTTGCCACATTTGCTTTATGTCACACCTTTCCGAACATTTGAGGCGACTGTGCACCCTGTGTCCCTCGATCCCCATAAACGCCTTGGCATGGAGCTACAGAACAAAAAGAGATTCTCTTCCGCAACCACAGGACCATTACTGAAATCAGGAAATGGAACCCTGCCACACTGTTTAATCCACAAATTCAAATCTTTCCATTCATGTCTGTAATGTCTCTTACAGCAGCGTGCTGCCTGGTCCAGGATCTCGCCCCAGACCCTGCACTGTTCAGGGTCACATCTCTGAAGGGTCTTAGGAAACGGGAGCCTTGATCAGCTTCCCCCCTTTGACTGTCATGAGGGGAGGAGATTGGAGCAGGGAGAGAAGAGGAAGCAGGAGGAGAGTGAGAAGGCGGTGCTCACAGTCAGAAAGAGAAATTGAGGAACCAGATGGATCTCGGTTCAAACCGTGACCCAGTGATTCAATGACGGTGGCCCTGGGCAAGTGACTGAACCTCAGTTGTCTCATCAGAAGAATGGGACCAACCCATAGGCTCGCTGTGAGAGCAGAGCCCTGGCACCTTGGAGCGAGCCAGCCCCCGGCGCTTCCTGTCATCCCCATTCTTTCCCTCAATTACCAGGACTCGGAACAATCCCAGGTGCCCCGGATCTTCAGCGTCCTCTTTGGCTCCTCACAAAAAACAACGGGCTAGAAGCAGGTATTACCATCATCCCCGCATTACAGAGGAGATGTGTTCGTTCTTTCCGGCCGCTCTAGCAGAACACCCCAGACTGGGTGACTTCCAACCAGCTGGAGTCTCTTCCTCACAGTTCTGAAGGCAGGTACGTCCAAGGTCAAGGCTCAGGCAGACTCGGCCTCCAGTGAGGACCCACTTCCTGCTTCATAGACAGTCAGCGTCTTCCTGTGTCCTCCCGTGGCAGAAATGGGTCTCCTGTATGGGGTCATTAACTTCATTCAATAGACCCTCATGACCCTACCACCTTTCCACCCCAAAGGCCCAGCCTGCAAATACCATCATTTTGGGGAGGTGGGGAGGTTTTACCCTATGGATTTGGGTGGGGGGGGGGGGACACAAACATTCGGTCTACAGCCGGAGGAAACTGAGGCACAGAGAGGCCACCCAACTAGTCAGCAGCAGAATCAGTATTAACAAGCAGACCCACACACACCCCACACCCATACGTGTGGTTGTTGCCAGTCTAGGCAAGAGAAGATGGCGGCCTGGCCCAGGATGGAGATGTGGGGATGGAAACAGAGGACTGACCCCCCGCCCAGGAAAAACAGTGACTGACTGGGGAGGGTCTGAGAAAGCAGAAGTCTAGGCCGAACCGCTCCCGAGCACTGGAGGAGAAATACCTTCTTGAGGGAGATGGAAGGAAACGAGAAAAGGTTGGGAAACCAGAGGAAGCCCAGTCCTGAAGTATGTCCTGGGGCCTTCAGCGTCCAGGGATGGGTGGAGGTGTGGTTGGGGGCTTGGGGAGTGAGGAATGAGACAGAGTCCAGAGGATATCCAAGGGACTCACAGGACAAATTAGAGAACAGAGTGAAGCCGGAAAGCAAGGAGTGTTGGGCAAAGGGTCTGTGGCAAATGGGACTCAGGCCTTAGCAAGCTCAGAGGAAAGAAACCAAGTCAGAAAAAGCAAATCTCTGTCTCCCCTACTCCCAGGCCACCCTTATGCACCCCTCCCCAGTGCAAGCCCTTTGCTACAGGACTTTGTGGCTCCTCCCACAAGAGGTGAGCTCTACCTCTCCATGCCCTGACCTGGAACCCGCAGCTCGCTCCAGCCAGCGGAATGCCCCAGAGCAACAGACATGGGTCCCAAGATGAGGCCCCAAGATGTCTGAGAGTTGCTCCTCTCTCTCTTGCTCCTTTGCCTTCGCTGCCAGAACGTGCCTGGGCTAGCCTGCTGGATGGATGTGAGGGGGATGTAGAGAAGAACTGAGTCATCCCCGCCAAAGTCATTCCAAACCAGCCAGCCTCTAGCTAACCTGCGGGAGGACGGCAGATGCAGGAGCGAGCCCCACCCAGCTCAGCCGAGCCTGGCCTGGATCAGCAGAATGGTCCACGTGAACCAGATATACGTGAGAAAAAAAAAAAAAAAACAGTCATTGTCTTAAGCCACTATGTTTTGAGATGGTTTGTTAGACAGCTGTAGCTGACTGATACAAGGGACAGACTAAGAGCTGAGATAAAGGTGTGGGCATCCCCAAGACCCAGTACTTTAGGCTTTATTGAATGACAAAGGAAATCCAAGATTCTCTCTTTCCTTCAAACTTCCCCTCCAAATTCTTATTCCAATATGCAGGTCTCCTCTTTCCTCTAATAATACAGTGTATGCCCCTTCTAGAGATGCTAGATTAACACTTTGAGAGACAACTGTCAGAGAATGATGGCTTTGGAGCTCATGCCATCTATGAACTGAGAGCTATCATGACCACTTAAGTAAAGGACCAGTGGGTCTTGCTGAATTTTGGGCAATGAGCTGATAGGTCCTGGTGGAAGGGAGGCCAGCACCAAACTCAGCCACCCGTGTCCCCCGTACGAAGATGGCCTTAACCCGTGTCTCCTTGGATGCGTCCTCTTTTCGGTGGGGAGTTTGCTTCTCCCTCTCCATCTCTCAAATAAATAAATAAAATCTTAAAAAAAAAAAGTTCATTCTGCAAGGCATCTGATGACATTGACTGTCATCAAACAAAACAGAAAACAGAGCAACCCCTCCTCACTTAAAGGATTGTAAGGGGAGGGAGCCGAAATGACCCACAACACGTCTCCTCCCACGTGCGCCCCCCCCCCATTAATCAAAGATATTCATGGAGGCTTCTTCTGACAACAGTCTAGTGTTGAAGAGGGCAGGCTCTGGAAGGAGGCCTCTGCCTTTGTTTCCCACCTCTGTCACCTACTGGCTGTGTGCCTAGGGTAAGTCACCCACCTCTCTGTGCCTCAGTCTCCCCATTTGTAACAACTGTCCTCTCAGGACGGAGTGGATGTGAAGGGCTTGGGGACAGTGCCTGGAGCTTTTGTGTCATTCCTAGTGATAAGCCCCGTCCGGTAGGGGACACAGGAACCAAGATAAGCCTGGGCCCTCTCCTCATGAAACAAGCAGAGGAGACACATTTAGTGTGTAGTTACATGGCGAGTGATTACAGTTAAAACCAGAATCTGAGCACCTTTCCCCATCACTGTCCCTACTGAGTCCAGGCCGCTGTTACTGCCTATATGGCTGGTTGCGATGGAATGTTGCTCCGGGCGAGGCTCACGCAGCGTGTGATGTTAAAATCACTGGAGAAACTTTGGTGGGGAGCTGGGTGTTCACAGTCTCGAGGCATCCCCTCTCAACTACGGGCTACAGAGGAGAGGCTCCTTGGAAGTTGAAATCCGTCTGTGATTTTCGGGTCCCCCTTCTGACCAGGGTGGAGACGTTCTCATCCGCCTTTTTTTTTTTTCTTTAAGATTTTATTTATTTATCTGACAGAGAGAAATCATAAGCAGGCAGACAGAGAGAGAGGAGGAAGCAGGCTCCCCACCGAGCAGAGAGCCTGACGCGGGGCCCAATCCCAGGTCCCCGAGACCATGACCTGAGCCGAAGGCAGAGGCCCAACCCACTGAGCCACCCAGGCACACCCCCCCATCGGCCTTTTAGAAAGGACCGCGCAGCAGGTGGAGGTGAGGCCGGACTGTCCTGGGAAGTGGAGGTGAGGGAGAAAGACAGGGAGACGATGGAGAAGCTGATGTCAAATAGGGAGAGAAGTGGAAGGAAAGGGAAGAAGAGAGGAGGGAAGGGAGAATGGGGATAACTTTGATCCAGAGGGGACAGAAGCCGGGGGTTGGGGGTTGAAAGGGAGGGGGGCACAGAAGGGGAAGAAGATGAGGGGCTTGTGCACTGAGGATGGGCAACAAGAGAATCCGGCCTCATGACTTTAGTTTGCCCGCAGGGAAGTGTGGGACAGGGTCATCAGCTGGAGGGCAGGTGGAGGAGTATGGGAGGACTGCAAGGACATCTTCCTCTTTTGAGCAAGCAGGCACCAGAGCCTATGGCGAGGATGCCCCGTGCCTGTGTGAGGTCTGTGATTTCTCCCGTTCAGGTCAAACCCGTTGGGCTGGCTGGGTGGTTTCTTCCCGCCGCGTTCAGCTGGCAGAGAAGACAGATGGCTGGTGTTTGGCCAGGTGTGTACTGCCGAAGAAGAGGGGGCGAGGAGTGTGGAGGTGCTTAAAGGAAGTGAGTCAAACATGAAGAAAGGGGAGGAGGGCTGAGTCAAGCAAAGATGTGAAGAAAGGGTGACGGAGAGGAGAAACCAGGGGTCAGGGTGGACCCCTCACTCCTTCTGGAAAGGCTCTTTTTCCTTGGCTTCACTGGGTTTCCTTCCACTTCTCTGCTTCTCCCCTGCAGTGTCCTCACTGACTGACCGCTCCAATGCCCTACACTTTTCCAAGTGCAAGTCAGCCACCTCGCCTCCCCTTTCCTGTGCCTTCCAAGGGTTCGGTGACCACAGATAACTTTGATCCCAGAGTGAGAAGCACTGTCCCAACCTGTTGGAAAGGTGGTCTGCAGGCAGGTGGGGGAGTGGTGGGAGGTGAAAGGACCATGGGGGCAAGCCTGTCCACCAATACCCCAGAGAGAGCACAGGGAGGGTCTGACTCCAGAGACGGGGAGGTTTCCTGTGGTCATTGCAGCGACTTCCAAACCTGGCTATACACCAGAGTTGCCCGGGCAGCTTAAAAACCAAAAAATGCTGGGGTGTCTGGGTGGCTCAGTCAGTTAAACGTCTGCCTTTGGCTTGGGTCATGATCTTGGGGTCCTGGGATCGAGTCCCGCATTGGGCTCCCTGCTCAGCGGGGAGTCTACTTCTCCCTCTGCCCCTCCCCCTGCTTGTGCTCTCTCTCTCTCAAATAAATAAATAAGAAATCTTAAAAAACAAAACAAAACAATGCCCAGGTCCACACCTGCTCAATTAATTCACTATCTCTGGGCCTGAGACTGGGCTGGCCCTCAGACAGTGCACTTGCCTCTTCTGCCATTCTGTTTGGGGTTGGTTGTGCAAAATTTGGTCACACCAGGGAAGAAGCTATTGGAAGGTGGTGATTTTCCCTCCCCTCCCAGATTCTCCTCTGCGATTATGTATAATCAACCTCGGGACAGCTCTTATTATCACCCAGCATATTATTAATATTAATATTTTAAAAAATATTTAATTTATTTATTTTAGAGAGGAGGGGAGGAGCTGAGGGAGAAGGAGAGAGAGAATTCCAAGCACACTCTGAAGTCCAACATGGGCTCAGTCCTAGGACCCGAGACCACGACCTGAGCCGAAATCAAGAGCCACACATCCAGTGGACTGAGCCAACTGGGCTCCCCTCAATATGAATATTTTTTTTAAAGATTTTATTTATTTGTCAGAGAGAGAGGGAGAGAGAGCAATCACAGGCAGACAGAATGGCAGGCAGAGGCAGAGGGAGAAGCAGGCTCCCCGCCGAGCAAGGAGCCCGATATGGGACTCGATCCCAGGACGCTGGGATCATGACCTGAGCCAAAGGCAGCTGCTTAAGCAACTGAGCCACCCAGGCGTCCCTCAATATGAATATTTTTAAGGTGAGATATTCAGAGGACAATTGAGGAAATCTGAATGTGGACAATATATTAGATAGAAATCACTGAATGAGTCTTAATATGCTCATTTATCTTCCGGTCAAGCCTGACCCAGAACCATACATGGAAGGAAAGTACGAGAAACGGGGCTCCAACAGAGCTAAGCTTCACGGTATGAAGCCACAGCAGACACAGAGGGGCATTTTTGTAAATGTCAATCAGATTGTGCCCCACCCCCCATGTGGCCCTTCCGTGGATGTGGTGTGAGCTATCCGAACCCCTTCCCAAGGCCCAGCAGGGGCCATCACCTGCCTCCCTAGACTCAGCCAGTACCCCTGACCTGTTTGCCCGAACCACCCCAGCAGGCTTGGAACTCCTCAGACCTCTTCCTGGTGTCATGACCTTTGGACCTTTGGACTTGACGTTCCCTTTGCCTGGACTTTGTGCTCTGCACGCTGCATGACTCTTTCAACCTCTGGGTCTCAATTCACATGCCACCTCCTCCGAGAAGCCTTCATGGGTCGCACTCCCTAAAGCAGCATCTCTCAGCCTTCAAGGTGAACATGAATCCCATGGGAATCTTTCTAAAATAAAATGCAAGGCCTCCTAAATCAGGGGGTCTGGGATGGGGCTAAACTTGTGCCTTTCTAGCAAGCAGCCGCTGCTGCTGGTGTGCACACCCTGGTTTGAGGAGTGAATGATCTAAAGCTGTGTGTTTCTTCCTTTTACAGCTCTCACTGTACCCTGGAGTTAACTTGTTTCTTTTCTTGCTGATTTACTCCTACGACACAAGAACCTGAACCCAGGAGGCCACAGAGAGGGTCTGCTTGTTCACAGCAGCGTCCTGGCACCAGGGACTCAAGGATACAAAGAGAGGGTCCCCGACCAGAGGATACTGAAGGGTAAACTCATACTTAGAGTGAGATAACGGAGGTGTGGCAGAGCACCGGGAAGGCTTACCAACAGGTCCTATTTCTTCTTAATTATTTTTTTAAGTAAATCTCTACATCCAACACGGGCCTCAGACTCAGGGCGCTGAGATCAAGGGTCACATGCTTCACCAACTGAGCCTGCCAGGCACCCTGAGGAGGGTTATTTTTAAAGAAGGCTAATCTTAACTTTGATACTTATTCTTTATTATTTTATCTCTCTCTCTCTCTCTCTCTCTCTCTCTCTTGTTTTTAAGATTTTATTTATTTATTTGAGAGAGAGACAGCGTGAGCAGAGGGGAGGGGTAGAAGGAGAGGGAGAAACAGTCTTCCCCGTTAAGCAGGGAGCCTGATGCAGGGCTCAAACCACCCTGAGACCATGAGCTAAGCCGAAGGCAGATGCCCAACTGACTGAGCCACCCAGGCGCCCCTCTATGTCTCTTTTTCTCTCTGAAGTCTCTCAGTCATAAAGTTGGAAAGGGTTGTCTTAGCTCATTTGGGCTACCAGAGCAAAAAATATCATAATCTGGGTAGCTTACAAACAATAAACATGTACTTCTCACAGTTCTGGAGGCTGGGAAGTCCAAGGTTACGGTGCTGGCAGAGTTGGTAGCTTTTCCACTATTATCTCCTGTGGCAGAAGGGGTGAAGGAGCTCTCTGGTGTCTCTTAAAGGGGCCCTAATCTCACCTGGTGTCTCTTAAAAGGGCCCTAATCTCATCAGTGAAGGCTCAGCCTCCTGCTCTAATCATGCCCCGGGTCCCACATCCTGATACCATCATACTGCCGGAGCAGGTTTCAGCAAAAGAATGGGGGGGTACAAACATTCAGCCCAGAGCAGGGTGGGTCCTTTTCTCTCATCTCCTATGAGGTTAGCACATTACTGGAGGCATAACTGGACACTTAGTAAATACGTGCTCGAATCATGTTTATTCATTAAGATGGCTGAAGGTCAAACTTGAAAAAAATTTAATAGCAAGTGATGGTTGAGCATTGTCAAAGGCAAATACCACATGATCCTCTTTTAGTGCAATATGGTTGGTTTCCCCTCTCCCCTGTCCTCAACCATCCAGTTCATACAAACTCCCAGATGCCCCCATGCACAAATCCTGGGGGAGAGGGAAAAGCCTTGGGTCCAGGAGTCAGAACAGATGCACCTGGCTCTGTTTCTACCGCGGACTTGCTGTGTGACTTGGGGCAAGTCGCTTGCCCTCTCTGGGCCTCTGTTTCCAGATCTGTGCACATTAAAAATGTTGGACCCAAATGGCCTCTCTGCTCCTTTCCAGTTCTATGTCCTATTCCATTTTCCTAAACTGAAGTAAGTTTTCTCTGGCAGTTTTAGGGGAATTCTGAGGCTGTGCCTGGGAGAAGAGGACATGTCCTCAGGGTGGGAAGGACCCTGGCCTGAGGAGCTGACCCCCCAGAGTCATGCTGCCAGCCAGCACTACGAGAGGAGATCAGTGACATACATTCAATACGATTCACTGAGGGCTTTCTACCAGTCTTCCCATTTCCTTGAGACCTCCTACTTGAATGGATCGCTGTCCTCAGTCTCTGGGGCAGAAACTGAGGTTTGCCTGAGGCCCATAGAGCCTGTGGGTCAGGGCCTGGGTTCAAATCCAGACCTTTGCAGCCCGACTCATCCATTTACTAAGTTCAACTTTCTGGGCCTCAGTTTATGCATCTGGAAAATGGGGATAATAATAGTTTCCGCTTCAGAGGGTGTGTATAAGGACTCAATGAGTTAATATATGTAAAGCATTTCAAAGATAGAGCACGGGTGATCCCAGATCTCACGCCCCTTCTACCAGGCATCCAGTCTCTGGTGGGAGGCTGTTCTTCCCCTACCCTCTAAGCCCGAGTTCAGTCCTACCGCCTCACTCACCCCTCTGATCACCCCCTGTGCACCAGGCACTACATTTGGTATCTTCACATACGTGTTGCAAGACTTCTCTTGATTACAAGGGGATCATAACCATGGACCACAATCACTGGAAAACATTACTTCCTTTAATGCTTTAAAATTTCATTTAACTTAGCTTTTTATTTTTATATTTACTCTATTTTAATTTAAATACTAATAAGGTTTAATCCAACGGCTGAATAGTAAGTTCACTTTCATGAGCACATTTTCATTTCATTTCAATCAATATTTCCAATTTAATTTTAATCAATGCACCTAAATTAATACACTTTAATTTAACTTGACAGTATGATTTGATGTAATTGTAATTAACAAGTTTTCATTTATTAATAGGTTTTTGCCTAATTATTAAGTGTTAATGTAACTTTAGTATGTTTTAATCATTATTCATATATGTTAGTGTAATTAATGCATTTTGGTTTCATTTAGTACATTTTATTTAAAATTTTAAAATTTTGTAGAAAATTGAAATCCTTACTGATTATGCTGACGTCCTCCTCCATCCATCTCCCATCCCAGTCCCCTCCTCGGAAGGAACCACCATCATTTCTCGGTCCTCTGACAGCCTTGTATGCATTCGCAAGCATCTAGCCCCCCCTCCACCATCCCCTCATACCCCTGCCAGAGCAAAAACAGTATCTTCAGTCATAGTGGTGACAGGTGCTGCTGGCTGCCCACCCCAGGGCCATCCCCGCCTCGTCTTTGCTTACAGAACTTCAGTTTTGTTTGGGGGCAGTAATCTCAGGACATTGATCCTGATTGGCCCAAGCCAATCAGCTCTGTCCCATTCCTCTTGCTTTCTCAGCCTCCATGCCCCTGTGTTTGGATATATGACCATTCTTCCACCACCCACCTCTACCTTCTCACTCCCCAACCACCTCCCTGCTCTGTCCAAGACCGCTTGGAGGATTTCCGAAAAATGCGAATCAGTTATCTACAGCCACTGTAATGCTGCGTGAAAAACCACCACCCAACCTCAGTGGAATGTAATATTAAGCATCGATTGCTCATGCCTCCGGAGTCGGCTGGGAATAAGCTAGGTGGTTCTGCTGATCACCGCAGGGCTCATGCGCATGTCTGGTGGCCAGTGGATGCTGAGCAGTGGACGCTGGATCAGGCGCCTAAGCAACTTGACTGTGCTCCACGTGCCTCTCCTTCTCATCTTCTAGCAAGCTAGCCTGGGCATGTTCTCCTGGTGATGGCAGACGTTCGACAATGCAATCTCACATGCCCAGTTCAAACTTCTGTTGGTGTCACATCTGCTAATATCCCATTGGCCAGGGCAAGTTCCATGGCGAAGGGCAGAGTGGGAGGGCACTACAAAGTCCACAGCAAGTGCACGGGGAGAGGAGGAGAATAGGGCAGTAGTTGTAATCTGCCCCAGCAAATCTTCCCGCCTAAAAATATTGAGTCTCTTAAGAAGACAACTGTTTGCTTTTGCTCTTTGTCCTTCCCACTTGGGACAACGGAGTGAATATGTGACGTGGAGAGCTACAGCAGCCACCTTGTGACCATGAGGCAACAACAAGGAGGATCAAAACCGCTGGTACTCTGAGAACAGCACACAGCAGAAGGATATGCAAATCTGTGAGGATACGCCCGAGCTGTGGAACCAGGTCACCTACATCCAGTAACTAGTAGTTGAATATTCTTTCTTCTTACAGATGAACTCATCCTAATGGAAATAGTTTGATTCCCGAGCTCTGAGCATGTCCCTTATCAAGAAACACCTACCTCTACCCCGCCTCTACCTCAACACTTGACATTCATATTTTCCAAATATAACCACAACACCATCTACCATCCTACACTCTTACAATCTCTGACAATGTGACTTTTGCTTGCTTCCTATTAACAGTCAGGTTTGTATGTTCCTCCCCTTTGGATCTGGGAAGGTTTAGGACTATAGCAGAAGTGATGTGTTATCCGTTGAATTATATCCCCTCCCAAATTTCTCCACTGAAGTCTCAACCCCCAGCATCTCAGAACAAAACTTTACTTAGAAATAGAGTTAGGGTGTGGTGATACTGGAGGAGGGGGGGGCCTCTAATCCAACATGACAGGTGTCCTTATGAAGAGGAAATATTTGGACACAGGCATGCACAAAGGGAGGCTACTATGTTAAGGTGAAGGCAGAGGTCAGGATGATGAATAAACAAGGAGCACCAGGGATGTCGGCAAACCCCCAGAAGCTGGGAGACACACAGGGACAGATCATCCCTTCCTCTTGAGGGTTACCCTACCAACACCTTGGTCTACCCTCTCAACATCTTGATCTTGGACTTCAAGCCTCTGGAATTTATAAGACAATGAGCACATTTTTGTGGCTTAAGCCACACTCTTTGTGGTCCTTCCTTACACCAGCCCTAGAAAACTAATACATGGATCCACGGGACTTTTGGGGAGTGGTCATAAAAAGGCAAATAATATTTGTTTAGCTCTCTTGGGATGTGGCCTTTGGAGCCCTGAGCTGCCATGTACGAGGTTCCAGTGTCCTGGGGCCGCCATGTTGGGAAGAAGCCAGACCACATGGAGAGGAAGTGTTGGTGTTCTGGGCCAACAGCCTCAGCGGGTCCTGGTCAATGCCAGCATCAAAGACCAGACAGCAGTGATTAAGCCTTGGAGACAACTCCCGCCCACCCACCATCTGACTGGAACTGCATGAGAGGCCCCGAGCCTGAATCCAGCCAACGCCCCCCACCAACAAGACTTGTGAACAAAATAAATGATTGTCATTATTTAAGCCACTGGTTTGGGCAGTTTTGTAATTCGGTAATAAATAATTAGAACATTGGCTAGCTCCTAGACTTCCTTTAAATGTCACTCAAATATCCCTGGCTAAGAAAACCTTTCTTGACCCTCCAGTCTTGACCAGATTCTCAAGGCACACCCTCTCCCTCTCATGGGCGCTCAGTTTCTCCTTTGTAGCACTTGTCACCATCGTGATCAGCTGCGTGATTATTTGTTTAATGTCTGTCTCCTCTGGGGGCTGTGTGGGCAGAGTCTGACAGACCTAGTTATTTACAACTCCAGGACCCAGCTCATTGGGTCCAAACATGTCCAAAACTGAGCTCATGGCTGTCCCCCACTCTGCCATCTGTTCCCCACCTCCCGCTAGCACTCCCCTCTCTGTGGCTGGCACTACTCCTCATTCACCCAATTGCTTGGCTCGAAAATTCTGGAATCAGCATTGACTCATCTCATTCTCTGTCCTCAGCAAATCCTCTACCTTCAAAAGCAGCCCTCCCCTAGAAGTTAGAAGCAGAACTTCCATGGGACCTGGCAGTTCCACTCCTGGGTGTATGCCCAAGAGAATGAGGACAGGTTTTCAAACAAACACTTGTACGTGAATGTTCATAGCTTTGCTCTTCCTAGTCAAAAAGGCAGAACCAACCCATTGTTTTGAAGGCTCATCCATGTTGTAGCACATATCAAGCCTTCGTTCCTTCCTATTACCAATTAATACCCCACTGTATGGTTCCATTGTGTTTGTTATTCACTTATCAGCTGATGGCCATTGGGTTGTTTCCACCATTTGGCCTGGTTGAAAAACGCTGCCATAAACATCTGTGTACAGATATCTGTATGGACATTACTAGGGGTTCTTAAATAGGCAGGAGTGACAACATCAGGCCATGTTCTTAGATGAGAGGAGATGATGGATCTCGAAAGAACTTTCAGTGGCAGGCGCCATAGCTAATCAACTTTGAAATTCCAGGTCCCAGCACCGCGGTGACTGGGGGTACTCTGTGTATGATGGCGGAGGGCACTGAAGTCCAGAGAGGGGTGCACGAGCCTATAAATGACTTCAGAACCATAGACTATTTGCATATCCGAACTCCTTCTGGGAGCCGAGCATCTCGCAGGCTACCCCTCCCCCCCAGTGGAAAAGTTGTGGGGGGCTGAGCTAATCTGACGTCACCATAGGTGTCGAGACTGGTGAACAAGGAAAGGATGTTTGTGTTGTTGCTGTGGGTTCAAATTGTACTTTGGACCTATTCACACAGGCATGGGGCTGGAGAGGAAGGAGCCTGGATTAGAAGACCAGAAAACAGGCTCCAAACCTTGCTCTGTTCTTGTATGGCATAGACTTAACTCGGTAGCCTGGGATATCGCACACTGTACAGGGCAAAGGGGGATTTAGCCCCTGTCCCTGGCTCCTAGGAGGTAAAACCTTTAAGCCCTTGGTCTGTCTGGCCTCAACCAGAGGGTTTTTGTTCACCCGCGGTCTTAGCTCACCTGGAGGTAGCTTGACCTCTGGAGGAGCTGGAGACTGAGGTCAGGCATCCAGGAACGCTGCACGCTGAGGCTCAGGGGAGCCTTCCTGGTTGGCAATAGCTCATGCCTGTTATCTCACGTCGTGCTTGGGAGAAGTAAGCCCTGTCTGCTCCATTGCGAGGGACAGCTGGGAGCTTGTGCCTGGTGTCGCTTGGACCCGAGCTCCTTTTACTTTTTGCCTCTCCCTTCTACTGTCCCATGGTAACCATGGGTACAACAGGCTTGCTGGGTTCTGCCATCCTTCCAGCCAACCGTTAAGCCTGAGGGTAGCCTTGGGGACCCCTGGAGTCCAGTCCAGTCCTTAACCTTCTGTGTCATCCCTTCCCATTCACGTCTGCCCATCCCACAGCCTCCCCATCCCCAAGGCCTGTGAGAAAGCTCGGAGTGATTTTTTCCCCCCCTCGGAGGACACTTGGCAAGGTCTGGAGGCAATATGCTTGTCACACTGTGGGGAGAAGGTGCTCCTGGCCTCTAGCAGGGAAAGTCCAGAGATGTGTTTCAAACATTCTACCATACACAAGACAGTCCCCAAAACGAAGAAGGACCTGACATCCCCCCCAAATGACAGCATCACTGAGGTTAAGCGCTCTGCTCAGGGAACTCCCCATGGCCTACGGAACATGGTCTGCAACTCCTCCACCCGTCGCTTTCCGTGCAAAGTCTCCCCTTCCATGAAACAAGGGGAGTCATGGTACTTACATCTCGGGCTTGGTGGGAGGATGAAGTGAGATTTGCATATTAGAACGTCGAGAGGAAGGCTTGGTCCATGACACGCACTGTTGAAATGTTTCTTGTTAGGATTGCTGCTGTGGTTACTATTTATTATTATTACTATCGTTGTTATTGTTATTATTATACCTTCAGTCTTGGAGCATCAGTTTGCTGCTACCAGATCTAAGTCTGGCCAGTCTTTGAATTTCCCAGCCTCATTTTCCCTTTCTTCCCCTTTGTCCAGGGAGATTTTCCCTTTTCCCCCAACCACACATCCTCCGCGGACATGTTTCAGCCAGCTGTCTGGTACATGGGAAGCAACTGATAGTTACTGGGCCCACTGATTCCATAATCCACTGGTCCTTTAAGATGCAGATTAGGTCTGGAACTTTTTTCCCATTGGCTTCAGTCCTCATAACATTGTCTTTCCTCCTACAGCCCGTGGAAGCTCAGCTCCTCTGTTAGCAGTTAAGCAAATGCCGCTGGTGTTCTTTCAATGTTCTGAGCGGCGCCCGATGTCACATTGGTTTACGACAGGCGGGCGTGCCCAGCCCTGCATGGTTACAGAGATACAAAGATGAATAAGAGTGTCTTCACTCTTCAACTAGATTTTATGGTCAAGTATGAAGGTGCTAAGGATTCTCGATTTATCCTCTCAGTTGACAAATACTAAACACCTGTGGTGGTAAAAAGGATGGTTTATTCCTGCGTCTGCCTCTTCCTAGCTGTGAAGACTCGAGCAAATTATTTAACCTCTCTGAGCCCATTTCCTCATCTGGAAAATAGGGATGATACTAATATTCCCATGTTGTGAGGGTTGAGTTAATACAAGCAGAGCTTGATAAATGCTTTCTATTTATATTATTCATTATAATTTGGGGGACCAATGGTCAAGCAATTTCCAGTTTGCTTGGAATTGAGGAGCTTCGGGAGGACATGGGGTTTTCAGGGCTAAAATCAGGAAAGTTCTGGGCACCTGGGGTTGAGTTGGTCATCCTGATAGAATCCTGTATTTTTGATAATAGTATTTATTATTATAGATGATAATGTCTAAAATAGCTTATCTTTATTATTACAGATGATAAATGTCTGCTGAGTGATGCCAGACCACACTTTCAAAGAGCATATAGTCTGGGAGGAGATGCAAAAGAATGACAAAAATAACACAAAATATTTAGTAACACGTGAAAAAGCTAGAAAGTTTACTCAAATAAAAATATCTACCCTAGGAGGCGCCCCAAAGAGTGTTTCCTCGAGCAGAGAGTCGAAAAGTATTTGTTGAATGACTTGCAAGATGGTCGAGCACAAATGGAGGGCTCCGTATTTATCGGGTCAAAGAAGCTGTTCTAGTCCCCTCCCCCCTTTTTCTAAAGCCAGAGGAATGGTGTTCTATTCCCATGGACTTGGATTTCCATGGCTAAATATTAAGAAGAGGATGTTTGCTTGCTTTTTTTTTCCCCCTCTCTTGGCATTAGGGTTGTTCAAGTCCTCATTTCAGTGAGAAACATCTCGCCAGTATCCCCAGGTACTGTGTTTCAGGGTAGGGGAAAGCCACTCATTTTGATCCTGCAACAGCCCTCCCGCTGATTCATTCTCTCCCCAAAGGTGAATGTGCATTGCGTTCAGAGAGCGGCCACCCTTCCCTTGAAAGTGTCTAACAGAGCACCCCACAGTGTTAGTAGATTCTTGGTACAAAAATAGTGATTCTCCAAGTGTGGCCTCCCACCCAGTAGCAGCCACATCACTGGAGAACTCATTAGAAATTCGCATTCTCAGGTCCCACATCAGACCTCCTGCGTCAGCCCTCCAGGCTCACTTTTGAGAAACACTGCGCCAGACAGAGGAAGCCAAAGGAAGTCTTCTGTAAAAGAGATGTAGGGGTGCTTTTTTACTCTCTAAAGCTTAAAATACTGAGAGGTTCAGTTTTTATTTAATGACTTTTTAAAAAAAGATTTTATTTATTGATTTATTTGACAGAGACAGGGAGAGAGGGAACACAAGCAGGGGAGTGGGAAAGGGAGAAGCAGGCTCCCCGTGGAGCAGGGAGCCCGATGTGGGGCTCGATCCCAGGATCATGACCTGAGGCGAAGGCAGAGGCTTAACCTACTGAGCCACCCAAGCACCCCAGTGTGTTCACCTGTTTTAATGTTAAACCTATTTCTTATGAACGAGTTAAGTTATAGGGTTAAGCACTTCACTCCTTGTATGGCTGGATCTTATTCCACTACTTGGATCTACCACGTTTAGCTTATCCGTTCATTGGTCGTTGGACATCTGGTTGTTTCCACCTTTTGGCTATCCTGATGAGTGCCCACAGGGGCTTTTTAAGGCATCTTTATCTGGGAGGGTCATCTTAACAGGAAATGCTCTTCCACACACAAACCATAAACATAAGTCTCCACTAGAAAATAGGGACAAAAGGCCATCCGTCCAGATGCCAGCCTCTCCCCCAGAGAGAAGACAGCCATTCTGAGACAGGCTCTAAAGACCTTACTCACTTTAAAAAAAAAAAAAAAAAAAAAAGATTTGATAGAGACACAGTGAGAGAGGGAACACAAGCAGAATGAGTGGGAGAGGGGGAAGCAGGCTCCCCGCCAAGCAGGGAGCCTGATGCAGGGCTCGATCCCAAGACCCTGAGATCATGACCTGAGACAAAGGTAGAGGCTTAACCCACTGAGCCACCCAGATACCTCACTTTAACTGTTTGTGAAAAAAATGAAACGTCTGTCCTAAATTGAAAGCAGGTGTTTAATTCCTGTCTTTGCATATGGATCCACATCTTCCTGCCTCAGGGCCTTTGCACTTGCTCTTCCCCCAAATATTTTTATAGATTCCTTTCCTCACTTCCTTCAGGTCTTTGCTCAGTGTAACTTCACCAGAGAGACCTTCACAGACCTGTATCAAATAGTACCCTCTGACGATCTCCATCCTCTTTCCTTATTTTTTCTTTCCACACTGCATTCTAAATGTATTTGCCTGTCCCCAGTTAGAGGTATGCTGTTTAGTACCAGAGCCACTAGCTACCTGTGGCCAACCTTGAAATGCAACGGGTCTGGAACGAAATGTCCAGGGTTTTAAAAAAAAGGGGGGGGGAGGCAACTTACTAAAAATTTTGCATTGGTTACATACTGAAATAACCTTTTGGGTTAAATTGTATTATTAAAGTTAATTTCACGTTTTTGTATTGTTTCATTAGGACAGCGCTACTCCAGAACATAAGCTAGAGCAGGGTTGTCTGTCTGACTCAGACGCAGCTCTAGCTCGGAAAGAAGCTCAATAAATATTTGCTGGACAAAGGACTCCAAAAGTAGAATGCCGGTCTTTTTCTTCTCCTCTCTGTTCTGTCTACCCCAGGGATCCATTTTCGAAATCAACTAAACTTTACTGAGGTATCATTTATGCAAACGTCACCCATTTTAAGTGCACCATCCAAGAATTTCTAGTACATCCACCCTGTTGCACAACCATCGCCGTAACTCACTTTTAGAATCTTCCCATCACCCCAGTCCGATCCCCTCGTGCTCAGGTACGGCGGATCCCCAGTCCCAAAACCCAGGCAACCGCAAAGCTATTTTGTGTCCTAGGATGTTCAGCGTTCACTTTCTAGGGTATGAATTCCCGTCTCCGCTATTCCAAGGTTCAAACTCCTGGACCCGTCAGCGCCCTCCAGACACTGCTCACCCCGTTTCCACCCCTCCCTCAACATGGCCCAGCACCGAGCCGGACTCACAGACGGCCGGGAGCCGCCACGTCGAAGCGGGGCAGCCCCGCATCGTCCCAGCCCACTGAAGGGCTGGTCTCCGTGTCTCCCGCTCGCGCAGCGGCTGCCTCGGGAACACAAGAGGCTGCCTCGCTGGGCTCCACAACCCGGCCAGGGCGGCCCCCGCCTCGGAGCTCCCACCGCCGGCCACCGCCGCTCGGAGCGGCCGCAGGGAGCCCGAGTACCCCGCCGCTGCGTTCTAAAGCCGCCCTCCAGGAACAATGGCCGGGGCTGCCGGCCTCCCGACCTCCCGGCCTCGGTGTGGGTGCGGGTGTTGGGGGGCCGGCCCCTCCCCCCGCCGCCCCTTCCCGGGCTCCGCCTTGACACTCTCCCGCCCTCAACGGCCCTCCTCGCAAAATGGCGACCAACCGCCTCCTTTCCCGCCCGCCGCTGGTCACCTGACCGCACCAAAGCCCCGCCCCGCGCGTGGCCCCGCCCCTCGGCGGAGGCCCAATAGCTGCGGAGACTTCGCCGCCGGGCGGCACGCGCCGGGAGCCCGGGCGGCGCGAGGGGCGCGCGAGGCCGCCCTGGGCGCCGTGAGGCGACCCGCAGCCACGCACGCGCGCCCGCGCCGCGGGTGAGCCGGCCGCTCCGGGGGGCCGGCCGGGGTGCGCGTGCGCGCCCGGCCGGCGGGCAGCGCGAGGGAGGCAGGGGGCCGCTGGGAGGCCCGCCAGGCGCGAGGCTCGAGGCCGGCGCGCGAGCCCCCGGGGGCGGGTAAAACCCGGTTGCTGCTGCCCTTGCCCCTTCCCTTTCCTCCCTACCCCCCCTTCCCGCCCCTCCTCACTTTTCAACCCCTCCCCCCCTTTTAAAATCTAATTCGTTTATATATTTGTTTTTTAGGGGGTCCATCTCCTTTTCGAGGAGCGCACCAGGCGCCGCGGGCGCCCCTCACCCCGCGTCACGCACGCACCTTCTGCACCCCAACAGCTCCGGGCCCCGCTGCACCCCCGCAGCCACTTCCCCCTTGGAGAAGACTCTCCTCCGGGGTCCCTGGTCCGCTGCATCCCCTTTCTTTCCTCCCCCGCCCCGCAGGCCCCAACTGCCCCCTCACAGCTCCCCAGCTCGCGCCTTGGGGCCCTACCGACCTCCGCACTTTCTGCACCGAGGCCTTGCATTCACCCTAGCTTCCAGGCCTTCTGCTAAAAATCCCCTTTTTTTCTGAATAGGGGACCAAGATTTGTTTATTTTTAGGATCTTCCAGCAAAAACAAAAATCTCTCCTCTCTTCTTTGATTATACCCCTCGCCCTCCTTTTAGGAACTTCCTCTAGCAAAAAAAAAAAAAAAAAAAAAAAAAAAAATATATATATATATATATATATACACACACACATATATGTATGTGTATATATATATATATATATATATACACACACACACACATACATATATATACATGTATTTTTCATTTCCAGATTCTTCCTCCATTAAGGATCACTTTTCAACAAAAATTGTTTCTTTCCACCAAGAGTCCCTCTTTTTGTAGTCTCTTTCCGCTGATAACAGACCAACTCGGTGCTTCCAATATCTCATGTGATATTTGTTTTTCCAACCCTTTTCAGCAAAAATCCTTTTTCATCACCAGTTCTACCCCAATTAGGCTTTTCCCAGCAAAACCCTCCAGGTCCCTTACCAAGGAAGAACAATAAGGAAAGGAAGAAAAAAATAGATTTCCCTTAACAACAAAGCCCCTGTACCATCTAGATTGCCCCGATTTAGTATTGCTTTCTTCCTTCTTCCAAATATTGCCCATCTTTCCCAATTTCACACCTGTGTGCTTGCTTCTTTGGGGACCCAAGTTCTGAATGCCTCTTCCTTTCCACCACCTGCTTTCAGGGCAAAAGAAGTTGGATGAGTGTCCTGAATTTACTACCCAGAATTCCAGGAGGAAATAGCCAGTGGTCTGCCGCTCACCTGAATCCCCTCTCTGAGGGGCTTAACCTGGGCCCTCCTGTTCCTTGGAGATTTGCTCGTTTGCTCTTCTCCTGGTGAGTTTTCTTCTTTTGTCCTTGTCCAAAGATTGTCAGATGGATTCCTTTCTTTCTCAGAAGGGTTTCTAATCGATCCAAGAGTCTCTGCAGGGATGGTGAAACAATTACAAGTTGCTGCTTTGGGAAGTCAGATAAGGAAAAGGTTTTTTGTAGTGCAAGCTGACTTCTCTGGAGGAATGTAGACATTTCTTAAACTGATGTATGTTTCATTGTTGATTGCAAAAATGCTACCCCCCACCCCACTGCCATGGCTCAGGGTAGCAAGTTAGATACCTCCAGGGACAGGCAGGTGAAGGCCTGCAGTGTGGTATGTCAGACTGTGTGCCCCATCTAAGGGATACCTACCAGTCAGTGGAAATGCCGGGACACTGTTGCCAGAACTTAATTTTGTTTTTTGTTGTGGTGGTGGTTTTTTGTTTTTGTTTTTGTTTTTTTTAAGACATCTATTTATTTATTTGACAGAGAAAGAGAGATCACAAGTAAGCAGAGAAGCAGGCAGAGAGAGAGGATGAAGCAGGCTCCCCGCCGAGCAGAGAGCTGATGTGGGGCTCAACCCCAGGACCCCGAGACCATGACCTGAGCCAAAGGCAGAGGCCCTAACCCACTGAGCCAGCCAGGCGCCCCTGATTTTTTGTTTTGAGACGAGACCAGAACATTTTCTTTATTTGAAGCCTTAAATGGTGATCATGAATTTCAAAGGCATTTAAAGAGCGTGAAGCCCTTACAAAACATGCCACTGGCCATCACTATGGAATATTTGCTTTAGGGTTTCTTTCTGTGTTCGCCACGTGTGCACATGCAGGACTTTTCCTTTTTAGAGCTGCAGTTCTCAAACTTTTTGGTCTTAGGAGCCCCTTATACTTAAAAATCATTGAAGACTCCAGAGAGGTTGTGCGTACAAACTATATATGCTGATATTTGGTGCATTGGAAGTTTAGTGAGTTTTTAAAATATTTATTCATTTAAAAATAACATTAATAAACTCATTGTATATTAACAAAGTTGATTATTTAAAAAAATTTTTTTTCAGAAGACTGTATTTTAGAACACGAAAAATCTGGTGAGAATAGTGGCATTGTTTTATGCTTTTAGAATCATCTGGAATCTCATATCTGCTTCTGCATTCACCCTTTTGAGGTATTCCCTGTAGCTTCTGGAAAGTTTCACTGAGAATGAAAAAGGCAGATAATGTCTGAATTTTATTATGAAAGTAGTTGTGACCTCGAAGACTCGCTGGAAGGCTCTTGAGGACCCCAGGGCTCCCCACCCCCTCCCACCTCCCTTTAAAAACTGCTCTTCTAGATGTTAATGCTTTTTTGCATTTTATGCTAAGATCAGCTTTTGGAATGAGAAGCTCTGAGGTCTCTTTTCCTCCCTTAGTTAATTCTCTGTAAAAAATTTTCCTGGAAAGCATAGTCTTTGCCTTCTGATTCCTCCATGTCTTCTTTCTCTCTCCTGATGTAAGGTGTAAATCTGCTCTTTTATTTTTATTCTAAGATTTTATTTATTTATTTGACAGAGATCACAACTAGGCAGAGAGAGAGGAGGAAGCAGGCTTCCCGCTGAGCAGAAGCCCGATGCGGGACTCAATCCTAGGACTCTGGGATCATGACCTGAGCTGAAGGCAGAGAGGCCTTAACCCACTGAGCCACCCAGGCGCCCCTAAATCTGCTCTTTTAATGAGCGATCAGAGGAGAAGAGTTAACCCTCTTGTCAGAATTATTTTGGTTCCATGGCCAGGGGGAGGGAGTGTCCTTTGGTTGTTCAGCTTAAGAAACTAGCTACAGAATGTAGGGCAGGAGTCCCAGGCTCAGGGACGGAATCCTCGCATACAAAGTGGTTACCTGGCAGGGCTTTGACGTCAGATTCCCCCAGGGAGTCAAAAACCTTGATTTTGAAAACAAAACAAACAAAACAAAAACAAAACCCCAAAACCTTGATTTTGGGCAAGTTACTTTACTTCTCTGCACTTTATTTTCCTCATCTGTAAAATAAGGTTAAAAAGAGAGGATGTGCCTGAAAGGGGCATTGTGGGGATCCGATGATCCATAAGTGATTCGAGGAGGGCCTGGCGCATGGCAAAGCCGGAGAAGTGTCTGCTGCTATTGCTGGGATTTATGATGATGATGATGATGACAGGGGCCAAGCAGGAAGAAAGTGAGGACTGTGGCAATGTTGTTAGGAGGAGGCAGTTGTCCCTCGCTTCTCTCCTACAGAGAACTCTCAGGAAATACAAAATCTAACAATTTTCAAGAGAAGCCAGACATTAATATATTTAGTTGAAATCTCCCCGTTAAGAAAAATGTTGGTGACGAACCCAATTGCAAAAAAGAAAACACCACATAGGCTGAGCACAACAGGCCTATAGTGGCGATAATGTTTGGGGTGGGAAAACAGGAAAAGAATTTGCACCCCCGGGGTAAAAGCTGCAAGTCGCCATTATTTCCCAGCTTCGGATGTGACCACTCTCTTCGTGGTAACACTGATGCAGAGAGGGAAAGGAGAAAATGGTGCTTGGGGGGGAAAAAAAGGAAGGAAGGAAGGAAGGAAGGAAGGCAGGCAGGCAGGCAGGCAGAATAGCAGGTTGGAGCTTTTCAAAAAGGAATGGGATCTTGTCACTCATCTGCGAAAGGAAAGCAGAAAGCTTTCTTTGACCAGAATTAGTTCCGTGCCAGGCAAGATGTTGTTGAAGGGTTTCATTTGGTAAAGCTACTCAGAGAGAGGTTGGTCCTAAGGAAATCAGGTCCTGAGGAAATCAGGGTCCTAAGGAAAGAGTTCTCCAGGGGCCTGGCAGGGCATAGAAATGAGTGAGGTGGGAGAGGGTGAGAGATTAGGTGTTGGTGGGGACCCCGGCAAACCGGACAGTGTCTGCTCTGTCCAGAGCAGCTGCCCTTCTCAGCTCCAGCTGTGGCTTCCTTGCAACGGCAAAGCTTCTCTTGAAAGTTATTGCAATGGACAGAGCCTCAGGGGTTTTTTTTGGTTTTGTTTTTTTGGGTTTTTTTTTTTTAGCATTAAGACTTATTCATTTATTTATAGTAAGCTCTATGCCCAACATGGGGCTTGAAACTCACAGCCAGGAAATCAAGAGTCACGGTCCCCAAACTGAGCCACCCAGGCGCCCCCCCTTCCAAGATTTTGAAATAGAAGTCGGAAAGCTTGCCTCCAATAAGAAATCTGCAGATCAGCCAGCGTCCAGGGTGGTAGCTGCCAGGGACTTGTAGCTGTATACACTAGCATTTAATGACACTTCAATAAAATACATAATGTAGCTGCTCGGTTGCAGCTCCTGCATTTCTAGGTGCCCATCAGCAGCTTGTGGCTGGCGGCTGTCCTCGCACAGCGCCAGTGTAGACAGTTTCCATCAGCACACAGAATTCTTTAGGACAGCGAGGCTCTGTCCAAAAGAAGTCTACAGATTTTTCGACTTGACAACAAATAGAAAAATATTCAGATTAATTCTGGGTGAAATAAAACCCCTTCATACAAGCGGTAAGTGTTTAGATCATTCCCTCCTTTCCATCCAAACGATGCCTCAGTAAATGTTCCTTACCAGAGTGTGTACCTGTTGCTGCAGGCTAGAACGTATGGCAGAGTAATTTCCCAAGAGGCTTTAGCTTTTCACAGGAGAATCCCTGTCTCCTCCCGCTCCCACCAGTCATAGAATGACAGGCCTTTTTTAAAAGAAAAACATTAAAATTGCTTCACATCCCTAGCGTTGGCTTAAGTTGTTTTTTTAAACTATTAAACAAGGCATAAATGATGATAAAACAAGGCATATGTTCCTAAAGCTTACAGTTCTTGTGGCACCATAAAGCCAGAATCAATTTGCAAATTAAATGTAAAACAAAGCAACCAAACCAATGTAATTCATATTACAAACATCAGTTTAGTGGGAGGGGTGCTATTTTGCTAAAACCGAAGAGCTTTCTTGAAACAAACATCTTGTGGAAGGCTGCACTGGGCCACTGTGGATTTAGCAGACCCCGTGATGTCTCAGGTCTCCTGTCCTTTTCCTCAGTTCAAACTGCCGCAAGACCTCCATTTGTACCCTGATGTCTGTTGGCTTTTAGGTGACCCCAAAGTCCTTGTTATGAGCTAAATCCACCTCTGTCCCCTTCTCATTAGCCTGTGGCAATGAAAATCATCCCCTTTGGCATTCGTGCATTTATAAACATACCCCGGGTGTGGGAATCACATGGTAGTACTGGGTTATAAGGTAGTAAACCAGTAATTCTCATAGACTGATTTTCTTTTCTTAGGTGGTTCTCTGAAGGAAAGCACTAAATTATAAAATTCTTGGAAAGAATTGGGAATGTGTGCGAGGTTCCAGGGGACCACAAACCCTGCCCCACAAGGATTAGCAGGGAGCCCTGTATCTAGAAGGTGCTAAAACTTGTTGGATTGAATTTATCTGTTGACAGAACAAGAACAAGTTCAATATTGGCTGAGGAGGGGTTTGCTTCACTAACTGGAAAAAGATGTAAATATCAAAACATGGCCTTTGGACTTTAGGCATGCCTGCCCCAAGTGGTAATGAGACCAGTTTGTCCTGTGGATGATGGGAGTATGCTGGAAAGCACATGACTCGGCCTGTGGGGAATTCTGCCCCTATCCAGAACCTTTTGTGCTTTCTCTATTAATTGGTGTAGCGCAGTGTAAATTTATTTATGGTGAATTAGTATTGTGTAGTGGGTAAGAACACAAGCTATAAAGTCAGAATATCTGGGTTTAAGGTTCGGCTCAACACCTCATTAGACATGTTACTTTGGACAAATTACTCAGCATCTCAGAGTCCACCAGGTCCTTTCCTTCTTTGTAAAATGGAAGTGATACAGCTCCAGCCTCCAGGTTGGAGAGAGAAGAGAGTGAACTCATGCATGGAAATCTCTGAGAAGGAGAAAAATGCTTCATGTTATTTTATTAAACATGGCTTCATGTTTATTTTAAACAACGTTTTCTGTTTTCTTTTATTAGCTTGTTTTTATTATTGGAACCTGAAAAGAAGAGATGGCTTCTTTCCTCTTTGCAGTGCTGAAGAAATTCGTTTTGCCTCAGAATATAAATTTCTATGGCCCACACTCCCTTCTCTGCAATTTAGAAACCAGAAAAATTCTGACAATGCCACAGGGTCGCAGACCTATTGGGTGGGCAAACCTGAACTCACAGGTTACCTTTTGTAGTATTTATTCCGCTCACTCGGAGTCCTCACAGATGTTGATGCGGAAATAGTGATTTGGTTACCAGGCGCTACCCCAGGCCCACTGAAGTTTACTTAAGATACAGTGTTTTTCATTGATTCACCCATATTCTGAATTCTAGAACTCACTTGGGTCTCAGAGTTGTACTCTTGTGGGCCTGTGTTCCCCTTTTGAGCTCCCCCAATAGGCTCCACACCCAGACATGCAAGTAGCTGCATGACATGAAATGCAGGTGCTCTGGGCACAGCTGTTCGACTGCATTTCAACCTGGAAAGTTTAAAAACAGTAGAAACCAACAGCCTAGGAGTCTAGACCCGAACTCCGGTTACTCTAGGATCCAACAGATTTGTTACCAGTGAGTCATCAAGGATTTACTGAATGTTTGGGCGAGGATGGAATTATTCATAATAGCCCAAAATGGAAACAGCCCAGATACGCATCAACAGATGAATGGATGAAGAAAATGTGCCATATGCAGACGATGGAAAATTGTCTGTCCGTAAAGTCATGAAGTAATAGTGCGCGCTGCAGTGTGATTTACCTTGAGAATGCTATTCTTCCCAAAAGCACCAGACGTAAAAGGCCGATACTGTTTGATTCCATCGTTTGTATGAAACAGTTGGCCCTCTCATTGAGCCATACTTTGTTTGCCCGCCTCGTAATTATTTTTGTTGAGAAAGTGGACATTTTTAATACTGTAATGTGGTGACTCTTGGAATCAGATTCTCCTTCCCCCTACCCCAAGGTTTGTTGCTGGCCACCGCTTATGAGTTATAATGTTTGGCTAGTGACTTTTGTAGACGCTCGCTGTAGACTGTATTCTTTGTCGTGCGTGGTCAGCAAAGTCTCTGTTCTGTTAGTCTGCGGTCAGCTGCGATTTGGCATAGATTCCCTTAAGTGCCTGGAGTCAAAACACATCTCCTGGTCATTGCAGTGGGGCTCTATGTTGAGTGTTGGGACACAACTTCTGCGCTCAGCAGGAGTTCACAGACCCAAAGTCAGCCAGAAGTGAGAGCTTAGTGCCTTCACAAGTGTTTTCTGACATGTGCCTGCCCTGGACACATGGCCTTCTTGATTCCTTGAAACATGTGGATGGTTTTTTTTTTGTTGTTTGGTTTTTGGTTTTTTTAAAGATTTTATTTATTTATTTATTTGACAGACGGAGAACACAAGTAGGCAGAGAAGCAGGCAGAGAGAGAGGGGGAAGCAGGTTCCCCGCTGAGCAGAGATCCTGATGTGGGACTCGATCCCAGGACCCTGAGATCATGACCTGAGCCGAAGGCAGAGGCTTTAACCCACTGAGCCACCCAGGCGCCCTGATGTGGATGGTTTTTATTTTTAAAGTTTATTTTATTCTTAGTTAACTAGAGTCCGTAGTTTACATGAGGATTCACTCTTTGTGTTGTGCAGTTCTGTGGGTTTTGGCTAATGTATAATGTCTTGTACCTACTATTACGTGAATCACACAGAGTAATTTCACTTCCCTCAAAGTCCCACCTGTGCTTTACCTATTCATCCCTCCGCCCTCCCCTCAAACCCTGGCAACCACCAGTCTCTGAGTATCTCTATAGTTTTGCCTTTTTCAAAATGCCATATGGTTGGAATCATATAATATGTAGTCTTTTCAGACCAGCTTTCTTCACTTAGCAACATGCATTTAAGTTTCCTTCATGTGTTTTTGTGGCTTGACAGCTCCTTGGCTTTTTTTTTTTTTAAGATTTTATTTATTGAGAGATAGTGTGAGCAAGCACAAGCTGGGGGGAGGGGGAGAAGGGCAGAGGGAGAAGGAGAAGTAGGCTACCCACCAAGCAGAGAGCCCAGTACATGGCTTAATCCCAGGACCTGAACTGAAGACAGATGCTTAACCGACTGAGCCACCCAGGTGCCCCTAGCTCCTTGGTTTTCATTGCCGAATTACATTCCATTGTACACAGGTGCCAGAGTTTGGTTATCCGTTCTCCTATTGGGAGATATCTTGGTTGCTTCTAGTTGTTTGCAGTTACAGATAAAGCTCCTATAAACATTTGAGTGCAGGTTTTGTGTTGACATAAGTTTCCAGCTCACAGGTAGATACGGAGGAGTGTGATGACTGGATTGTACAGTGAAACCATGTTTAGTTTTCTAAGAAACTGCCAGCATAGAAGCTTTTCAGAGCCCTGACTCTTCAAAGCCTCTCACTGTCCAGCTCTCCCTCCCTGACTTTCAGTGGCAAATTTGTTGTTGGCCCCAATTAATATCCTTTGCCCTGGGCTGCAGCATCTGCCGCATTGTTTTTATTTTTTATTTTCTGAGCATTTTTTTGTTGACGTATAATTAATATACACTTATATTAATTTTGAGTGTACAATGTGGCCTTTAATGTTTTCAACAAATGCCATCCTCATGGCTGTTCTCTGCCGAGAAATTCCAAGTTAGGCAAAATCAAGGCAAGACCTCCGTGTTAGACCTCCATCTGACAGGTCAAGACAGACAAGCTCAGATGTGAGAACAAGATCTTCTCTGCTGCCTTCTGCACTAGGAGCCCACACCAGAATGTGGCTTCTGTCTTCAAAACCACAGCTGGTAGGGGGAGGAAGAGGGAATGAGACAGGAGTAAGTTAAAATGCCACAGGACCATGTCTCATTCACCTTTGTCTTGCTAAGTGTTGGTTTGTTTGCAGTAAACCATTGGCTGTTTTCCAGAGTTCCAATAAAGCTGACTTTTTTCATTGTTTCTGCAGTGACATGGGTAGGAAGTTTTTAAGTTACTAACTTAATCTTTTTCCTTCTTACAGAGCTATGCAGATAGTCTCTTTCCTCTTGGGTCGTTTTGGTGATTTGTGTCTTTTTAGAATCTGTCCATTTTTCTCCAAGTTACCTTCTTTGTTGGCATGCAGTTGTTCATAGTAATCTTTTATAGTCTTTTCTGGTTTTGTTTCTGCTTTAATTGCAAATTTTAGTCATTTGAGTCTTTTTTCTCTTTTGGGGGGTGGGTTAAATTCTACCAGTTCAGATGTTATATAGTTTATTCCTTTTCTTTTGGTAGTTACACTTGGATTCTTTTAGCATGGGTAAAGTATAAAGTTAAACCTTGTCTTTTCTTTCCCAAATGGTTCAAAACCTGTATTAGCCTTTGAGCCAAGGTCTATGTGCAACCTCTTATGCCTTGTCTGAAAACGTCTTTGTTGCACACCCTTAATACTAGTTTCCCTGCGTGTTGAGTTCTGAGCTGGCTCTCACCCTGCCTTCATCCGCTGGCGGTGCTATTCCTGGTCTCCTAGCCTTTGCTCTTTTGAGATGTTTGCCAGCAGGCTAGCCATCATCCCTTTGTAAACTATCTGCCTCTCCTTTCTGGTCCTTTGTAGGGTTTTCTCTCTTTCTTTAGTGGTCGGCAGTTCTACTGTTGTGGGTTGAGGAGTGAATTCACTTTTACTTATCCTGCTTGGCTTTGCCCCACTTGGTATTAACCAGTCATCTTCAGGAATTATGAGCTTAATTCCGGTGTCCCTGCAATTCTGGAAACTTCTCCACCAGTATCTCTTTAAGATGTCATTTTTCCTGGCGTGCCTGGCTGGCTCAGTCAGTGGAGCCTGCCACTCTTCATCCTGGAGTTGTGAGTTCGAGCCCCACACTGGGTATAGAGATCACTTAAATATAAAATCTTTAAAAAAAAATATGTCATGTGTTCTGTGTTCTCTCCTCTTTGTGGGGGGGGGGACGCCTGTCAGACACTGTTAGTCTTTTGCATTTGTTTCTCTGTTTGTACTCTCTCAGCTTCCCATTCGTGTTTTCCATTTCTTTCTCTCTCTCTGCTGGATCCTGGGGGTACTTCCTCAGATTGCTCTTTCAATTCCTTATTTCTCTCTTCAGCCCTGTTTCTTCTGCTGCTTAGCCCTTCTAAGTGAGCTCTTGATTTAAATGTCTTCATGAATGTTTCACTTGTCTCTTTTTTAAAATGTTTGGTCTTGCCCTGTACTGACTTACTCTTTTCTCATGCTGGGTTTTATTGTCTCCCATTGCCCGTTTTCTTCCTGATTCTTGGGGGTACACTCTGGCTTGTGTGCAGAGTTTTTCTTCTTTTCTTTTATTTTTTTAAGATTTTATTTATTTATTTGAGAGGGAGAAGCACGCTGAGCAGAATGCCTGACATGGGACTCGATCCCAGGACTCTGGGATCATGGCCTAAGCCAAAAGCAAGATGCTTAACCAACTGAGCTACCCAGGTGCCCCATGTGCAGAGTTTTTCTTTTTCTTTTTTTTTTTTTTAAGATTTTATTTATTTATTTGACAGAGAGAGATCACAAGTAGGCAGAGAGGCAGGCAGAGAGAGGAGGAAGCAGGCTTCCCACTGAGCAGAGAGCCCGACACGGGGCTCAATCCCAGGACCCTGAGATCATGACCTGAGCCGAAGGCAGAGGCTTTAACCTACTAAGCCACCCAGGCGCCCCCAGAGTTTTTCCTTTTGATTGTGTAGTTTTCCCATGCATGGCTGGGCTCTTCCAAGGTCCCAGATCTCTACTTCCTGCAAGCTCAGGACCCTGTTTCCTTTTCACCTGTGTCAGTTATGGCCCTGGGTTCCAGCTTCCTGGATAATGCTCTTTAATAGGAATATAATATGAATCGTATATATAAAGTTTTTTTATTGAAAAACTAAATAGAGGAAGATGAGATTCATCTTAATAACATATCTCACCCGCTGTATCCAAGACATTATCATTTTAACATGTAGTAATATTAAAACATACTAAACTTATTTTTTTTTAATATTAAGTTTTGGGGTGCCTGGGTGGCTCAGTGGGTTGGGCCTCTGCCTTTGGCTCGGGTCATGGTCTCAGGGTCCTGGGATCGAGCCCTGCATCGGGCTCTCTGCTCAGCGGGGAGCCTGCTTCCCCCCTCTCTCTGCCTGCCTCTCTGCCTACTTGTGATCTCTGTCAAATGAATAAAATCCTTAAAAAAAAAATACTAAGTCTTCCAAATCCAGTGTGTGGGTTAGACTCATGGCATGTTTCAGTTTGGGCCAGTCCCATGTCATGTGCTTCACAGCCATGTATGACCAGTTGCTGCCATATTGGACAAGAGGCTCAGTATCAGAGTCTGACTTTGCCCTCTGGCTGACTTGAGCCTACACCTCTGAGTTTCCTTTGTATTTTCTCCTTGTTGCTGGCACATGGGGTTTTGCCTCTCTCTTGAGCTTGGCTACGTATTAAAATTTTTCTTTTGTCATATTTCTCTGTGTTTATAGCTGGAGAAAGAGGTCAGTTCTGTCCACCATGTTGCTGGAAATTCTTCTATTTATTCCCTACAACAACCTTATGATGGAGTTTCTCTTATGCCCAGTTTACAGATGAGGAAACTGGGGCTCGTGGAGCTTAAGTGAATTGCCCAAGTTCCCATGGCTGTTAAGTGGCAGAGAACAGACCCAAACACAGGTCTGTTTGAACTCCAAGTCCATGCTCCACCTGCCATGCTGCATTGCCATCTCATAATTTTGACTCCTCCTCATTCATTTTCAGGAATTAGACAGCACCAAGAGCTTTTCCTCCCTGACTCCTTACACGGCCTTGCTTGTCTGGAGAGTAGCTCTTGGCCAAGACCTGGCAGTGGAGAGCCATGGACCAGTACAGCCTCGGGGACGAGGGTGCCCTCCCTCCAGAGATGCATCTCCCTTCGTTTTCCGAGAGCCTCAATTGCAGCGACACCCTCAACCGGGATCTGGGTCCCAGCACACGAGACCTGCTCTATGCTGGCCTGAGTGGTTTGGACCTGGACCCCAGCCTCCCAACGCCCGACATGGCCAGTGAGGTGCTGGAGGACAACTTAGACACCCTGTCCCTGTACTCAGGGAAGGACAGTGACTCTGTGAAGCTGCTGGAGGAGTTCGCAGACCCGGAATCTCAGGCTTCCTTACAAGGTGAGGCTGTCCACCTGGGTCTGAGGGCCCCGAGGGCTGTGCAAAAGCTCCTGTGGCCGGCTCGGGGTTGCTTCTGCATGGACTGGATAGGAAAATTTGTGTCCTCCACAGATGACTAGGAAACAGGGGACAGTCACTTTCTTTTTTAACTTGGGAATTATTTCCAACTTCCTAGTCAAGGAAACTAAACACTGATCTGGAGGAATAATGTTGAGAAAATGGCCATTCGTGGATGTCCTGATCTTGTGTGTTGTGTGGGCAGACATTTGAGTTCACAGGAGATTTTCCTACTGATCACATCTCAAAGGCCCTTTTCATGATTACAGAGTGACCTGGGATCCCATCTGTCACTTGGTTGGCTAAGCTTCCCCAGCCTCAGTGTCTCATCCGTGAAGTGGGGGGATGATAGTGTCCACTCTGCTTCCCTGCAGAGTATCAGCAGTCAGAAGCAAGGGAAGAAAGGACTGGAAAAGCACTGCACAGGCTGTAGAGCACGAGACAGATAGCAGTCATTTCCATCAGTGTCAGTAGAGCTCATCTCAGACTCAGACAAGTCTTTCTCTCCAACAGCAGAGGAGCACAAGGAGAAAGGATGCAATAGTTAAATGGCTCGGTGCAATTTCTGTTGGGTTTTTTGGTTTGCTTTCAGTCTTCCCCAACAAGATAAATCCAATTTTTAAAACTTTTTTAAAAGATGTATTTGTTTCTTTGAGAGAGGGCATGTGTGGGGAGGGTCAGGGAGAGAGAGAATCTCAGGCGACTCCCCGCTGAGCACAAAGCCCACCTCGGAGACTCGATCTCACGACCCCGAGTTCAAGACCCGAGCCCAGACCAGGAGTCGGGTGCTCAAGTGAATGAGCCACCCAGGTGCCCCAAATTCAGTTTCTGCTAACTCTTTTCACAGGTTCATGGGTCAGTTGCTCAGATGGGTTGACTGAGCTAGAGCCTTTTGGTGGTTCCGTTCACACCACATGCATGGAAGGCCACGTCCATGATAGCTCTGCTGAGCAGGGGTTCAGTGAACGTCTGCTCCAGGAGCAGCTCTGGGAAGGTCCTGAAGACTTGCCAAAGTGAGAAAGTCCCAAAGCCCCTCTCCACACAAGACACAGTAGACAAGGGCTCAGCCTTGTCCCCTTGTTGGAACGATGGCCAAGGTAGACTCCTAGAATCATGGGACAGGTGCAGTGCTATAAGCACGGGGCCAGGCCTGGGGATGATGGAGGAATTAGGGTTCTCGACTCCGGCCACAGAAACCACCTAAAGAATGCTTGTAGTGTGAATATGTGTGCATTTTGCTGGGCAGAGAACTGGCAGCCTTCGCCAGGTTTTCACGGGGGGGTCCTCATCCCTCCCTGCAAAGTGTGTTACCAATCATTAACCTTGAAGACCAATCGAAAGAGCAGGAATTTCTCCCACAGTTGGTCCATCCACCAGATGACTGTGGAAGTGCCCGTGAGTGTGTCGGGAGGGAATTCTAGGCACTGGAGACGGCAGGAGCCCACAGTGTCCTTGCATCCATCACACCTGTGTTTCTGGTGATTTGAAATCTGCTTCTCTTCAGTCGGACACAACCAAACCTAATCTCTGTCCCTTGGAGCAGGACAGAAGCAGGCTCTTTCCTCCCCACATGCTGCCCCTTGAGATGCTGTCCCACCCCTCTCTCGCCTGAGCATTCCCTGTCCCTTCCTGGGTCCTCGGGTGAATGGTTTGTAAACATTTTACCCAAAGGGATACAGAAAACACAGAAATGTAGTCAGATACACGAGAAAAGGAAAACAGAAGTGGCCCAGAGTCCTCCCAGTCAATGCTGTTCTCTCAGCTTGTTTTCTGTTCAAATTGTTTTGTCTCTCTCTGTTCTATAATGGGCCGCTCTTCTCTCACTGAGTGGCATGGTATGAATATCCATTCATGTTGTCAGATATTTCCCCCCAGTTTTATCTTAAATGCTGTGTCCTAGACCATTGAGAGCGTCCTGCGGTCCCCTGCGTGCCCTTTCATCAGATGCTAGGAGGTTTCTTAACAGGAAAGGCAGTGCTCCGTTAACTGCTTTACCAGCTACGTTTTCGTACAAATCCATGTTTGTTTCTTTAACATCCCAGAAGTGGAATTGGCTGCCAGGAAGGATCTGTGCTTTGCTGAGGTCTTGGACTCTATTTTTCTGGCTTGGCCTTCTGAGAGCACCACGGATGCTCTAGCCATAAATCCTAGCCCAGGGTGGTCACCTTGTCCCAGAAGTGCTTCAGATATCGCCGCCACCATCCCTCCGAGTGCCATCCCGGGGGTCCCTTCTCCCCCCTTCCTTCTCTCTGTGCGCAAAGCTGCTGTAGTTGGACGACACAGACGTGGTCCCTCTGCCCCAGCAGGCTGCAGCCCCGAGACTCACTGAGAGCCTCAGCCGTGCCCTCTGACTTCCCCACACGTCTGTAACCTGCGCTCTCTCCCTTTGTTTAGACCTCGGGCTCGGCGCCCTCAAAGTGCCTAAGGAGGCTGATGAAGGAGGCAGGGCCACCTGTGGGAGCGCCAGGAAAGGCAAGCGGCAGCACGCTTCCCCCCAGAACCCGCTCCTGGACTGCAGCCTCTGCGGGAAGGTGTTCAGCAGCGCCAGCTCCCTGAGCAAGCACTACCTGACGCACAGCCAGGAGAGGAAGCACGTCTGCAAGATCTGCGGCAAGGCCTTCAAGCGCCAGGACCACCTGTATGTCGGAGTGTGGTCAGGGGGCTGGCGGGGAATGGGCGAGCTGCTCCTGGGTCTCCCTCACCCCATCCCAGGCCCCCCAGCCGGCCGTCCAGCTCCCCGGATGGCTGGGAGCTGTGCACGGACGCCCCTCTGTTCTTCTCACACTGCCCGCTGTGGAGCGCGGGGCTCACACAGCCCGGGACAGGTCCCTCCACCCAGCCGGCATGTTCCCACCAGGACGGAAACCGCTGCCTTGACTGCAGGCGGGACCCTTGTGGGTTTCAAGACACATACGGGTTCGCTCCAAGGCAATTTTGTCATGCAGGGAATTGGGCTAACTACATAGAGAAATGCTCAGAGTCCCCAGCAGGTGTCCAAGGAGGACAGATCTGCGTCTCGTGAGGCATGTGTGTGGGAATAATTCAGGGGCATGAGAGATTCCGAAATGCCTGTTTCTAGAATATGGCAACGGAGCATTGTTTTTTCTTACTCCTTAAAAAAAAAAAACAAAAAAAAAACCTCTTGATTTTAAAAAAAATAAAGCCCGTTGTAAGAGTTAGGAGCCAGAATTCCCTTTGTTCTAAGTATCTTGGAAATGATGAGCCTTTCTTGCTAGCAAGACAGGATAGACTTTTTTCAAACCCAGAGACTTGACCGTGGGAGATGGCAAGCCCTTGCATTTTTAGGAGGCTCCTAAACTCCTTCTCTTCAGGTTCCCTCAGAAGGGTTTCGGGGTGGGGGGCTTCTAGAGATAACCCCATGTGCCATGCAGTTACTGTCTAGGGTAGGGCTGTTGGGAACCTAGGGCAGGACTGACTGACTTACTTGTTTATGCTTGTGATATGCTAACATAGCCAGAAGTAGGATGCAAATGTACAGATTCATATTCATTCATAATTGCAGAAATTACAGGAGGCACATTTGGTTGTTTGCTAGAAAGTTTTTACCAATGGGGCATCTGTAATTTTTTCCCGCAGGGAGTAGGCTCCAGGTAAGGGTCTCCTTGGAGGAGTGCTAGGAGAAAGCAAAGACTCTTGGGCTAAAGGAAGGGTTGTGGGGAAGTAAGCATCTTCTTGAGCGTATCCTGCAGAACCTTAGTCCTCAGGGACACTACGAGGGGCTATTTGAATAAACACCTCTGTGGACAAATAAGTCCAAGAGACATGGGAGCTGAAAGAGGGGTTTGTCTCCCTACTGCGTGGCTTTTAAATTTGCTGCTCTGATCCTCCAAGGAGCAAATAGTGTTTGTTCAAAACTTGCTTGCCAGCTGAGCCCACCTCCTCAGGGAGCCACTCTGGAGGACTGGTGTTCCTTGGGAACTCACTTTGGGGAATGCCAGTCTGCCTTTCATTGATTTTTTTTTTTTTTTCCCTCCGACGAGGGGTTTGCTTAAAGGTGAGGGACAGGAGTGCACCTTGCATTTGGCCATCAGCAGCTGCTTGGGTCTCTCCTCATGGGGGGGAGGGGGCGGAGCATGTATAGCTTCTGATATGGCCGCACCACTGCCCCTTGGGGACACCCTTGGGGTCCCCCGAGGAGCGGCAGCTGAGGCAGCCGCTGACTCCCTCCCCCCGTGTGGCCACAGGACCGGGCACATGCTCACCCACCAGAAGACCAAGCCGTTCGTGTGCATGGAGCAGGGCTGCAGCAAGAGCTACTGCGACTACCGCTCCCTGCGCCGCCACTACGAGGTGCAGCACGGCCTGTGCATCCTGAAGGAGGCCCCCCCAGAAGAGGAGGCCTGCGGGGACTCCCCGCACGCCCACGCCCACGAGGCAGGCAGTCAGCCTGCGCCCACCGGCCTGCGCGCCCCGGCACCCCCGGAAGCCCGGTCCCCCGGCTCCCTCTTGCCCAGCCGAGACCTCCTGCGCCGCATCGTCAGCAGCATCGTCCACCAGATTCCCTCGCCCGTCCCGGCCGCCGCGGGGCCCGCAGATGGCGGAGAGGGCAGGACTGTGGCCTGTCTCTGTGCACCCTCTTCTGGACCCTCCTCCTGCACCTCAGCAGGCATCCCGGCAGCTCCTGGGAACCTGGGCACGGACGTTTCCGAGGAGCCTCGCCCCCTGCGGAAGGAGCCTGCCGCTGCCATGTTCACGGCCGTGCACTCGAGAGGCTCGGAGAATGGCGGCTCTGACTCCGCCGAGTCCGAACCGGTGCTCCCTCTGCCGCCCAGCCTGGAGGGCTGGCCCGAGGGCGGCCCCCTGCCTGCCTGCCTGCCTCTCTTTCGAGGCCAGACTGTCCCTGCCAGTTCCCAGCCAGCTGGCCACAACTTCCAGTGGCTCCGGAACCTGCCTGGCTGCGCCAAGAGCAAAGGGAACAACATGTTCATGGTCCACAAGACCCCGTCGATGCCGTCCCGGGAGGGTGGCGAGTCGGGCCCGGGGCCCAGCAGCATCTCCCCCACAGGGGAGCCCTCGCCCAGCCCAGGGACCGTCAATCTGGAGGACACGTTGCCCTTCCCTGCCACACTCTTGAAGGCGCCTGGGGAGGCCTCCGGTGACCCTAGATACGCCTGCGGGGAAGACGACGCCTGGGTTTCCAAGAAGAGCAAGTTTGACTGTGATTCCTTCTCGTGGCAAAACCCCGGGGAGCCAGGTCTTCAGGATGCCCAGAAGCCGAGCGGGCTCCCGTCGGACGGCACACCACTCTTCCGGCAGCTGTTCCTGAAGTCCCAGGAGTCTCTGGTGAGCCACGAGCAGATGCAGGTGTTCCAGATGATTGCCAAGTCCCAGCGGATCTTCTCCCAGCTCCCCGGGCCCGAGGGCAAGCAGGCCGCCCTGAAGCCCCTGCCGGGGCCCTGGCCACAGCAGCCAACGCCGCCGGCACCCCCCGTCGACTCTCTCCATGCTGGCCCTGGAAACCCGGAGCCAGAGGGGTCCCCAGCCCGCAGGAGGAAAATCACGCCTGTGTTCCCCAGGGAGGCCTCCCCGGCCAGCACCAGACGGGACTCAAAGGGAGGACCCAAAGGGGCCACCGCTCCACCGTCCCTCACGGCCTCATCGTTGGACACCACCAGCAATCCAGACATCTCCTCTCTGGCCAAGCAGCTGAGATCCACAAAAGGGACCTTGGACCTGGGGGACATCTTCTCCCCCGGGGGCACACGGCAGACCCAGTTAGGTGGGGAGGAGCCCCTCGGAGCCCCGCTCCCAGGGAAGCAGGCCCAGGCGGAGAACGGCACGGCATTGGGGGTCACAAAAGGGGAAAAGAGCCAGGCCTGCGCCCGGGGCGGAGGCTACAGGCTCTTCTCCGGCAACCCCAGGTCCCAGCGCTTCTCGGGCTTCCGGAAGGAGAAGGTGAAAATGGATATGTGCTGCACAGCCTCCCCGAGCCAGGTAGCCATGGCCTCCTTCTCATCGGCCGGGCCCCCAGCAGAGCCACCCCAGGACTCCAAGTCCAAGCTGACCATATTCAACAGAATCCAGGTACCTGGGCTCTCCCTCACGAGACCCAAAACCTGCCTGTGCTCCAGGCCGGAGTCTCATTCCTGAGTTGCTCCCGCATTTACTGGTTGGTCAGGCATCATGTTTCATCTCGGGGGTTCCTCTAGGGCAGGTTTAGAGAGGCAGAAAGGAAGGTTTGTGGAGACTGTGGTCCCTCCTGCCCCGCCCCCCAAAGAGCTGAGAACAAGGTCTTTCGAGTTGTCAGACGCTTTCTCCCCCAAAGCTTTTCCTGCTTGCTTGCTGTTTGCTTTTCACTTCCTTTTGGATTGGCCTCCTTCAGTTCTTCAGAGGATATAAAGGTAGAGATCCTGCCCCCGTAAATATTTCCGCGTGCAATACCGTCTCTCTCCTGGTGGGAGTCACGGTCACGACCCCAGCTGGCCCTGCCCAGCAGTAGTATCCCGGTTCTTGCCTGTCCTTGCAGATGGCATGGGTCTGGGCACGGAGAGGGGGGCCGCTCTGTCTTACCCCGGCCCGAGGTGCAGCACCCTTCCCGCCACCCCACAGCTGCCTTTTTTTTTTTTTTTAACAGCCTGTATCATTTACTCACCATTTTAAAGTGTACCCTCCAGTGGCGTTCAGTATTTTCACGAGGTTGGGTGTCTGTTACCGCTCTTCACCAGAACGTTTTCGTCACCCCCAAAAGAGGCCCTGGACCCTTCGTTGTCCCGCCCAATCTCTCCATCCCTCCCGGCCCCTGGCAACCAGGAACCTACCTTCTGTGTCTGCGGATTTGCCCCTTCTGGGCCTTTCGTGTCGTTGGAGTAGTTGAAATCACACACTGCGTGGCCTTCTGTGCCTGCTTCTCACGCTTAGGGTGGTGTTTTCAAGGCTTGTCACGCTGTGGCTCCTCTTGGTGCTTTGCTCCTTTTCGCGGCTGAGTGAAGCTCCCCGTACGGCTGGGTCACGTTTTGTGAACGTGTCTGTCAGCTGTCGGGCGTTGTTCCCGCAGCTCAGACTGCTGTGAACGTTCGCGTACAAGGTCCGCGTGCACGTAGGTTTCCCTCTCTCGGGAAACACCGAAGCGGGGCATTGCTGGGTCATATGGCGACTCAGTCCGAGGGACTGTGGGACTTTTCCAGAGGGGCCACACCACTCAGCGTCCCCACCCACAGTACAGGAGGGCGCCAGCCTCACGGCCTCAGCAGCCCCGCTTGCGCTCCAGGCTTGCTTGCCCAGCTGTGCTCGCGGCTGTGACTCGGCACCTCGGTGCCACTTGCCCCGGCGACTGAAACTGCCCAGCACCTTTTCATGTGCTTAGTGGCCATTTGGAAAGCCTCTTGGGTTCCGTGTCTTCCAGATCCTTTGCTCATTTTCAAGTTGCGGTGTCGGGCTTTTCCTCGCTGAGCTATGTAGGAGTTCTTTATGTGTTATGAGCACAAGTCCCTTGTCAGGTCGTGACCTGCAGCGATTTGCTCCCATTCCGGGGCCGTCTTCTCCCTCTCTTGTTGGGTCCTTTGACGCACGGCAGTTCGGACTTTTGATGAAGTTGAATTGTCAGTTCTGTCTTTCCGGTTCAGTGCCCCCCGCCCCGGGGCACCGGGTCCTCCTCCGAGGTCACGGAGAATTACACCTGGGCTTTTGTCTCAGAGTCTGACCGTTGGAGGTCTCGTAGGCCTCCTTTCCAACATGGTGGCTCAGATGTGTTTTCATCTTCAGGGTGGAAATATCTACCGGCTCCCCCATCCGCTGAAGGAGGAGAACGTGGCAGGTGGATGGTAAGTTCAGAGGACACACCCCGCCCGGCCCGGGGGAGCTCAGACCCTCCGATTCCTCTGGTGGCTCTTGTGTGCTGGGCCTGAGTCACCAAGTTCTGGATGCTTGAGTCCTGAAGAGGTATGCGTCCGGCCATGAAGATCGGGGCGCCCTCTCTCCACTTCCCAGGGTTCATCAAGCGTTAGCAGGGGATCAGACTTAAATAAACAAAGAGAAATTAGTGATGGGGACCGAGTCTCTTTCTCCCATGCTTCCCTCCTGCCGTGTTTCCCCACAGTAACCAGCAAAATGGGGGCCCTGCAGACTGGGCAGAGCCAAGGAGCACTTATGTCTGCAAGAATTGCAGCCAGATGTTTTATACGGACAAAGGGCTGAGCAGCCACATGTGTTTCCACAGCGACCAGTGGCCGTCACCTCGAGGGAAGCAGGAGCAGCAGGTGAAGGGTTGCGCAGTCAGCTCTGTGCTGCCGGGGCTTCCGGGAGGTTTTCGGGGGGTAGGCGACCGGACGTCACTTATCTCAGGTTGGAGGCGTGCCCCTTGGGGGAGCCTGGGCGGGGGGCCAGGAGTCAGGGCTGGGCTGCTCCGGAGCGGCCTGGCCGGAGCCGCTCTTCTGTCCTGCCCACCGGTGAAGCTTACAGAGCCGTCGATTCTCTGCACTCAGGTGTTTGGCACGGAGTTTTGCAAGCCACTGCGACAGGTGCCGCGGCCAGAGGGGGACGGGCAGTGTCCTCTAGGAGCTAAGAAGTCCTTGGACAGCCCGGCCGCGGCCCCTCCGGGGATCCCTGTGCCCGTAGCTCCAGGGAACCGACCCGCCGGGAGCACCGCCAAGGTGGGTGCTGGTGAGGCCGCTCTCTTCCTGCTGCTTCCCCGCCTGCTGGCCAAGGTGGTCGAGGGGAAAGCCCGGCCAAATGTCCAAAAACGCTCCGAGTCTCGGAGCGAGCTCGTTCAGTCACTAACATCCTCTGCTCCGCGGTGTCCGCCTATGGGAGCAGCGCTGCGGACTCTGGTGACTGCGCCCCCCCGGGCCTGTCGGTCCAGTAGTCAGCAGACCTGTCCCCAGACCGGGGTGCCCCAGCGTGGGCCGGGCTGTGAGGGGGACCGGAGGGAGCGGAGAGCATCCCGAGGGGGTACCAGGGACTCAACCTAAGGAGGTTGGGGGGTCTTCCCATACGAGGTGTGGGAGCAGAGACCTGGAGGAGAGGAGGCGTGACACTGGCAGAGAGGAGCGGAGATGGCATGGAGGTGACAGAGAGCATTGCAAGTTCACGTGCCCGGTCTCTTCAGCCCATACTGGAGGATCCCGCCGGACAAGCCCGGGGGGCACAGGGACGGGTCGCATGGATGTCTTTGCTCGTCTTGCAGGACCTGTTGCTGTTTTTCATTTGCTCAAGCTGTGGCCCTTTCTGCCCCCCACTCTCTAAGGGCCAGGCATTTTGACAACTGATACTGGCCTCACCTATTTTCAGATTCCCCTGAGTCAAGGCCTCTCCTTGAGGGCATGGGTGCGTGGAGGAATCCAGTGGCTTAGTTAGGGTCTGGGGTCTGGCTCAGGTGCAGAGGCCCTGCTCTGCTCCCTATTCTGAGGGCCCCAGGCATGGACATGCTGGGTTGCAGGTCGTGTGTCCCTCTGTCTCGGGAGTCCGTCCTCTTTTCCCTCTTGCCCGCTATCCTGAAGACGTCTGTGTGGCGGGGTGCCTCAGGAGATCCCCTGAGTTCTGAACTCTCTTCTTCCGCAGGGACCAGAGAAAGATGGGGAAGAGAGAGACAGCAAGGATGGCAGCCAACACCGGAAGCGGAAGAAGCGCCCCCAGTCCAAGGCATTGTTCATCCCTCCTCCACCCTCGTCCTTTGGGGAGCCGGGCCTGGCGGGATGCCACCAGAGCTGTCTGCGGTCTCCGGTGTTCCTGGTGGACCGCCTCCTCAAGGGACTGTTCCAGTGCTCCCCTTACACACCGCCCCCCATGCTCAGCCCCATCCGGGAGGGCTCAGGGCTATACTTCAACACCCTCTGTTCCACCTCTGCTCACGGCGGTCCCGACAAACTCATCAGCAACATGCGTGGTGAGTGACGCCGGGCACGACTGTGGTCTCTGCTCCGGGTGGGGAGGGCCTGCGGGGGGCTGGGTCCCCTTCCTCCCACAGCGCCAGGCCTGCTATGTGAGCCCCACGGCTGTTCGGGAGAAGCCCAGCAACCTCTGGGACTGGCAGCCTTCTAGGTGCGAGAATTTTACAGCCAGAGAGAAAACGCAGGGAATGTTGACCCTGGCCACTGTCCTGCCCGCCCTTTGAGTAATTTTACCAGTTTGGGCCAGAACAGAATTCACACACCATACAAATCACCCATTGGAAGCAGACAGTGTTTCTTTAGTATTCTCACAGCCGTCTAATTCTAGGGCAGTTTTGTCACCCCCAGAAGAAGACCCAGATCCACGCAGTCACACGCACCCTGCCCCCCCCCGCCCTGAGCAACCACTCCTCTTTCTCTCTCCAGAGCTGCCCGTTCTGGACATTGTGTATAACTGGGCTCATACCGTGGGGGACGTTTTGTCTAGCTTCCTCCCTCAGCCTCCACGGCGTCCATGTGACAGTGCACGCCACGGCCGCACGCCTATTTAAGGCCCAATGACATCCCGTGGTCTGGACATGGCATGTTCTGCGTACCCGTCCCTCACTTGATGGCCATTTGGGGCATTTCTGTCCTCCGGCTGCTGGGAGTTATGTGCTCCTGAACACCGTGTGCAGGGTTTGTGGGACATGTTTCCTTTTCTCCCGCGTATGTTCCAAGGAGTTCCTATGCTGGGTCATAGGGTAGCTCTGAGTTTAACCACTTCCGTCGCTACCAGACCGTTTTCCAAAATGACGGACACGTTTTAAATTCCCGCCAGCGTCATATGAAAGTTCCAGCTTCTCCACATCCTTGTCAGCCGTCATGATCTTTCTTCTCATGTGACCATCCTGCTGTGTGTAAGGTGGTTTCGAGCTGCATTTACCTGATGGTTCCTGAGACTGAGGGTCATTCTGTGTGCTCACTGTCCGTCTGTAATCTTTTCAGATCCTTTGCCCAGATTTTGAATTGCGTTGTTATCTTTTTATTATTCAATTGTAAAAGCTTCTTCTCTATTCTGGAAGGAAGGCCTTTATCAGGTACATGGGTTTGCAGACTCTCTCCCATTTGGGGCATTGCCTTTTCATTTTATTTGTGGTCTTGTTTGTAGGACTAAAGTTTTTAATTTTGATGAAGTCCAATTTATTTTTTGTCACTTGTACTTTCCTCGTTGTATCTAAAGTTTTGCCTGAGCAAAGATTGCAAAGATTTGCCTCTCCGTCTTCTTGTAAGAGTTGTACCATTTTAAGTCTTAAATTTATGTCTGATCTATTTTGACTTTTAGGTATTGTGTAAGGTGGGAGTCCCAACTCGTACTTTTGCATGTGGCTGTACATTGTTCCAGTGCCACTTACTGACAATGCTGCTCCCGGGGCGCCTGGGTGGCTCAGTGGGTTAAGCCTCTGCCTTCAGCTCAGGTCATGATCTCAGGGTCCTGGGATCAAGTCCTACATCGGGCTCTCTGCTCAGCGGGGAACCTGCTTCCCTCTCTCTCTCTCTGCCTGCCTGTCTGCCTACATGTGATCTCTCTCTCTGTCAAATAAGTAAGTAAAATGTTAAAAAGAAAAGAAAAGAAAAGAAAAAGAAAAAAAGAGAATGCTGTTTGTTTCCTCTTGAATTGGCTCGGCACCTTGTGGAAAGCCGATTGACCATAAATGACTTGAGATTCTTTTTCTGTTTTTTTTTTTTAATATTTTATTTATTTATTTGACAGACAGAGATCACAGGTAGGCAGAGAGCAGAGAGGCAGCCAGAGAGAGAGGAAGGGAAGCAGGCTCCCTGCTGAGCAGAGAGCCTGATGCGGGGCTCAATCCCAGGACCTGGGAACATGACCTGAGCCGAAGGCAGATGCTTTAACCCACTGAGCCACCAGGCGCCCCTCTTTTTCTGTTTTAATGCAGACATTTACAGCTATGAATTTCTCTCACAGCACTGCTTTAGCTGCATTTCACAAGTTTCAGCATGTTGTATTCTTATTTTCATGTATCTCAAAGCATGTTCTGATTTCTTTTATGTCTTTTTAAAAAATTTTATTTGAGAGAGAGCATGAGTGGGGGTGGGGTGCGGCAGAGAGAAAGGGGGAAGCAGACTCCCTGCTGAGCAGGGAGCCTGATGAGGGGCTCCATCCCAGGACCCCGGAATCATGACCTAAGCCAAAGACAGACACTTAACTGACTGAGCCACCCAGGCGCCCCTGGTTTCGTTTTTGATACAGTGATTATTAAGGAGTGTGTTGTTTAATTTCTGCCTCTTTGTGAATTTTCCAAGTTGCCTTTTTTTTTTAAAGATTTTACTTATTTATTTCTTAGAGTGAGCACAGGCAGACAGAGTGGCAGGCAGAGGCAGAGGGAGAAGCAGGCTCCCCGCTGAACAAGGAGCCCGATGCGGGACTCGATCCCAGGATGCTGGGATCATGACCTGAGCCGAAGGCAGCCGCTTAACCAACTGAGCCACCCAGGTGTCCCCCAAGTTGCCTTTTTAAAATTGATTTTTAATTCTGTTGTGGTCAGAGAATATACTTTGTATTAGTTCAGTGCTTTTACTTTTTTCAAGGCACTTTTATGGGCTAGAATACATTCTGTCATGGAGAATGTTCCGTGTGTACTGGAGAAGAATGTATTCTCCCGATGATGGGCTGAAAACACTGTAGATGTCCGTTATGTGCCGTTAGTCCAAGTATTCTACTTCCTGTTGGCCTTCTGCCTGGTTGTCCTGTGCATTATTTAAAGTATTTAAGTATTTAAGCTATTTTTTTTAAGATTTATTTATTTGAGAGAGAGAGAAAGCACATGTGCATGCATGGCGGGAAGGGGCAGAAGGAGTGGGACAGAGAGTCCCAAGCACACTCCGCATCAGGCACAGAGGCTGACTTGGGGCTCGATTCCACAACCTCGAGATCACTCCCCGAGCCGAAACCAAGAATCATCCAGTCAACCGACTGCACCACCCAAGCACCCCTCCAACTATTATCTTTGAATTGTTCATTTTATTCTTCAATTCTATCAATTGTTGCTTTATGTATTTATGAAATCTGTTTTAGGTGCATTATTTTTATATAATTGCCATATTTTCCTGATGGCTTGACCTTTTATCATTATGATAGGATATCACTTATCATTATTACAAGAATTTTGTCATTTTCTTGAGTAATATTTTTTGTTTTAAAGTCCCAGTTTGCAGGGGCACCTGGGTGGCACAGTCAGTTAAGCATCCGACTCTGGATTTCGGCTGAGGTGGTGAACTCTGGGTGATAAGGTCACCCTGCGTTGGCTCCACACTCAGCAAGGAATCTGCCGGAAACTCTCCTCCTCCCCTCCCCCACCCTACTCCCTCACTCTTTCTCTGTCTTGCAAATAAATCTTAAAAAATAATAAAGTCTAATTTTCCTGACATTAGCCATTCCAGGGCTTTTAATGATTATTTTTCACTTGGTCTGATTTTACCTGTTCTTTTACCTTCACCCTGTGTCTTTGAGAATAACGCGTGTCTCCCACAGACAGCATCGGTTGGATCATATTTTTTTTTTATATCCAGTCTATCTAGGGATAGATTGATTGGTTTGTTTAAGCATTCTCTTTTGTGGGCCAGTGATGCAGTTAGATTTATATCTGCCATTTTGCCTTTTATTTTCTATAGGTCTCATGTCATTTTCTCCTTCTGTTCCCCCTTTTCTGCTTTCTTTTGCATTACATGAATATTTTCTTGTATGACACATCGGTTCCTTTAATTTTTCACTTTTTCTTAGTCATTTCCTGGGAGCTGCTGTAGGACTTAAAACATACATCTTAATTTATCAGAGTATGCTCAGTTGTGTATTAATTTAATAAAGTATAGAAACATTGCTATCTAATTCCATTTCTTCTAACCCTTCTGCTATTATTGTTGTATGGATATATATAATATTATATGTATATACACACATATATTAGAAACCCAGAAATATGTTGTTGTAATTATTACTTTATATAATACTGTGTTATAATAAAGAAGAAAATAAAGGGAAACAGGGATTATTTATAGAGTTTGTTTTATTGCCCTTCTCATTTACCATCACTGATAACTTCATTTATTCCTGTGGATTCAAGTCACTGTCTGGGGTATCCTTTCTTTACTGCAGTGCAACTCCTTTTTATTGCCACACACAGTGTATTTCTATATTTTATAGGCCCACAATACATACTGTTTTATGCAATTGCTTTTCAAGTCAATTAAAAAAAATATGTGATTATAATCTTAGAATTACCCATATCATTACCTTTATCAGCACCCTTTGTTTTTTTGTTTTGGTTCACTTACTATCTCGTGTCGTTTGCTTTAAGTCTAAGGAACTTTCTTAGGTGTCTATTATCAGTATGGAGATACAATTTACATAAAATTTATTCCTTTAAAGCATGTAATACGGTGGGTTTTATTACATTCACAGACCTGTGCAACCATTGCTACCATCAAGTTTCAGAGATAGTCAGCACTCCCAAAAGAAGCCCCACACTCCTTAGCAGCCACTCCTGTCCCTGCCCCCCACCCCCAGCTGTAGGTAACCTCTAGTTTACTCTCTGTCTCTGTAAATTTGGTGAATCGGGACATTCTATATACTTGGAATCTTGCAGTATGTGGTGTTCTGTGACTGTTTCCTAGCATAATGTTTTCAGGTTCCACCTGTGTTGCCGGGTGTGTCAGTATTCCATTCCCTTTTATGACTGAATGATATTCCACCTTTCTTTTTTTTTTTTTTTTTAGATTTATAGAGGGTGGGGGACAGGGCAAAGGGAGAGGGAGAGAGAGACTCTCAAGCAGACTCCCCATTGATCATGGAGCCCAACTACGGGGCTCAATCCCATGACCCTGAGATCATGACCTGAACTGAAACCAAGACTCAAGACACTGAACCGACGGGGCCCCCCCAGGCAGCCCTCCCCCTTTACTATTTCTTATAAGACAGATCTGATAGCAATAAATCTCAGTTTTTATTTATCTGAGAATGACTTTATTTCACAGTTATTTTTGAAAAGTAAGTTGATGGATATGATTCCTGGTTGATGGTTTTTTATTTTCAACGACTTGAATATGTTATCCTTCTGCCTTCGGACCTCCGTTGCTTCTGACAAGAAGTCAGCTGTTAACCCTACCGGGGTGCTCTTGCGTGAAGCAAGTTGTTTTTCTCCTTTTACTTTCAAGATCTCTTTCTTTGGCCTTCAGCATTTTGCCTGTGATGGATGTGTCCAGACATAGAGCCCTTTGTGTTTATTCTCCTTGGTGTTTATAGTTTCCTGGGTGTATATATTGGGTTTTTGTTTTTGTTGTTTACCAAATTTGGGCAGATTTCAGCTGTTGTATCAATGTCATGATACTTCTCATGTTTTGTCGTCCCTTCCTTGTCTTTCTCCGGTACTCTGATTACACGTATTTTGCGGCACTTAGTGATGACCCCCGTTTCTCTGAGGCTCACTCCATTTTTCTCCATTCTTTTTTCCCTTCTTCAGATTACATCATCTCCAGTGATCTAGCTTCGGATTTGCTGATGATTTCTCCTGACAGCTGAAACCTGCTGTTGAGCCTAATTTTGGTTATTGTGCTTCTTTTTTTCCTGAAGATTTCTTTCTTTTTGAGAGTTGGGGAAAGGGCAGAGGGAGAGAAGGAATCTCAAGCAGACTCCCCACTGAGCACAGAGCCCGATCTCATGACCTTGAGATCACGACCTGAGCCAAAATCAAGAGTCAGACACTTAAGTGACTGAGCCACTCAAGCACCCTTGTTATTGTACTTTTTTAATCCCCAAATTTCCACTTGGTTCTTTTAAAAATCTTCTGTCTCTTTATAGTATTCTCTCTTTGATAAGAAATCATCATACCTCCCTGTAATTCTTTACGCGTGGATGCTGCTGGGAGAAGAAGTCCCTCTCCTTGGGTGCACCTGCCTAGGGTGAGGCACTCCAGGTAGAGCTTCTGTTAATGGAGCTTGGCCTCTGGTGGGGAAGTGATAGGCAGATGCCACAGACTCTCACTGTTCTTACCAATATGTGGCTATTTTCTTAAATGAGTATTTCCTAAAATGCTGTATGCTTTTAGGACAGCTTCCAGAGACTTTAGCTTCCTGTTCTATAAAATAATTTTTAATCAGTTAATTTGTCATCTTGCTGAGTTCCTCTGCCTCTTCCATGCAATGTTTTTTTTTTTTTTAATTGTGTGTTATCAGGGCACCTGGGTGGCATGGTCGGTTGAGTCACCACCTCTTGGTTTCACTCAGGTCATGATCTCAGAGTTGTGAGATTGGGCCTCGTGTCAGGTCCGTGCTCAGCCCCGAGTCTGCTTAGGTTACTCTCTCCCTCTCCGTCTGCTCCTCTCCCCTGCCTCTCTCTCTGATGTAAATAAATCTTTCTTTAAAAATTGTGTTTTATGATGATAAGAAGTTAACATGAGTCTCCCTTAAGCGAATAAGTGCTCAGAACATCATTGTTGATTACAGGGACCACGCTGCACTGTGGACCTTACTCATCTGGCTTACCCAACACTTTATGCTCATTGATCAGTAAATACCCACTTCCCACTCCCCCAGCCCCTGGCAACCACCATCCCATTTTTGATTATATGAACTGGACTATTTTTTAAGGATTTTCTTATTTATTTAGAAAGAGCATGAGCTTGCATGCGGGTGGGGGGAGGGGCAGAGAGAGAAGGAGAGGGAGAGAATCTCTAGCAGGCCCCTTGCCGAGGGCAGAGCTTGATGTGGGGCTCGACCCCAGGACCCCAAGATCATGACCCAAGCCAAACCCCAGAGTTGGACACTCAGCCAACTGAGCCACCCAGGTGCCCCTGAATTGGATTATTCTGGATACTTACATAAGCAAAGTCATGCAGTATTTCCTTCTCTGTGCCTGGCATGATGTTCTCAAGGTTTATTCGTGTTGTTGCCTATTGGAGGTTCCTCTCAAAAAAAAGGTTGACTTGTATTCCATCGTATGTAAATACCACATTCGCTTCACCCACTCCTCTGCCAAAGGACATCAGATTGTTCCCAATTGGCTGTTGTGAATAGTGCTGAGTAAACGTGGAAGTGCAGTTATCACTGAGATACTGGTTCGAGTTCTTTTGGATAAATACCCAGGGTGGGGGTGGGGCGCCGCCTGGGTGGCTCAGTCAGTTAAGCATCTGCTTCTGGCTCAGGTCATGATCCCGGGGTCCTGGGATCGAGCCCCACATCGGGTGCCCTGCTCAGTGGGGAGTCAGCTTCTCCCTCTCCCTCTGCCATTCCCCCTGCTTGTGCTCTCTGGCTCCCTCTCTCTGTCAAATAAATAAATAAAATCTTGGAAAAAATACCCAGAAGTGGGATTGCTGGATCTTACAGTAGTTCTCCTTTTAATTTTTCAAAGACTCTCCCTACCACGCAGCTGTAAAGAGCCGGTTTTTAGCTGCGCCACGAAGGCAGGCAGAAGGGCCTTATGGTCAGTCTTCCTGAGGCTTTTGTTCTTGTTGCGTGTTTTCTAGATCAAGCGGACAGCTCTTTCGGCATTTGCATGGTAAAGGATGACACCAAGATCAGCATTGAACCGTAAGTTGGAACAGACTTAGCACCTGAGGGTGCGTCCTTCCAAGGTGCACTGCCCTCCGGGCCTGTGTCAGTTTTCCCGGGGCTCCTTCGTCACAGGAGATCAGGTCTCGCTACGGAGCCTCCCTAAGAGAGAAGTGGTGCGCTTCTGTGGGTATAGGTGGGAAGCTCCCCTAGTATTCTTTCTGTCTAGACATACCATAGCTGGGCCCCCGGGGACAGAATGCCCAGGACCCTGGGGTTCTAGGTGGAATTGGTGGTGGTTTGGTCCATACTTTTGAGTGTCCATGGAGTGTGGCTGGATAGTATGGCCGTGGGTGTAGAAGCACGAGAGCTATCAGCATGTACTCGCCTGTCCTGGACCCGCAGCAACACCTAAGGCCAGAGATATGGCAATAAGGAAAATGAAAGGAGGGAAGGAAGTACCCCTTTGAGGGGTTTCTGGAATGCCTGTACGTATCTGTCAGGGATGATGGACACTGAGCACGTCTGGCAGATGGCACAGGGTTTGCATCGGGCAAGGCTGTGGCCTGAGAGAAGGGAACACCGCCCGTATCTGTTTCATTTCCCGTCTTAGTCACGGGTGTCTTTCCCACGTGTCTGTGTGTGCGGCCTCGTTTCAGACACATCAACATAGGAAGCCGGTTTCAGGCTGAGATCCCAGAGCTCCAGGAGAGAGCGCTGGCTGCTGCTGACGAGCACGTCGCTTCTCTGGTCTGGAAGCCGTGGGGAGATGTGACGACCAACCCAGAAACGCAGGACAGAGGTGGCTGAATCTTTGGGGCCAAATTCCAGCGGGCCCTGCCCCTAGCCGCCCCCTCCATGTCTGAGGACATCTCCTCCCAGTTCTCCCCTCGGCCCAGAAGCAGTACCCGGGGTGAGGAGTCGGGAGGGCTCCCCTTGTGCTGCGAGGCTTCTCCGCAGCTGCAGTCTTCGGGGCAGGGTTTGTGCCTGTCCCTCTTGTCCCTCCCTTCCCTCCTCCTGCTTTCAGCTGAGACGTGAGGGGGCCGGTGACAAGGAGCCCGCCCCCTGTGCTGTCGGGGAAGTCTCCCTGGCACTTGCTGACTCCCCGTCTCCTCTCTCACACTCTGCTGGGATCGCTACAGTCACTGAGCTCTGCAACGTGGCCTGCTCCAGCGTGATGCCGGGAGGGGGCACCAACCTGGAGCTCGCTCTGCACTGCCTGCACGAGGCCCGGGGCAGTGTTCAGGTGAAGTGGAGGCAGGGTGAGGGGCAGCGGCCGGGGGTGCCTGGGGGAGCCGGAGCGGCAGGCACATGCCCTGTGCGGTCTGCTTGGGCAGGCCCACTGTCCTTCTTCCTGGTGGCTTTGGGATTGGTGTGGTCCTCATGAGCTGCAGGGGTGGGCTCTGTCTGGTGTGACAGCAGTGCCGGGCTCCGCCCCATCTCTGGGGTGCTGGGGAGCCGGTGCCCAGCAGACCCAACTCGGGGTCCTGTGCTCATCAGGTTTCTTACTGAGCTTTCTCTCTTCGATTAAAAACCCATGTATGAACACTTCTGGTGCATTAGAATTGCCTGTGTCTCCTCCGAGGACCCTCCTCAGTTTGCTGAGTAGTGGGAGGGGAAGAGGCCCATCACCAAGCCAGTGCCACAGTCCTGCTCTTTCTTGAGCTGAGAGGCAGCGGCTGGCACATAGTAGGTGCTCAACAGAGCAGGCAACCCACCTTTCTGGGGTTCCGCTGAGGGCTTGGTAATGTGATATGGGGGCCGGGGCCAGCTTGGGGACCCCAGTATTGGTTTCATGCTCATGTTGTCATCTTGAAATCCTTAGTAAGTTTTGAACAAGGGTTTTCATTTTGTGCTGGGTCCCACAGATGCCACGGCGGGCCTGATGGGTTACTCTGGGAAGCAGGACAAAGTCCCTTTCTTTATGGGCTTACATTTGAGAAGAGCCAAAACAGCAAATACGTTCTGGAAGGTGGCTGGATAGCAATTAGCGCCATGAAGGAAACAAAGGGGGCGGTGGGCAAGGGCAGGGCTGTTGCAAATGCTGGTCCCTGATGGCAAGGAACGTGCACCACAGGAGCAAACTCACACAGTCACTGTCTCCTGGTCGGGAGCACCTTCCCGGCAGAGTCCACGGCAGCTGCGCTTAGCGGTCACAGGTGTGGGCTGCTCCGAGGACCCACTGCACTGAGTATAGGGCTGGGGAGAGCCTTCGGGAGAGCCGGCGGTGGCTTCGGAAGGAAGGAACGGAGGCGAGACTCTTCCTCCCCTCTCTGTGTAAAGTAGCCTGCGGCCCCTCTTGTTCCAGGTCGCCCTGGAGACCCTCTTACTGCGCGGGCCCCAGAAGCCGCACACTCACCCACTGGCCGACTACCGCTACGCAGGTGACTGGGTGGGGCTGTGGGCATGGTTTCTGCCCGGCTGAGACCCTGTGAAAGCAGTCCTGACCGCATGCTTTGCCTGTGCCTTTTGGGAGTTCTCTTGGGGCCTTCACCTGCCTTTCCAGAAAGGCCTTCCCTCTCCCTGGGGTGGTTGGGGGTGGGGGGATGGGACTCCATGGGCATGATTTCTGCTAGTTGCATCCTACCTTCCCCTTTTTCTGTTGATTCCCTGGGGGGGCCGTGCCCAGCCAGGAAGGGGATGCCCCCGGGCTGGGGAGGGGAGGAGGCAGACTGAGCTTCAGGGGTGAGAGCGGATGCGCCAGCCCTGGAGTCAGGCAGTCTGGACCCTCACCCAGTGCAGGCCTCCATGGCTGCCTCGGTAAAGCACAGATCGTGAGGGCCCTACCTGCTGAGGTTTTGTGAGGTCTGTAGCTGATGAAGCAAGTAAGGGGCTTAGCAGAATGTTTGACACATGATCATGCTTAGTGATGGCAGCTTTGGGAAGGAGGGTGGTCTGCACGCCAGCCCCGTCCTGTCCCCATGCTTGGCTCTTTCTCTGATAGGTTCTGACATCTGGACCCCCATGGAGAAGAGGCTTTTTAAGAAGGCATTCTGTGCCCACAAGAAGGACTTCTACTTGATACACAAGACGGTAAGGTGAACGCGGGTGCGCTGGAGTAGACAGGGCCTCCCCTTGCACAGCTGAGCCCAGCTGGAGCAGAAGGCCCTGCCAAGGAGACCCTCTGCTGGTCTCAACCACAGTTCATCATTTTTAAAAGGACATTGTTGTGAACACCTCCAAAGAGTACAGAAATGTGTCAGTGCTCAAATAAACGAATGCTCCCATTCTCAGCTTGAGGAATGCTCTGGTAAAGGCCTCCGTGTCCTCCGCAGAGCCTCCTCCCGGCAGCTAACCTTGGCCTGTCTGCTCGTGAGCCTCAGGCTTGGTGCTGTCCGCATGGCTCTCTTGCTCGCCCATGCGCGTCCTTACGAAGGCCACGATCCTTCTACACCAGATGTCCTGTGGGGTTGTTCTTTCGTTAACCTGATGACCACTGATCGGCCCGTGATCCAAGTGTAACCTTGGATGTTTTCGTGGACTTACGCCCACACAAGACCATCACCACGGCCAAGATCACATCCGTTCCCGCCCCCCGACGTTTCCCACACCCCTTGGTCCTCTTTCATGCCACCCCTGTCCCTAGTCAACTCCTTGTCTCCTTTCTGTCCCTGTAAATCGGTTTGCATTTTCCAGAGTTTTCTTTGAGTGGAATCGTCGTATGACACGTGCTTCTGCTTTGGCTCCTCATGCTCAGCATCCCCAAGCTCCATCCGGGAGGCCGAGTAGCAGTTACTCACCCCCGTTCATTGCCGGGGACCGTGTCGCTGTGTGGGTGTACCACCGGCGATTCAGTCTGTCGCCTGTGGACGTCTGGGTGGTTTCCAAACACCGGCGCTTAGCGATGAAGCTGCCGTGAGCCCTGAGGTGTGCGGCAGGCTCTGTCAGCGCTGTTTCCCTGCGAGGTGAACGCCTAGCGGGGGGAGGAGAGCACCGTAGGGTGAGGGTCACGTTTCACTTTGAAGGAAGCTGCCAAACGGTCATCCAAAGCCATCGTGGCACTTCACATGCCCATGGGCGGCTCAGGAGACTTCTAGGGGCCCCACACCCTCCCCAGCGCGCCCCCCGGCCAGGCCTCCTCTCATCGCCGTTCTGAGCTCACGGCCTTCGCTCCCTGTGCTTCCGAGGGACGGACGATGCCGGGCATCTTTCAGCCGGCCTGCGTGCCACCCTGCGCCTCACGTGCGGAGCTGTGTGCTCCCAATCTTTTGCTTATGTTTTTTGGGGGGATGGGTGTTTGTGTTTTTATTAAACCGTGGGAGTTCTTCGTTCCGAGCCAAAGCTCTTCTTCCAGACACCTGCCCTGCACGTATTTGCTCCTGGTCTCTGACTTCTCAGTGTCTTTTCAGAAAAAGTTTCAGACGCTGAGTAAGCTCAGTTCATTAATTTTTCTCTTAGGGACCCTGGTTCTGGTGGCGTCTCTAAGGAAGTTTTGCCTACCCAAAGTCACCAAGATTTTCCCCTATGTTTTCTTTATAAGCTTTATGGTTTTCAGTTGTACGTTTAGATTTATGACCTGTTCTGGGTTGACCTGCCGTGCAAGGTACAGAATGGGGTTCATTTTCCGCACACGCACGTTTAATCCTTCTAGTACCTTTTGTTGAAAAGACTGCATTTTCTGCAGCCAACGGCCTTGGTACCTCGGTCAAACATCAGTTGGCCATATACATACGTGTTTGTTTCTGGGCTGACCATTTTGTTCAGTTGGCCTGTTAAGCTGTTACCATGCTCTTTATTGCTGTTGATTTATAATAAGTCATGAAAGCAGAAAACGTTTGTTCTTTAACCCTGTTATTCTTTTTCAAAGTGTTTTCTATCCTGGGTCCTTTGCATTTCCATGTGAATTTTAGAATTAGCTTGTCAATTTCTTTTTTTTTTTTTAAAGATTTTATTTATTTATTTGACAGACAGAGATCACAAGTAGGCAGAGAGTCAGGCAGAGAGAGAGAGGAGGAAGCAGGCTCCCTGCCAAGCAGAGAGCCCGATGCAGGACTCGATCCCAGGACTCTGGGATCATGACCTGAGCTGAAGGCAGGGGCTTTAACCCACTGAGCCACCCAGGCGCCCAGCTTGTCAATTTCTTTAAGAAAATTTTGAGAGGCTCTTGTCTGGTACGGCATTGACTCTCCAGGTCAATTGCAGACAATGGATATCTTAACAGTATTTAGTCTTCCGACCAGTGAACGAAGTGTATTTTTTTATTTAAGTTGTCAATCTCTCTCCATGGTGTTTTAAAGGTTTGGGTGTATAGGTGTTACATCCTATTTATTCCTAAGTATTTCTACTTTTTATGCTGTTATGGAAGGCTCTTTTTAATTCTGTTTTCCAATGGTTTCTTGCTAGTATATATAGAAATAAAATTGAAGTAATATTGATCTTGTGTTCTGCAGTCTTGCTAAACTCATTTATTCGTTTTTGTAGCTTTTTTGCAGATTCTGTTGGATTTTCTACATAGACAATCATATCATCTACAAATAAAAACACTTATTTCTTCCTTGCCTTTCATCTCTTCTTGCCTCACTGCACTGTGGAACCTCCAGTAACTTGTTGAGTAGAAATGGTGAGAGAGGACCTTCTAGACTTGTTCATGATCTTAGCGGGAAACCAGCCCCTCTTTTCCCTCCTAAGTATGACATTAGCTGTGGGGTCTTTCCAGATGTTGCTTATCAGGTTGAAGAAGTTCCTTTTATTCCCAGTTTGCTGAGAGTTTGTTTCGGTGAAGGATATGAGGTTGTATTGATAGTGCTTCCTTGGCGCCTGTGGAGATGCTCATATGGTTATTGTTTTTCATTTTAGCATGACCAGCTACACCGATTTGAGATCGTTAAATCAGCCTCACATTTCTGGGATGAGCTCCACTTGGTCCTGATGTCTTGTCCTTTGTATATATATTGTTGGATTCTATTTATTAAAACTTTGTGTAGAAGTTTTCGTCTGTGTTCAGGAGGGATATTGGTCTGTAGCCTTTTCTACTTGTAGCGTCTTTGGCTTTTGTATCAGGGCAACGTGGCCCTTACTGAACGAGTTGGGAAATATTCCCTCCTCTTCGGTTTTTTGGAAGAGCTTGTTTAGAATCAGCTTTATTTATTCCTTAAATATTTGGTGGTGAAGTCACCTCAGCCTGGAGTTTTCTTTGTGGGAAGGTTCTGAAATGCAAATTCAGGTGTTTCATACATGTAAAGTGATTCGCATTGTCACATCTTCCTGAGTGAACTTTCGTAGTTTTTCTTTTGAGAAATTCGTTCATTTCTTCTAAGCTGTCTGATATATTAGCAAAAATTGCTCATAATAGTCTCATATTGTCCTTTTTATATTCATTGACTATAGGGATGTCACCTCTCTCATTCCTGATACTGGTAATTTGTCTTTTTTTAAATTTTTTCCCTGACCAGTCTGGCTAGAGATCTATCAAATTTATTGATTTTATTGATTTTTCCTCAAAAAGGAGCTTTGGCTTGTTGATATTTTTTCTGTTTAATTGATTTCTGCTCTGCTGTTTATTATTTCATTTTTTCTGCCTGCTTTGAGTTTAATTTGTTCTTCTTTTTCTAGTTTCAGAAAGTGGAAAATGAGATCATTGTTATGAAACCTTTCTTCTTCCCTAATATAGGTATTTGGTGCTATAAGTTTTCTTCAGAGTACTGCTTTGATACATCTTGGTATGTTGGGTTTTCATTTTTACTCAGTTCAAAGCTTTCACTTCCCTTTTGATTTCTTTTTTTGAGTAAGTTATTTATTTATTTTAAATTTTATTTATTTATTTATTTATTTGGCACAGAGAGAGAGAGATCACAAGTAGGCAGAGAGGCAGGTAGGCGGGGGGGAAGCAGGCTCCCCGCCGAGCAGAGAGCCTGACAGAGGGCTCCATCCCAGGACCCTGAGATCATGACCTGAGCCGAAGGCAGAGGCTTAACCCACTGAGCCACCCAGGCACCCCTGACCTATGAGTTATTTAGAAGTGTGTTATTGAGTCTCCAGATATTTTAGGATTTTCCAGAGTTCTTCTGTTACTGACTTTTAATTTAATGTCACTGTGGTCAGAGAAATACTTTATGTGACTCAAATCCTTTTAAATTTTTTGATCCTTGTTTATTGCCCAGAATATGGTCTAATCTTAGTACGGGTCCCAAGTACTCTTGAAGAAGGTGCATTCTGCCGCTGTTGGCTGGAGCTCTAGAAATACCAGTTCAAGATGGTCGATAATGTGGTTTGGGTCTCCCATACCTTTACCATCTCCTTGTTCTAGCCATTATTGGGAAGGGGTTATTAAAATATTTGGCTGTAACTGTGGATCTATTTTTCACTGTAGTTCTCTCAAGTTTTTCTTTGTGTATTTGAGGCTCTGAGTTAAGTGCGTAAACATTTAGGATTCTTATGTCCTCTTGATCAGTTGTCCTTTCTATGCCTGGTATTATTCATTGCTCTGAAGCCTATTTTTCTGGTATTACATTATTATATATATTATATTATATAAGAAAGCCAACTATTCCAGCTTTCTTATAATGGGTGTTTGCCTGGTATATCTTTTTTCATCTTCTTACTCTTAACCTATTTGTGTTTTTATATGGAAAGTGTGTTCTTATAAGTAGCATGTGTTGGATGGTGCTTTTTAATTTGTTTTAATTGAAGTATAATTAATATACAGTGTTATATTGATTTCAGGTGGATGATATAGTAATTCAACACTTCTGTACATTGCTCAGAGCTCATCAAAATAAGTGTGCTCTTATCCCTGTCACCTATTTCCCCCATCCCCCCACTCACCCTCCATCTGAGAACCACCAGTTTGTTCTCTGTGTTTAAGAATCTGTCTTTGGGGTGCCTGGGTGTCTCAGTGGGTTAAAGCCTCTGCCTTCGGCTCAGTTCATGATCCCAGGGTCCTGGGATCAAGCCCCACATTGGGCTCTCTGCTCGGCAGGGAGCCTGCTTCCCTTCCTCTCTCTCTCTCTCTCTGCCTACTTGTGATCTCTGTCTGTCAAATAAATAAAATTTTAAAAGTCTTAAAAAAAAAAACCAATCTGTCTTAACTGTCTTTTTTCTTTTTTTGTTTGTTTTGGTTTCTTAAATTCCACACACGAGTAAACTCATATGGTGTTTGTCTTTCTCTGACTTATTTCGCTTGGCATTATACTCTCCAGACCCATCCATGTTGTCATAAATGGCCAGATTTCATTCCTTTTTAGAGTTGAGTAATATTCTGTTATACACTTTAAAAAAAAATATCCAGCTTTGGGGCGCCTGAGTGGCTCAGTTGGTTAACCTTCTGCCTTCTGCTCAGGTCGTGATCCCAGGGTTCTGGGATCGAGTCCCACATCAGGCTCCCTGCTCCATGGGGAGCCTGCTTCTCCCTCTCCCTCTGTGATCTCTCTCACTTTCACATTCTCTCAAATAAATACATCAAATCTTTAAAAAAAAAAATCCATTCTTTTAATGAGGGCGTTTAGACCATTCACATCTAACGTGATTACCGGGCTGGTGAGCTTTAAGTCCGTCGCCTTGCTGTGTGTTTGCTGTTTGACTCATCTGTTCTTTGTTTCTCCTTTCTGCAGTTTTTCTGCTGCCTCTTGGATTAATGTAGTAAAGTTTAGGATTCCATTTTATCTCCTTTGCTGGCTTATTGACTACAACTATTAGTTTGGTGGTTGCTTTAGGTTTTATACTGTGGGTTGTTAACTTATCAGGGTAGAACCTGCAAGTGATTTGATAGAACTCCATGTGCAGCGTGAGACCCACAGAGTAGCGGCTTCGTCTCTCCTCCTGACCTTTATACTCTTACTGCTATGCCTTCTCTATACGTTATTAACTGCGCAATACCTTGTTACTGTTTTTGTTTGAACAGCCAACTATGTTTAGAGAGATTTAAGATACAAAGCCTTATATTTTTACCCACATAGTTACCATTTTTACTGCCTTACATCACTGTGTATAGAGCAGAAACAACTTGATCCTTTTGGATATTGCTTTTAGGTTTTTAATGGCGGTACCAGAACAGCTTTTTTTTTTTTTAAAGATTTTTTATTTAACTCTTTGACAGAGAGAGAGAGAGAGATCACAAGTAGGCAGAGCAGCAGGCAGAGAAAGGGGGATGCAGGCTCCCGCTGAGCAGGGAGCCCGATGCAGGGCTCGATCCCAGGACCCCGAGATCATGACCTGAGCCGAAGGTAGAAGCCCAACCCACTGAGCCACCCAGGCACCCAGAACAGCTTTTCTTCTAGGGCTAATTATTTCTCATTTCTGAGGCAAAATCCTTCTCATTCCTCTACCAATGCCACACAAATTAGGAGGTTTTCCACCCCCAGCTGATGGGGGCAGGCACTGTTTCTGGCCCCTGAGAGCCACAGGCGGCTTTCCCTCCGATCCTTTATGATGGGTCTTTACCTAGCATTGGGTTCTCTTCACACACACGGCTCTGAATCCCTGAGGGGAACCCTGTCTAGATCTCTGGCGTTTTTCTCCATGCTGCTGTCTCCTCTACTGTCCTTTGTCCTGTGGACTCTTGCCACCTCGGTCTCCCCAGGCACTCAGCTCGCTCTCAGCTCAGGAGTCTGCTGGGCTCTGCCTGGGTCCCTCCCCCTTGGCCGTGGCCTGGAAACCATCCCAAGGTAGTGGTGTATTTTCTGCCTCTTTGGGAGCTGTTTTCAGACCGATGCCTGGTGTCTTACCAACCACTGTTTCCTGTGTCTTCTTGTTTCAGCTGGGAGGGAGACCCAGCTCCTCCTGTTATTCTGTCTTGTTTGGAAGCACAAGTTCAGCTTCTTGGCTTTTTTTTTTTTTTTTTAAACTTAGTGCCATTTCCTAGAAGGACAGGGGATGTGCTATTTTGACTCTTACTTTGTGAAGACCCCCCACAGCTCAAAAAAACTCAGAGAATGTTCTGAAGTGAGCTCCAGATACTAAATGGCCAGTTGCATTTACCTGAGAAACGTTGTCTCTGGGGCAATGAAACTTTTCCATCCTGTTTTGTTTTCACAGAAGGTAATGTGAACGGGATCACTTCTTAGTGGAGGGAGGAGCACATGGTGGGGGTCTGCACGGCCAGGATCCAGCCCTGCCTTCAGAGCCCCTTCCTTCTCTCGTGGGCCACTTCCTCTGGACCCCACGGCCCTGTGTCACTGTGTGGCCCCTATTGCCCAGGGCATTCTGCTGTCATTGGTCCCAGCTGGCAAGCGTGAGGCTCCTAGGCGTGATTTCGCTGTGAACACCCTAGTAGTATGCCTTCCAATGCACCTTCCCACAGGGGAGGATCCCTGGGATGGACTTGCCCCCTGGCGTGTGCAATGCTGACCCGTGCTGGTGGCGGTGGCTGCAGTCTGAGCCGCTCATCACCTGCGAGGACTTGTGATTCTCTGCTCCTTGCACCAAAGGGGCACGCCAGGCCATGCAGAGAGACATTTCAGGAAGGCTTTCCAAAAGTGGGGAAGGGATTTCCCCATGGGGGAATTCGGGGCGTCATGGCAACACTCGAGGCTGCTCATGGGGTGTTGTCCATAGCCACCTTCCATTTTCCCTTGCTAGATCCAGACAAAGACTGTAGCCCAGTGTGTTGAGTATTATTACATCTGGAAAAAAATGATCAAGTTTGATTGTGGTCGAGCCCCAGGACTGGAAAAGAGGGTCAAGAGAGAGCCAGATGAGGCAGACAGGACAGAAGCAAAGGTAGAAGGTCCGGGGGGAGGTGGGGCTGGAGTTCGGCCCAGATCGGGATGCCGCTGCCCGTCCAAGTCAGGGAAGGGGGAAGGGCGCCCCCTGGGAAGGGCTTCCCTGCCAGGCCACGCGGCTCCCTGAGAAGCGTGGAGGGTTGGCACCCTTCCATCGTCGTTTCTGCCCCTCTGCAGGTCACTTGCAGCCCTCGGGAGAGACCCAGCCACCGTCCTACTCCTGAGTTCAAGATAAAGACCAAGAGTTACAGGAGGGAGTCCATTCTCAACTCCAGCCCGAATGCCGGCCCCAAGCGGACCCCGGAGCCGCCGGGGAGCGTGGAGGGCCAGGGTGTCTTTCCCTGCAGAGAATGTGAGAGGTGCTAGCCCTGTCCCTGGATGCGCCCACACCACCTCCTTTCTCCCCCCGGCCCCACCCACCCCCGGCAGCTGCCCTTGGGCCACCCGCCCCCCACCCCCCACCCCGCTCTGACCGGTGTCTTTCTGGTGACTCCTCAGGGTGTTCGACAAAATCAAGAGTCGAAATGCCCACATGAAGCGCCACCGGCTTCAGGATCACGTGGAGCCCGTTGTCAGGGTGAAGTGGCCCGTGAAGCCCTTCCAGCTGAAGGAGGAAGAGGAGGAGGAAGAGGAGATAGGGGCTGACATCGGCCCCCTGCAGTGGTGATTGGGGCAGGGGCGGGGGGGCGAGGCCGCAAGCCTGGATGGGGGCCTCCAGCCTCGTCACCTATGCCCTCAGACCTCTCCAGGTTGGGGGCACCCCTCTGCCTCCCCCCATCCTTACTGTCCCTCCCTGGCCAGCCCGGCTTGGAAACATGGTGGGGATTTGGCTAGAAGTCGGCAAGAGGAGCTCCCAGTCGTCACACTACTGTCGGCTGGTGCCAGAGGCTCTGTTCTCTTTAGGTTTTAATTAGTCTCTCCCCTTCTTTCAGTTCCACTCCTTGGAGAGCAGGGAGGCTTGGGGAGGGAACGAGGTAGATCTGGGTAGCTCTTAAATCTTCGCCTCAGTTTTGGGGTTTGGTTACATTTGTTCGATAAGGCCAAGACGTAGAGAATCAGTGGGAAGATACTTTCAGATCTCCAACATGTGGGGCCTCCTCACCAGGGGAGTCTCTCTGCGTTCCAGATTCAGTCCATAGTCTTGCAATGACTTGTACATTGTTAGGTTTTTTTTGTACGTGTCGACTTGTAAATCTTATTAAATTGGGTTCTTGAGCAGCTGTCTTCTGGCTTCCCTGGCCTATTGATCCGACAAAGGCGTTTGAGCCCCTGCTACTTGCTGGAGCCACGGAGATGAGTCAGCAGAACCCCCATTCCGAAGGAGAAAAGCCAGGGGCCCCATGCGCTCAGCCAGCATTTAGCAAGCACCAACCATAGAGTGTAAGCCCCACGGAGCCTAATCTGTACAGTGGGGCTACAGGGACGCAGGAGGAACAGAGCCCCTCTCCTCGCAGAGCTTCCTTCGTCAGAGTGGGAGAGTCGCGGAGATAAAGGAATGGAAAGGGGATTTGGGATATGCAGGGACACGCAGGCTCTGGTGCAGGGATGCGTGGTGGTCCCCCTGGGGCTCAGCTGTGAGGTCAGGAGCACCCGTAGGGGGCCTGCCAAAGCCTCAGCAATCACCTCTTTCTACTCCAACACCCAGACCTCCGGAGGCTCTGGGGTAAGAGAGCACGGCCCTCCCTGTCCCTTCCTCCTATCCCTTCGGAAGAGCCAGGAGAGCTGTCCTGCTGGCTGACTGTAGCCCCTGCCCTTTCTCCACTGATCCCTGACAGCTGGAAGAAAGACAGCCACGGTTGTCCCGGACACTCCGGCTGTGTCTCCAGGAACCGGGGGGAACCCAGTGTTATCCTTCAAGTTTGTTGCCACCAGGTCAAAACTGGAATTTGGTTTGCCAGAAAAAGAAGGGGACGCAGAGAGGGCTACTGGGCAGGGAGACAGTGTGTCTACCACAAGGTGACATGAAGAAAATAAAGCGGGGGGCCAAGTCCTAGGCCGTGTCTGGAAAGTGGCAGACGGTGGCCAGCCAGGGAAGGCCACACCGAGGAGGCTGCTGAGGCCATGGTCTGGGTTCCAGGCTGTAGCACAGCTGAGCGCCCTGGCGCAGGGGCGAGTGGAGGATGGTCTAAGGGCCTCCTGCTGCTCTGTGGAGCTTGTAGGAGGCAAGAGGGCAAGCCTAGACAGTAGACACGGTGATGAGAAGGTGAGACGGTGGCCTGGGCTGAAGAGGGACAGAAACTTGGGGAGTAGGGAAGCATCTTGGGGGTAGACTCCTTGCTGGCGGGTCCCCTCCCAGGGAGAGGTGGTAAGGGAGAGGTCAGGGCCGGCGTGGCAGCTCTGGGGTTTGGTGCCTGAGTGGATGTCAGTAAGTCAGGGAAGAGCAGGGATTCCTCAGAAGACTGATCGCCTCGAGGTGCGATTGTGTCTGTCAGAGCGGGTACTGCATTCTGAGGGACTGAGGGATGGGGTGGGGGGCGGTGCGGGCCGAGGGCGGTGTCTGGAGCCATCCCAGGGGGCCACATTGTGGCTAAATAAATCTTGAAGCCAGGACAGGAGTGGGAGCAGAGGAGCAAGTTGAGTTTAAAGCACTGAGGACCCTTGTGGTTAAGGGACAGGGCTCAGGCTCAGGCGTCCTTGGAGCCGGAATTTACAGCCCGACTCTTCTTTCTTTGTGACCTTGAACAAGTCACTTTCCCTGTTTCAGCCTCCATGTTCTCAAGTCTGTACAATGGGATGGAAAGTACCTTCCCCCACGTCCTGGTTCAATGAGAAGAGGTAAACAATGCTTTCTGCAGGGTGCGCCACGGGAACTGGGCAGCGGCTGTTTAAAGCGCCCTCCTGCTCTCACTGTTTACATCCTGCCCAGGAGGACAAGCTCAGCTGCTGGAAATGAAAGACCCTGACCTGACGGGTGGGTGATGGTCTGTTAGTTCTCTGGTGCTGCATAACAAATCGCCCTGAAATTAACAGTGTTAAACAAACTGGAGCTTTTATAATAGCCCCGCTCAGACCGACAAGGAACCGAAAATGCCTGTGGCGATCCAGACACCCCCCCCCCACCATCCCCGCCTGATCTGCGGTCAGAATACAGCAGCCACCGCAAGAAGTTGTTCCAAGAGAGTCTCCGAATGTCAGAGCCAAGGTTTCTTGTGAACTACTCCCCCTCAGCTAAACCCCACCCTCACCCCCAAACAACAGCATTGTCTGAGTCATCTGGGAGCCCTGTAAGAAAATGCGTATTCCTGGATCTGCCACCGACTTTCACAATTGGAATTGCTCTGGATAGGGGGTAGGGCTCTGGAACTTGAATTTTTTTAAAGAAGATTTCATAGTAGAATCATTTTTAGATTCTCAGAAAGATTGTGAAAATGGTACTGAGAATTCTCATATACCCCACACCCAGGTCCCCCTATTTTATTTATTTATTTATTTATGACAGAGCGAGAGAGGAAACACAAGCACAGGGGAGCTGGAGAGGGAAAAGCAGGCTCCCCACCCAGCAGGGAACCCAATAGGGGGCTCAATCCCAGGACGCAGGGATCATGACCTGAGCTGAAGGCAGACGCTTAACGACTGAGCCACCCAGGTGCCCCTCCCCCCATTATTTTTTTAAAGATTTATTTATGTGAAAGAGAGTGAACTTGAGCAGGGGGAGGGGCAGAGGGAGAGGGAGAGAACTCTTCATGAAGACTCCTTGCTGAGTGCAGAGCCCAACTGGGGCTAGATCACAGGACCCTGAGATCATGACCTGAGCTGAAACCAAGAGTCAGACGCTTAACTGACTGAGCCACCCAGACGTCCCCTATTAATATTTTAGATGAGTATGGTACCTCTGTTACAATTACCGAACCAACATTGACATGTTATTAATAACTAAAGCCCATACTTTATTCACATTTCCTTAGTCTTTACCTAACATTCATCTTCGGTTTCAGGTTCCCACCCAGGACACCAGATTACATACAGTGGGCACGTCTCCATAGAATCTCCTTAGCGATGACAGTATCTCTGATTTTCCTTGTTTTTAAATGATTTGTCAGTGTTGAGACATCCTGGTGAAGTGTTTCAAAGAATGTGCCTCAGTTGGGGTTTGTCTGATGTTTGTGATTCAATGGGGAGAGGGCGGTGTCAGGAGCCATCCTTCACCGACGTGATGTGCCACTCATGTCACAGTATTGAGAGCACATTCTATCAGTGTGATTCACCACTGTCGATGGTAACCCCAGCCACTTGGCTGACCGGGTTTCTCAGGTTTCTGCACTGGAAACAGTCCCGCAATCCCCGTCCCATACCACACTCTGGATGAAGGTGCTGGGGGCCTCCACACGCAGGAGTGAGGAGCCAAGCTCCACGTTCTGGAGGGAGGAGTCTACACGAACTAGGCAGAGCTCTTCTGCATGAAATGTTTGTTAATTCTCCCCGTCTATTCCTTCCTTCGTTCATTTATACCGCGTGGGCTCAGGGACGTTTTATACAGTGGACGATAATCCCGGACTAGTTTAATGTGTTGCTGAAATTCTTCAAGCTTTGGCCATTGGGAGCTCTTCCAGTTGGCTCCTGTGTCTCTGACATATCCTACCACTTGTGTGTGTGTCTCTCTCACACACACAAGACACTTCCTTTTTGGCACTACAAGATGCTCCAGGCTCATCCTGTGTAATTTCCTGCCCAAGACTCAAAGCAGCCACTTATCAAGGAGTCCTGGTTCCTTTTATTGGGGAATGGTATTAAAGATCTGGGCTCTGAGTGTCCGAGTTTTTGACACGCTCTCTCCAGCCTTTTTTTTTTTTTTTTTTTTTTAAGAATGCAGAGAGCCCTCGCTCAGTTTTGTTTCCCCGTCTGGGTACTTTACTGGCCTTCCCAAACCAGTTCCAGTATCCGTCAGCAGAGGGCGCAAGAAAAGGCAGAGCGCTTTCCTGACCGCTGACGCCTCTCCTAGTGAAGAGCCGCGCGAGAAGAGGGGCGGAGGCGGGGACTGAGCGCGCGCTGGACACCTGTCAAACCCGAAGGAAGGCGGGGCGTATCTTCCGGCCGGGGCCGGGAGCTGTCACGTGAGGGTCAGTGGTCAGCTGACGGGGGCGCAAGTTCCGCGGGGAGGGACGGACCGACCCAGGAGATGCTGGTGATTGGTGGAGCAGGAGCTAGAAAAAAAGCACCTCAGACAGGGTCTTGGACGGTGGGGACTACGATTGGCTTAGACGAGTCACGTGGGATTTCGCGGCGCGCACCAGGAAGAGTGGGGAGTTTTACGCGGAAGTACGCGCAAGCGTTGAAGTATCGCGTCGCTCATTGGCGGCCTTGAGTCACGGGGAGGTGTGCGGCTGCGGGCGAGGGCGTGGCCGGCGGGGCTCGCGCCTCCCTAGCGGACCGCTGGTTGGCCGGCGCCCGTCACATGGTGCCGAGCTGCGGGCGGCGCGCACCGGTGCGACGTCAACGCAGCCGTCTAAGCTTCCCCGACCTGTCTACCGCGGCGGGGCCTCGGCTGAGTCCCCCGTGGGCCCGGGTCGGGCCTTTTGCTGAGTACCTTTGGGGCCGTCATGGACAACTCCGGGAAAGAGGCGGAGGCGATGGCGCTGCTGGCCGAGGCAGAGCGCAAAGTGAAGAACTCGCAGTCCTTCTTCTCGGGCCTCTTTGGGTGAGAACCGCGCGGAGGGGTCGGCTGGGACCTACGCTGAGAGGACGAAGGAGTCAGGGCCTGAAGCGGCGGGGTAGAGTCGCACGGCTCGAGCCTAGAGAGCGGAAGGCATTCCGGGGAGGAGGTAGTAACAGAGGCGACGCAGGCTAAGGACAGCTGACCCCGGCAGTGGCAACACGGTTGGAGGAGAGACGGTCTGTGGTGTTGGGAGGGCCCCGGGCGGAGGGCACCCAAACCGAGGCCACACCGTCTGGAGGCGGTAAGGGGACCCGGGCTGAAGATGGGCCAAGAGGCGGGAGGAGAACCTGCGCGGAGCCAACACGGTCTGAGGCCCTCAAGGGGACCGGCCTGGGAGTGCAGCCAGGTCAAGGAGTCTTTGGACTTCTAGGAGAACCTGTCTGAAGGCTCCCTGATGGGCACGGTGGGGCCCGGGACGGACACCTTCCCAAGGCGCATCGCAGTGGGTTTCAGTGAACTCTGGACGATGGGGGTCAGCGGGGTCAGGGCTAAGGGGATCCTGGGAGCGATGAGCCGAAGTCTGAGGTGTGTTAAGGCGCCTGAGAGAAAGCTGCATGAACTGGAGAAAGGGCGTGGACTCGAGGTGCTGGAGAACGTTGAGGATTTTAATGGGGGGTCGTCTTACTCTGGGCCTCTATGACAAAGTACCCTAGAACGGGTAATTTATCTCTGACAGAAATTTATTTCTGACAGTTTGGAGGCCGGAAGTCCAGGATCGGGGTGCTGGCAGATTTCGTGTCTGATGGGAGCCTGCTTTCTCATAGGGAACTTGTCCCTGCCCTCTCATTGTGGAAGGGGTGACGGAAGGGATGAACTGGCGTCCTGGAGTCTCCCATAAAGGCGTTCATCCCAGTCGGGAGGGCTTTGCCTCATGACCTAATCACTTCCCAAGGGCGCCCATCTCCTAACGCCGTCGTCTTGGAGGTTGGGTTCTTGACACATGAGTCTTGAGAGGACACATTCCGTCCAGAACAGGGCCACTCTGGGAGGGCTCTCATTGGCCTTTTAGAAAGGACTGCAGCAGCTGGTGTGGGGGAGAGCGAAGGCCGTGACGGTCATAATGCTCGATTAGATTTGTTAAGTTCTCTGATTCTGAGTCAGACCTGGGCCAGGCACTTCACCTGTGTCCTTGCGTTGCATCCTCACAACATCCCTGTGGAGGTGGACAGATTTACTTGCCTTGGTCCCCAGTGAGTGGGAGACCTGGGCCTGTCTGATCCCAGAGCTGTCTTGCGGCCACACACATTTCTCCCCGAGGCTTGTGCCCATTTCTGGACCCTACACTTAGGGAGGATGTTGACAGACTTTTCAGTGTCTGAGGGGGCTCTCACCCCGTAACTCTCCCTCCTTCCCGGCCTCCCATGGCAGTTTTCTCCAAACGTTCGAGAGAGCCGGTGTATTTTCCCAGTCCTTCCAGCGCCAGAAGTGGTTGAGATGGTGCTGAGAGGGGAGCGGGCAGGGCGGGAGCAGAGAGCAGAGGGACTGACCAGAGCCTGTCTGAGAGCGACAGGTCAGCCCAGACACTCCTCTCGGCCAGCAACCACTCTTGGCACCTCCTCCCCTCTGGAGCTGGGGTTTCGTGTGTTCAGCATTTCACAGCTGCCTTTTCTTGTGGCTTCGGGGACCACGGGAGGAGTGTTGGGGCTCAGCTCGTCCCTCGTGCTTTTCCTTCCCCTTTCAGAAACCTCAGTGGTACCATTCCAGACTGAGAAGCCTCTGGTCACATCAGAGGGCCAAGTGGGATAGTGCCCACCCGGGATTCAGGGCCAGCCCCGTATCCTTGGATGTCAGGGACTTCTTTGTTCTTCCTGTTTCTGGGCTCCTGGACACTAGAGGGCTTTGGGGCATCAGCAGCCCACGAGGGAGGAGGGAGGCGGTACCAGTTAGTTAGCAGATCCAGTTAGCAGATCGGAGCTCCTTGTGCCCCTTCCCTCTGGCTCCCTCCTCCCTCAGGCCCCCACCCAGAGCGCAGGCACCTGGGGCGCACCTGGGACGGGGAGCTGTGAGGAATGAGAAGGGGGCAACCCAGATGGCTCTCTGGAAGCAAAAAGATGGAGAGTTCCTGAGTAAAGCATGGTGAAACCGCCGGAAAGGGGTGGGGAGGCACGCTTTCTCCTCCTTCCCACTCCGAGGCTTCAGATGGGTCCAGAAACTTCCCCACGGTGCCCCCTCAGGAGTGCTACAAGCTCTAAATGTTGGTTGTGTTCCCTGGGGCTTGTCCTCATCCCTGACACCTCCACCCTCGTCCCCCATCTCCCACCGACTGAAATCCAAGACAAAAACTTCTTTTCCGTTGGGATACCAATGTTGATAGGAAGTTTCTCTGTCTGTGAATGGAAAATCATAGTAATACCTACTTCATGTGATGGTCCTAAACAGTAACTGGGAACATGCCCGCGACATGGTGAGCACACGACGCCTGGCCCTGGTGAGTGTTTAAGTACTCGCTGTTATTATTAATACTGTTACTGCAAGTTGGGCAGGAGGCGTCAGGGAAATAGGGATGGTAGCAGATTGGGTAGACCGAGAGCAGGTTCCTTAGAGTGAGGACCAGTCAGTTCCTGTTTAAACTGCCTGTAGGCACCAGCACGCCCCAGGAGCCCTGGAGGCTGGCTTGTGTAGAGGAGGAGTGGGTGCCCAGGTCAGGTGGGTGGGCCCTTAGCCCAGCCCAGTGTGGGAACCTCAGCTTCTGGCCACGCCTTGGACAGCTTTCTGCCTGTAGAGCCTGTCCACGTCCCGGCCTGCCTGTGTCCATCGGGCACTGTGGTGACAGAGCTCCCTGCCAGATGCTGGGCTCCACGGCCAAAAACCTGGGGGTCCCTCGCCCAGTCTCAGAGTGGAGTCCTTCCCGAGGGGATGCAGGGTCTGGGGTTCCCCGGCCGTCATTTTGCGGTAGTCCCAGGGTTCTGCCTGTCAAGACGGAGGGGACCTTGCCACCTGGCTGTACAGAACTTCAGTGCTCCTGTTTGGGACAGGACAGCTGAGAGGCCGAGGACTTTCGGAAACGTCTGTTAAGGCAAGGAAATACGTTCAGTTCCTGGGCCACGGTGAAGTCATCTTGTCGGGGTGCAGAGGCATCCGTAGCAGAGCTAGAGGAGTACCCATCCCGCTGTGCACGGGCTTGACCCCCGCCACCGAGCTTACGGTCAGGAAGGTGGTGGCCCAGAAACAAGCCTCGTCAGCAGGATGTAGGAAGGAGGGGTGGGGAGGTTGGAGGCCTCGGGGCTCTGTGGAAATCAGAGGCGGGTGCCCCTTTGCCAACCTGGGGGCAGAGGAGTTTAAGCTCACGCTGAGATTGGAAATAGGTAAACATTTCTAGAACACGCCCTCTCTGCCAGCGCCGATAAGAGCCAGGCTGAGCACCTGCCATGTGGCGGGCACTCTCCCAGGTACTGCCCGCGAGATTGCAAGAGCCTCCAGCAGCCCCATCAGGTACAGTGTCTCCCACCTCCACCCCCCCACCAGGGTCACAGAAGGTCCTGCGTTTGCGTCCAGGCCTTGCTGCAGTCCTTGATTTTTTCTACCACCCCCACGTGACTCTAGAATTCCCCTTGCCAGGTGGCTGGCAGCCCTCAGAGCGCGTTTCTCCTCCTTCACAGAATAGCAGCCGTTTGAGCACCTGCACTAGCTCTGCCCTTTGTGCCAGGCTGGGTGCTTCTGTTCTCTCTGATCTGCTTCTCAGATCGGGTTCCTTGCCTCCGTTCTACAGATGAAGCAACTGAGGCTCCGCTGTTGCTAACCCAAGGTCACGCCGTTATCACAGTGCCTGAAACTGGGCTCAGCCCAGGTCCCTCGGCCCCCAAGTCCATTCTGTTTCTGTTTGTTGCCCATTACAGACATGTCACAAGAGCAACCTGAGGTGGTTGCGGACTGCAGCGGTTAGCACGCAACAACTTTATCCTTTCGTTGTTGCCGGGGCCTGTGTGTGCACTCTGGGGGCCCAGGCCCTGCCCATGCGGTAGGCGGGGGGTACACACTGCAGAGCCTGGCAGGGGCGTTGGGAGTGGTGGCAGTGAAGGGCTTGCTTAGCCTCACAAAGGGGGGCGGGAGGAGATGCCCAGGGATCCCGCAGCTCTGCTCTGACAGCTCAGTGTCGTCAGCAGAGGAACAGGGCTGGTGGCTACCCACTCACTGTGCCAGGTGGTCCTTCATGTTCTCTGCTGTTCCTTCCACTTGCAGCCCTGATGGGGGCCCCTGTGGGGGGTGCTGGTTACCGCCTCCCTCCCTTGCCTAGAGGCAGCTCCGTGTGGCTCCAGCAGAGAGCAGCGTCTGCCCGTCGGGTGAGGGAGATTGGCCCAGTGTTGGCTGTTTACTCTGGAGCAGGTGGGGACCGTGGTCCCCTTCTCATTTTCCAGAAGACCCTTGGATGTGGGGAAGGAAGCCTCCAGATCACTGAGTAAGAAGCAAGGCAGGACTTGATCTCCAGGCCTGGGTCCTAGTTCTGGGCCTTGCCACTTTCTGGCAGTGTGAGTGTGAGCTGGCCCCCTAACTCCTCCAAGACCCAGCTTCCTCCTCAGTGGAGCAGAGGTGACAGCCAGGGCTTCGCTGTCAGGAACTCGGCACTCCTAGCAAGCAGTTCTGGTCACGTGATAGGGGTGTATAAACTGTGAGACACAGTAAGGGCGGGATGGGTCCTGCGGTCCCTTCTTCCCCACCCAGGACACTGCCCAGAGAAGCAGAGCCAACTGAGGACAAGGACAGGACCGAGGGGCAGTGGCTGTGGCCCTCTGGATGCACAGGAGGCCCAGGGCGGCCCGAGGACCTGCAGTGGGAGTTACTCCATCTGGCCTGCCCTTTGCAGCCCTTGGGAGAGTGCCGGTGGGCCGGGTGGCATGTTTCTGGGAGCCAGGAAGTGCCCAGGGGGTAGAGGAAGGAGTGAGGAAGGCTGCGGCTCTGCCCCGCAGACCCCCCTCCACCAGGCCTGGGGCCCACCGGACCGTCTGTGCATCACTGGCACCGCACGCGCCTCTCCATATGGCAGTCGCCGGAGGTTGGTGGCTGTGCCTGGGAGCCCTGAGGCTGCTTCCTCCGCCCGGGGAGGGGGCAGAAAGCAGAGCTGAGTGGGTAATTATAGACAGCCCTGCCGCAGGCCGGCCCAAACCAGTTCCCTCTATTCCCGGCGTGACTCGGAGCCCGAGCTGCGGGATGGGCAGAGCCAAGCAGAGGCAGCTCGGGGGAGGTCTGTGGGGGAGGGACTGTCAGCTGTCACTGGTGCGGCCACTGGGCTCTTCAGGAGGGGCAGGCCCAACTAGCTTTTCTGGATCTCCTGCAGGAGGCACTGGAGGAGGGCTGGTTTCTTCCCAGAAGGGAGTTTGCCACGCTTCATGGGTGCTCCGAGAGCTACCCTGACCTGGGGGAGAAGTCCTGTAGTCACCTGTAGCTTTATCCTGCAGGGCGACCCCTTGGTAGAGTGCTTGTGCTCGGACTTCTTCCTTCTGGTCACTCTCCTTGCCAGAAACCTCCTTGTCATGTCATATAATAGGGCCTCAGCCCTTCCCCCGGCCTCCTGTATGGGGGTTCCCCACCTGCCTCTCCGCCCTCCCTGCACCGTGGCCAGCCTGGCCCCGCTGCTGTTCCTGGAACTGGCTGCGCCTGTTTCTGTCCTAGGGCCTTTGCACATGCTGTGACCGCTCTCTGGAATGGTCTTCCCTCTTTCTGTTGGTAGCTCCTTAGTCATCTCTGGAGACTGAGCTTGATCTTCCCGTCCTCACAGCAGTGGCCATGATCTGCCCGTGCATGGAGGTCCCCTCCTCCCGCAGTCCCTCCAGGGCTTATTCAGTCTGAAATCGTCTTGCTGAAATCCTTGTGGGAAGGGCTTCTGTTTCAGGATCTGCCAGTGACCCGAGGCAAGTCATTTGTCCCCTCTGGGAATTCCACTTCCGTCTCTTAAAGAAGATGATGGAATCCCAGAGATTCCCCTGTCATCGCCTGGCATGGAAATGGCCAGGACCCAAGTCCTGAGAGGAGGGAGGAGGCAGGCCTGAGCACACGTTAATCCCTCTGGTCTTCCCCCTCCTCGGTTAGTTAGAATCATTGACCTGGTGCAGGGCTGGCCCGTGGCCACAGAAATCTCAGCCTGGCGGCTGCCTGCCTTTACACACTGCTGTTCTCTCTGCCCCGCTGAGCTGAGACACACCAGCTGGGGCTGACCCTGTCCGTCGTTGGTCACCCCTCTTTGGGCCCCTCAGTGGGTCGAGCCATTTCTGCTCATGGAGCCTGAGTGTTTTTCAGAGACTGGCTGAATCTGGATAGGGCTTCATTGTTCTCACAAAGAAGGGAAGGAGGAGCTCGGCACGGGGAGACCCGATTTCGGTCTGTGAGCGCATCCATCTCCTTTAAGTCAGAGAACGTTCTAGAGAAGGTCCCCCAGAGGATTTTGTAGCCAGGCCCCAAAGGTCCCGTACTGCCGGTGCAAGTTCCTCTTCTCTCCAAGGCCAGTAGTGGGTTCTACAGAAGTCACTCCAAGCAGGAGCCCCGAGCCCAAGGTGTGTCGGCCCAGCTGGGGTGAAGCTGGCTGGGGAAGACCGTGGGACCCAGCAGAGTGAGCACAGGCATGCATTACCCCGCGGGGCTGCTTCCTGTGGAACAGCAGAGGCTAGGGGAGACGGCATCAACATAGCCCTGGAAGGTAGACATTTTTCATCCAAAGAAGAACTTTACCTTCTGGGATATAGATCCTGGAGGCCGGGATTCCAGTCCTCGCCAGCCAGCTAGCCTGCCCTGGGAGGGGGGGGCATATTACCAACGGAAACAGCCTGACTCCCAGAGAGAAGAGTGAGCCATGGGTGTAGATCAGCTTTTTCCTCCCGAACTCACCTGAGCTCTCCGAATCCCCTGGGCCCATTGTGTAAAAAAGCCTGACTCCAGGCCCCACCCAGACCTACTGAGTGAAATCTTCCCAGAAGGTGGCTAGGGGGGCCTGGTGTGATCGTGGTAACCAGCCGCTCCTGTGATGCAAAGGAAGGGACGGAAGGAAGGAGCCCTGTGAACACAACTTCCAGAATTACCCCGGAGGCCCTCCATAACCATAGCGGGGGGCTGGCTGGTTTCCAGGGCCAGTGAACACGGGTGTTGAGGGGAGGACAGGAAGGCTGATTTGTGTGACTTTCTGTTAGAAAATACCTCTCTTTTCTCTTCATTTAACACAAAACGTTGATGTCAGCGAAGAGAATCTGAAATCCATTTGGTGGAACTCGGCATGTGGGGTGTTTTCTACTGGTGGATTTGGGCATGGGAATTTGGACAGTTGCAGAGACCACAAACCTCATGAGCCAAGGCGGGGTTGCATTCTTGGAGGTGGACAGAAACATGGCGGGGACTCACAGGGTACACATGAAGGGCGCCCCCAGTTCCGGACAAACTTCCGACGCACGGCTTGGAGATCAGGAGGGCGGTTACTCCGCTGCCCCAGCGGAGTGCTCTTCGTTTGATTTTTTTTTTTCAAATGTACCTCTGTATATCTCTTAGACCCCTGCTCTGGCACGAGAAGGTCTTCGAAGGTGGTTTTGTCATTTTAAATAATTCTGCACTGAACATCCTTGCACCTTCTCTGATTAGTTTTTGGGGTAGAGTGCTAGAAATGTAACTCATTGCTGGACCACAGAACCAAATGTAAATCCTGATATTTAAAACGATTTATATATATCTTTTCTATGTTCTATATAAATACGTTTTAGCAGATAAAATAGGCAGAAGATAAGAAAATTCAAGCAGTACAAAGGAGGAGCGTGTGAAATCTTGTCTCTTGCACCTGGCCCCCCCAGTTCTGTAGACCCCACCTTAGAGAGGAAAGGCAGTGACTGGTTTTCTGTGTGTTATCTACTCCTACCTGAAATAGTAACGGCACACGCGTAGGGTTGGGAGGTCTTCCAGAACACCTGCGGCGAGCAACGCATGGGCTTGAGGCATTGGGGGATGGACAAGGTGTCCAGAGCTGGGCTCCTCCCCCAGAATGCTTTGCGATGTGTTGGTGGGGTGGGGGGCATAGTTTGCGTAGAGCCTGGGAACCAGCGTTCACTGAACAGAAGTGGAAGAGGCCATCAGAGGCTGGGCTCATAGGAAGGCTGGGAAGTCTTCCCCCTCCCCAGCCTACCCCTGCCGTGTGGGGATGACCTCGGCTCCCCTGGCTGCCCACGCACCTGCAGTGAGTGTGCCTTTGTACAGGGGGAGTGGGGACCACAGGCTCGGTCTCCCCTAAGCCCTCAGTAGAGGCCTGGGCTGCAGAGGGCTTCACAGGGGCCTTATGGGGGTAGGGAGTGCAGGTACCCACCGTCCCCAGGACAGAATGTGGGCTGCTGCTCACTGCCCGACTCGTGCGTCTCATCTCCTTTTCCTTCTTTCCCTAGAGGCTCATCCAAAATAGAGGAAGCATGCGAGATCTACACCAGAGCAGCGAACATGTTCAAAATGGCCAAAAACTGGAGTGGTATGTGATCTCTGCAGAACCCTTCATGCTCCTTTCTCCTCCTTTCCCTCAGCTTCCAGTCCTGAGGGCCTGGCTCCAGAGCTCAACCCTCACCGCCCCCCCCCATCTCTCTCTGCCATCTGTGGCACCAGGAATCCATCGGCCTACCTTCGGGTCACTTTGAGCCCCCGGGTTCTTTTACTTGGGCCACGGGGCCTTGGTAAGAGGACTGTAGGGACAAATACATTATTGAATCCGGGTAGCTCTTGGAGGGCTTTCTCCTTAAACCCAGAATGTCCATTTTGCCCCAGAACCTCCTCCCTAGTGTTTTCATCAAGTCTGAGTTCTAGGCCTGAGGGAACATTCTAGTGGTTCCAGTAGTCACCTTAACCATCGGCCGTTTATCGAGGGCGCCCCTAGGTGTCGAGCGTGCGCATTGAATGGAACTGGCAGGGCAGCTCTGTGAGGGGTGCTGCTGCTAACATCCCCGTGGTGGGAAACCAAGGCTTGACTCAGCCCCAGGGCCTCAGGCGCCGCCCCTAGTGAGGGACTGAGAGCCAGAATTCAGAAGGCAGAGCTCCGATTCTGGAGTGCGGTGCTCGGCCTGCCTCTGTGTGGCTTCAGGACCTCCGCAGCTGGAGGGACTGAGGTTTGTGGCACAGCTGGAGCCGGCCGTGTGACCCAGGGCAGCATCTGTCGAGGCTGCGAGCACTGCCCCCGCCCCGCCTTGGGGTGGAAGCTGAAGTGCTCACAGGACTCTGGTCCTCAGATTAGCAAACTTCCGGAGCGTCCGCGAGGTGCCCTGCACAGCCTCCCGTGTGCTCTTGCTCCTACTGGGGGAGGACACACGGTGACAGTGTCGCACACTGCTGCAAGGGCCTCCATCCTTGGGGGGAGGGTGTCCCAGCTCCCGCACCTCTGGGGATGCTCACGACCTGTGTTGGCAGGCGGAGCAAGCCCAGAGTTACGACTCCTCTGACTTGGCTGCGGGGCTGTGGTCCGGCTCCGGCAGGGCTGGCTCTTGGCGGGTTCCGCAGAGCCGAGGTGGGGCGGGCAGGCAGGCAGGGGCTCCTAGAGGTGGGAGAGACTGGGAAAGATGGCCAGGAGCCGCCTGAGGGCCTGGAGGAGAGCTTGGAGAATCTGGCATGGCGTGGAGCTCATCGGGCCAGTTCCGGGATGCGGCCTCCAGCCCCAGCAAGACTGAATCCAGGAAATTGGGCAAAGGCAGGTTTGGGACCCTGGGAGGAACTTTCTGACCAGAAGGAGACACAGCCTGGCATGGGACCCTGGAGGCAGAATGTGGAGGCCTGGGGTGAGACGGAGTCGCCTCATTTCCTGAGCACACCTTTGGATTCCTGGAAACGAGAAGGGTTTTTCCTGAGCTTTCACCAGATGTATTGTGCACAGAGCCCCCCGCCCTGTATAGTTTCATGCGCCCAAGCTAACGAGGTGCCATCAGAGAAGGAATATTTACTTCTCGATCGCATAGGTGTCGCTTTGCCCCTAAAACGTGTTGCTTCTTCCCCACCCCCAACTAGTCAAACAAAAATCCTGGGCTCTGTTTCATTTTTCTCCCTATGATACTGCTTTTCTGGAAATTTTGCACTCATGTTTGAGCCTTTAAAGATAATACGTCCTACGTGATGGGAACTGGGCCACTTTTGTCTTTCCTGCTGCTCTGATGTCCCAGGATGGGTCAGGCCCTCCGGTCCCCTTCCCGCTCTGGAAGTCTGTGATTCCGATGTGGCCAGAGGAAGACAGCAGTGGGCATTGGAGCTTCCCGTCAGGACACTCCCACCCCCCACCCCTGCCCTCCAGCCCCATAGGAGAAGCGATGCCATTGTTTCCGGCAGGCAGCTTAGGAGACACGGGTGACTGCAGCGGCTTGGGAGCAGCGCAGGAAGACCGCATGCAGCCAGGGACAAGACAGACTGGGCCTCCGATGGGGTCTGCACCGCCCTCTGCCCCGGGAGCACTTGTCCCCTGCACCTGATTTCCCACTGTCCCCTGGGGCCACTGCTGGGGTCAGCTGGGGATAGTTTTTGTATCCTGCGTAGCTCTCAGCCCCATTGGCCTTCTCCTCAGATCTTTAGAACCAGGTGGCCCTGGAAATACTGCCAGAGGCTGGGATTCAGGCTGTGGGATCATAGCCGGCCCCCATCTGGCTCTCTCTCTGTATACACAGGGCTCAGGGGCCGCCCCTAGGGGGCCGCTTCCTCCTCCCTCCATGTCCACGTCAGGGCCTTCAGGAGCCTCAGCCCCGGCCGGGGTCAGGAAGCCTGAGGTCAAGGCCTTCACCTCCACTCCCCCGGGGCAAGTCTGGAGCCCCCCTCCTCCCAGGGGGATAGGGTTTTGGGGGGCATCGTCAGGGCGGCTTCTGATGGGCAGAGCCCCACTCAGGCTGCACCCGCTCTTTCCCGTTCCAGCTGCCGGAAATGCTTTCTGCCAGGCAGCCCAGCTGCACCTGCAGCTCCAGAGCAAACACGACGCGGCCACCTGCTTCGTGGATGCCGGCAACGCGTTCAAGAAGGCCGACCCCCAAGGTGAGCCTCCGCAGGTCCCTCGGGCCCAGCGAAGTCCTCTCCCAAGAAGTCCTCAGGTGTCCGGCCCTGGGCCAGCAGGGAGATACTTGCGCTTGAACTTCACGATTGGCTCCCTTCCGGCTGGCATTTGCATCCCGCTCCAAGCCTCCGCCTCCCCCTGCTGCTTTGTGCACGCAGCTGATGCTTCCCTCCCGGAGCCTGGAGCATTTGGGAGTGGGAGTTACACCACAGACCCACCGCATGCCAAGGAGAGAGGAAAATCTGTTCTGGTGTCAGAATTAACATGCAGAAGGGGGGTGGGAGGGGGCTCTGAGACCAGCCAGGTAGGAGTTGCTGCCGAAAAAGGAGCGGAAATTATCCTAACCTGGCTTCCCTACCCCCTGGCGGGGAAATCAGAGCAGAGCCCAAGATGGGAGTTGCCAGAGAACAAGTTACTTAAAACGAGGGCGTGCTGGGGAGAGAAGCCCGCTTTGGGACTGACTCACGGCAAGAAAACCACTTGTCCCACTGGGTTCGTCCCGACGCAGGAGCACAGCCCAGTGGGGACCAGAATTTTGGGTCTCGGGAAGCTGGAATTTTAATTTCTGTTTTTCATCTCAGTGCCAGACACAGGTTGCTAACTTTTTAATTTTAGCGAGCCAAGATGCTTTTTTTGGGTGACCATCTATTGCTACTGTTCTCTCAGAAGAGAATAGGGAATACGTGAATGTTTTAAGGGAAGGAAAAAAAAAGATGCCTCTTCTTGGAACAAAGACCAGCCCTTCCCAGGAGAGAGCAGTTTGCAGCCAGGCATCGAGGTGCCTGTGAGGCTCAGTGAGCGCTGGTTCCTGCCCCTGTGCGGGGGACTTGCTGGCTGATCCACTACTGCCACCAGGGACCTGTCGGTTCCAGGTGGGGATCGGGTGTCTCGGTAGACCAAGTAGGGTCTCTGTGTCCCCAGACTTGACCAGTCCCTGCTGTGTGGCTGGGGGTCTCCCAGAGGTTGGCCTGAGGGGTCACACGGTGGACCCAGGCTCGGCAAGGACCGGAGGGAAGGCCTTGTGGCGGGGTTGAGCCAGGGCAGGCCGTGTGGGTGATGTGAGGAGGACCCAGGACAGCCTTGAATCACCCAGGGACGTCTGTCCCATTCCCTGCCCCGCCCCTCGCCATCACTGTCAGCCTTCCCTCTGCTCCCTGAGGAACTGGTCTTCCTGGAGCTGCCACCCTAGCCTCTGTGATGTTCAGCTGCTGCTCCAGAGTGACCGGAAGGACGGGTCTCTGGGGCAGGAGTCAAGTGCAAACAAACACCAGCGCTTCCCTGGGACGGGCCCCCACCCGGTTCCGCAGTGTTGCGTCTGTGATGTTGCGTCTTTGGGCCTCAGGTGGCTTTTGATCTGAGCTTTTCCAGCCAGAGGCAGCACTCTGCAAAGGGTGGGCTGGGTGCTGGGGCCCAGGCCAGGGTTAGCGCTCCACCTCAGGAGCTGTGCTGCAAGAGTGGGAGGGCAGCAGTTGTTGCGTGTGCTGATGTGGCCATCGTGGGGCCCAGAGGCCGACTTGGTTTCTCCAGGGATCAGCAAGTACAGTTTGCTGCCTGGGAGCTGAGTGCGGTGGTGAGGCAGAGGTGGGTTTGGGGTGGGAAGAACCTTTCAGGCAGCAAGAGGAGCAGTGACGAAGAGGGGAGCCTCATCTGGGCACGGCCCGGAGCGGGTGCCTTGGCCAGAGCGCCAGGTTCTTGGTGCTGAGCAGGGAGGGTCCGCGGAGTAGTGACCCTGCACCGCAGCCTCGCTGACTCCTCGTCCAAGTAATGGCTCATGCGACGTGGGGCTCGGCGTGCTCCCGAGTCTGGACCCAGCCCCTTTCCCTGTGACCTCAGGCAGGCAGTCACCTCATCTTTTGGGCCTCCGTTTCCTTGTCTGGCAAGGCAGAGGCCACGTGTGAGAAGCACAGGCTCAGCCAGCCCAGCACCTGGCGTGTGACAGATGTCTGGTGAGGGGTGGCCCTTGGCTCCCATCAGAGGCCCGGCCTCCCCCGGCCTCTTCCCCGTGGCCACGTGGCTTGTAAAACAGAGCCAGAGGGCCTGCTCAGATCCCCACTGGGCTGCCCCAAGCAGGTGGCCAGCTCCCTGGGGCCTTGCTGGTCCCCTTGGCCACCCTGAAGGCTTCTGTCCTGTGTCAGCACCTCCTCCAGGAGTCCTGGAGGCCCACTCCCACCGCCCCCGCGAGAGGCCGCTGGCACCTGGCCCGCACAGAAGGCCTGCCAGAGCTGGCCGGGATGGAGGGAGCGGACTTGGCGGCTGACAGCACGCGCTGTCTCTGCCAGTCTGCCTGGAATGGTAGACCCGGGCTGCCTGCTGCCCCCTGGGTGGCCAGGGGTGAGGCCGCGATGCCCCTGGCTGTGGGTGCTTCCCGGGGGTCCCAGCCTCTGCCCACTACGCTGGAGGGACTCAGGCCAGGGAGGTCTCTAACCCCAGCCACCCGAGAGCCAGGCCTGGGGCTGCGTGTGCACACTACTGGGTGCCTCCTGCGAACCAGACATGGCCACAGCTCACTTTAACCCAGGCCACTTCCTTGGGGGCCTTTGCCATCTGCCCCCATTGTACCCAGGAGGGCTGAGTCCCAGGCTTGATGTGGGAACCAGCAGCCAGACCCAGAGGCTGCTGGAGCCCAGCGGGTAGGGCAACCCCCCCACCCTGGGCTGGATCTCATCCAGGGGTGCTCTAGCCGCTCCTCGGGGGCCTGGTACCTGGAGATAAGCCGGTTATGTTCCGGGTGCCAGCGCTCCCCGGGGTGTTCGCTGGCAGCTTGCCGCTTGTCCCCGAGCCGAGCCGGGAGCAGGAGTGAGGGGGCCTTAACCCCATGAATCCATGTTGCTGCTGGGGGTGGGGGGGGTTGATTTTCTGCCCCCGGCTGCTGCTCCAAGGGCCGTGCCTTGCTGACAGCCCTGTAGCACCAGAACAGCCACTGAGAGAGCCTGTCCTCCGGAGGAACTCGCAGCCTCTCCCTGTCCCCGAACTCCTTGTAGCAGGACCAGGCACAGGTGTGGGGTGGGCCTCCCCCCACCACGCTGTTCCAGAAGGGGGAGCTGGTGAGAGGCGCCCCCCTGTAGCCCAACCAGCCAGCTCTTCCGCGGCCTCAGCACCGGGTTGCAAGCAGCCCCTTGCTGGTCACCCGGCTCAGAAATGCTGTTGCAAAACAGGTGTGTGTGTTCAAGCGAGACCGTTTCTGGCTGTAACTTGGGTCCTGTGTTCTCTCTCCCTGCCTTCTCTTTATCTCATTTTCTTTTTCTCTGGTGCCCCGAGCTTCCAGTGGTCAGCCTCAGAACCCCAACCGAATGCTGTACGTTCTCTGAATGTTTCTGGCATCTCGGGAGATCTCTGGCATCCAATTTCAGAATTGGACCAAACCTACAGGCCCTCCCTCCCCCAGAGCAGTGCTCACAGACACCCACCTTTTGCATGTAAATTTAGGGGGCTTGTGGACTCCCTGAAGGCCCAGCCACAGGTCTGAGGCAGAGAACCTCTCTTCACATACCCCCCCACCCCGCCCCACCCAGGTAGTGAGACCTTGGGCCTTGTGAGAACAGGTACCAGCTTCGGCCCTTCTCCGTGGCCTCTCCACCCAGCAGACCTGGCTGACTTGGGGTGGGGGGATAGGGTAGCCCTGGAGGCAGACCAGGAGCCTGCAGGGTGCCTGGGACGTCAGGATGAACTTCCAGCCCCAGCCCAGCTTAGAGCCTGTGTCCTCGGTCTGTCCAGGCTCTCTGTCCTTCCCCCCCCACCTCCCCCAACACCTTTTCCTTGGAGATGCGTTTTAAAAGAAAAGCCACCCCGAGAGCTCATCTCTGTCTGCTAGAAAATGCCTCCCACTCATGCTGCTCGCTCTCCTCCAAATAACGTGTCAAAAAAAAAACAAAAAAAAACCCATACCCGAATTTCAGGTCTTGGAAGAGGTAGTACCACAAAGGTAGCCGATTTCTTTCCTCGTGGGCCTTTCTGGTGTTTGCTGCGTGGTTTCAGGAGTGGGCGGGTGGCAGGGGGAGGGACGAGAGTGGAGGGCTCTGCTGAATGCCGACACGTGTGCATGAGACGGTGACAGAGGTCACAGCCCCAGGGGCCTGGGTGTGCTGACGTCCGGCTCCCCTCATGTTATTGACAGAGGCTGGACAAGTGCAGGGGATGTGGGGCAGTGTAAAGGTTCCAGGGCCCTGGTGGAACCTGGGGGTCCCTCATATGTCAGGCCTGGCTGCCTCTCGTCCCCCTTGCCAGCCCCTCTTGTCACGGCAGGTGGGGCCCTTGCTGGCCTGGCTCCAAACCCCCGTGGGAGGCTGGCTGTCGGCCTGTGTTCCGTGCCTGGGGTTGCCGAGATGACAGCCCTCAGCAGGTCACGGTCTGCACCATCCATGGCTCTGAGCACATTCCCTGGGGCTCGGGGATCCCTTCAGCCCCCCGGACCAGCCACAGGAACGCAGCCCTGGCAGCTGCACGAGCCCAGTGTTCTCCACAGGCCACTGAGCGCCTGCGCGGCCTCCCGCTACTCTCCTGGCTTCTGCCTAGATGACTTATTTTTCTCATTTCTGTTCCTCACTTCCCTTCTTCTCTCCCCAGAGGCCATTAACTGTTTGATGAGAGCCATCGAGATCTACACAGACATGGTAAGGGTCGCTGCCCGTCCTATCTCTTCTTGTCCCACCCTATTGCTCCAGCCTGCTGTCCCCAACCCCAGCACCAAGAGCAGGTGCGAGGGGCAGTGGGAGTGAGGGGAGTGTGGTCGTCTGGGCCAGCCATTGCCCCTGCCCCAGGGAGCCACCCCCATGATAGGTGAGGCCCAGAGGTGGCTCCGCCAGGGACCTGGAACCCAGGACCTAGACATGCTATGTGTGTCTTTGGGGGAAGATGGGCATTGGCCTCCGTGGCCACACTGGGGGCCCAGGGAGGCCAAGAGGGGCTGTCCTGTCCGCAGTGGGAATGGTCAGAGCAGCAGCCTGGTTTCTCCAGAGCTCTCACCAGGCAGTTCTAGGCTGGTCCTTCCACCTCTGTGGGCCATCTGTCAAACATTTCCCCGGGCCAGGCCCTCTACCGGGTACCCATGCCACCATTACCTCTGGCATCGCCTTGTCTGCCCATGTCCCTGTGGACAGGATGGACACGGAGGCTAAATGTAGAGGGACATGCACAGGGCACCCCGTCGGGGCAGCACCCAGACCCACGCCTCGGCGAAGCCTCCTCTTGAAGGCCTGTGCCCTTCTGGCTCAGTGCTGTGGCTGAGGGGCAGGGACTCACCATCTTTAGGGACCTGGAAGGGTGAGGAGGGGCTGAGGTGAGGCGCTGGGGCCATCACTCGTCACAGAGAGCTCCTTCCCGTGTCCTGCCCAGGGCCGATTCACGATCGCGGCCAAGCACCACATCTCCATTGCCGAGATCTACGAGACGGAGCTGGTGGACATCGAGAAGGTGAGGGGCGGTCAGCGGCCATGCCTGGCCAGTGGTGGGGGAGGACCGCGGTGGCCGGTCCCTTTGGACTGGGGCTCATCTCACTGCTGTGTGCACTTGGGGAGTCCCCTGATGTCTGAGTACTGGAAGAGGGCATGGGGCTTGGGCTGAGCTTGTGTAACGGGCCCAGGGCCCGGCCTGTGATGGGCAAGGGCTGCACTGCTACCCCCTTTCCCTCTGCACCTGCCCCGTGTCTCCCCAGGCCATCGCCCACTATGAGCAGTCTGCAGACTACTACAAAGGGGAGGAATCCAACAGGTATGGGGCAGCGGGCTCCCCTCCCCAGCCCCCAGTAAGCCCTTAGGCCACTACTGACCTCTGTCTTCCCTGCCGACCCCACACAGCTCAGCCAACAAGTGTCTGCTGAAGGTGGCTGGCTATGCGGCACAGCTAGAGCAGTATCAGAAGGCCATTGACATCTACGAGCAGGTGGGGGCTGGTGGGGCTCTGAGCCCTGCTCTCTGGGAGGGCCCTGCACCCGTGCCTTCCTCTCCGCCTCCCTGCATCACCTCCCTGGCGCTCTGTCCTGGCCTCACTGGCTAAACCTTTCTCCACCCATGACCCACACGGTGTCACCGTCTTCTCCCTGTACGCTTCTCACAGGGAGCTTTCTGGGAGGCCTAGGGCCCCGGAGGGAGTGGGTAGAATCACTGAGGCCTGGGGGGAGCCTGAGGTGGCCAAGGGGCCTCCAGGAAGGCGGCCAGGTGGGAGGGATGGGGAGGGAGCGTCCCTTGGGTGCGCAGGCTCCCCTGGGGTGTGTGGGGAGGGCTGGGCGGGCCAGGCTGTCCTGGTGGGTTCGGTTTGGCCAAGAGAATGGCAGGCAGCTGGCCTCGGAGGAGAAGGGGGGCGGGCACCACCTCTCATGTTCCCTCAGCCTGCCGCCCCTCTGCCCACCACGAGCCAGCCTCCCGTGGGGCCTGACAGTGGAGCCGCCTCCTCCCCAGTGTCTTGGGCACCTCGGGGGGGGGCCACGGACACCTGGCTTCAGCCCTGTGGCAACACCCACCCCCTGTCAAACCCTGGGCCTTGGCTGCCTGTGCACCACTGGCTGACTTCCCTGGGGCTGGTCCTTGGCCTCCCTGCCCTTGGGGTCCCGGGTTAGAAGGGCCTCACCTAGGATACAGGTGCGGCTCCCCGCTGGCCCCCGGGTGCCTGCCCATGACCCTGACCCTCTGGCCGCCTGCTGCAAGCTCATGGCACCGCCTCCGCATGCCCACAGGTGGGAACCAACGCCATGGACAGTCCCCTCCTCAAGTACAGCGCCAAGGACTACTTCTTCAAGGCAGCCCTCTGCCACTTCTGTATTGACATGCTCAATGCCAAGGTGAGCCGGAGCCCCACCGGCCTGCCCAGGGCTTCCCCTGCCTCCCCTTGACCACCTCAGAGCATCAGGGCTGTCACCGAGCTAGGTCGCTGCCTGACCCCTTAGTGGGGGGCGAGCCCCGCCCTCGCGTCCGGCCCCCCGACAGTCAGCTGCGTGTTGTCACTGCTGTGTGGCCATCCCTGGCATCCCATGCCCAGTCTCTGCCGCTTTTGAGTTTATCCAGCTCCTGGTTCACGCAGTGCCTGCTGTTGTCTTCAGCGAGGGCACATTTTGAGTCCTTCCTGCCTCCCTTGAGGTCAGCGTCACTGTCCCCGTCCTACAGATGAGGATGCTGAGGCCGAGACTAGAGACCCTTATTCAGGGCCTCATGGCCGGAGTCCAGATCTTTCTGGCTCCCATTGTCATGATCTGAACCACAGCGTGTGCGCCCCCCGTCATCGGTTTGCAGGGCTTCTCGGCCATAGAGGGGTCAGTGCTGGGCGAGGGGGCAGGGAACGGTGGGGGGAGGAGCTGGAGTCTCGCGGGGCCTCCAGCCGCCCTGTCCTCCGCCCTGCCCTTCGCCACACGGGGTGTCTGAGCGCCACTGCCTCCCTGCTTCCACTGGGGTAAGAGCCCGGGCTCTGGTGTCGGGCCGGCTCGCATCCCCGCCCCCACGCCCTCTGTGCCCTGAGCAGGTCATCATGCGTTTCCGGCTTTCAGAATGGGGGTCACTATCATTCGACCCTCTCCGGGTCCACGTGATGGTCAAATGTGAGACGAACCCAGCACTAGTCCCCGCACGTAGGAAGGACTCACAGGAGGCAGCGGTCATTTGCACCCTACCCTGCTCACCAGCCTGGCATTTGCCCCCTACCCTGCACGCCGGCATGGGAGACCTTCTCCCTCCCACCCCAGCTTTGTTCCCCACAAGCTGTCTCTGCGGCCAGGGTTGGCCGGGCACTGTCCCACAGAGGTGCCTGCTGGGCACAGAGCCAGGTGACACTGGAGGCTGGCGGAAGGGCACAGAGCGCTGACTTGGGGCCAGGTGGCTCAGATCCCCTTGGCTGCCAGGACGGTGGCTCCCATGTCCCATCTTCATTAGCCTGTCCCCTTCCTTCCTTCCTTCTTTCCACGCTGGTGATGTCCAGCTTGCTGTCCAGAAGTACGAGGAGCTGTTCCCCGCCTTCTCTGGTTCCCGGGAGTGCACGCTGATGAAAGTGAGTGCCAGCCGCCCCGCTGCCCTCTCCCTGCCTCTGGGCCTGGAGGGCTCAGCCAGGACCCCGGTTGGGAGGCGGGATCCAGAGGCTGGGACTTTGGGTATTACTGTCACTGTCACCATCACCGTCACTGTCAACTGTCACCGAGGTTTGTACAGCGGTTCTTCAGGGTCTTTTGTTTGTGTGTTGTTTTTCCTCTTCTGTCTGGGCCTCCATTTTCTCGATGCGAGAAGTAAGGCTCAGGTGGTGGTGGAGGCGGGAGCAGAGCCAGGAGGCTGCGTGATCTCTTGTACGAACACGTACACACATGCACACGTACACACGTGCACATACACGCACGTGCACACACGCACCAGGCAGAGGTGGAACTAGCTCCTTCCTCTCTCCCTGCATGGGACCCCCCCACACCCAACCTACAACCCCCAGATGGAGTAGGTGTGTGTCTTATCAGGCCTCAGTGATAGGGCTCTGGTGTCAGGCCTCAGGCCAGTCTTGGCCCCTGACCCCTGCCTGTCTGCTGTCTTCTTACAGAAACTATTAGATGCCCACGAGGAGCAGAACATTGACAGCTACACTGAGGCGGTGAGTGGCTGGGGCGGAGGCGGGGGGCGCCCCTCTCAGACATGCTGTCCCGAGAATCCCACCCTTTGTCCAGGCCCAGCCCTGGCTGTGAATTCCTTTCTCCAGTCACCCCAGAATTCTCACGGGGAGCCCCAGAGGTATAGGAGGTGTTCCCCCCACACCAGAGATGATGACATGGGGGTGAGGTGAGGAGACTCATCCTCGGCCTCTTGGGGGCAGAGTGGGGAGGCAGACCCACGTCTGTCTGTTGCCCAGGCCAAGGTCTTTGCACCAATGAGTGCCCCCCGTGAGCAGTGGGGACAGGGAGGGAGGGAGACGAGTCATGAAAGGGCCTCCCCTTCCAGCACCACCTTCCCTGGTAGAAGCACCCCACAGAGGTGTTTCTCCCTTTTCTTACTCTCTGGAACAATCTGGAACTCGGTTGGGCTCAGTTCCAGTCCTAATGCAGTCGTGTAGACTGCGTCTGTCCAGTGGTATCTCCTGGGAGCCCCTCAGGAATCCTCCACCATCAACGATGACAGATACTGAAGTCCCTCTGGTCCCTCCTGCATGGGACGATGGGCAGGACGTTAGGAAGCTTCAGCGAGGAGAAGGGAGGAGTGGGGCTGCAGCCGGGCAACAGGGCACTGGTTCTCCCTCTGGCCCCCGTCCCTGTGAACAGGCCTTCACATCTCCAGGCCTGTTTCCCACCCATAAAACAAGGAAGCTGGAGCATTTTTACGCTGCGACACCTTTTCCTCTTCCCAAGGCAGCCTGAGAGGGAACCCCCTCCCTTTGCTCCTCTCTGGGAAGCAGGCTGGGACACACATAGAGAATTTGGGGACCAGAGACTGTGGCACTGGGGACAAGGAGGGAATCAGGGCCAGGGCCAGCTGTGGGACCAGCCCCTCAGACACCCCCTGCGCCCCATGTGTCCCAGGTGAAGGAGTACGATGCCATCTCCCGGCTGGACCAGTGGCTCACCACCATGCTGCTCCGCATCAAGAAGACGATCCAGGGGGACGAGGAGGACCTGCGCTAAGCCCCGCGCAGCCCCCTGGCACCTGTCTTCCTGCCCCGTCTTCTCTCCCCCGCGCCCCTCCAGCGCGTGAGCCCAGAGAGAAAGGCGGGGCCGAGACCTTGGCTGTGAGACCTTCCCTCCCTTCCCGCAGAGGAGTCTCCCGAAGCCAGAGTGTGGGTTTCAGCCCTGCTTCGGAGCCCCCGAGGCGGGGCCTGCTGGCCGGACAGTCGCCCTCTGTTCTCGCTGCACCCCTCGCCTCCTGCCCGTTTATTTAAGCCCCCCAAAGGTCCCCTTCTCTGCCCCAAAACACAGACTCTTTGACACAGACCTGTTTGCTGTGGGTACCGCCAGGGGTGGGGATCAGTGTCTGGTCCCCCATCTCCTGACCAGCTGAGGCGTGAGGCTGGTTTCTGCTGTTCCCACTTGTCCTCCAGCCGAGCTCTGAGCACATGTAGCTGCTGAGATTTGCTCTCACCTCGGGGGTGGGCCCCTCCCCCTCCAGTGCCAGGAACCACCCCCCACTAAGCCTCCTGCAGCCCTGACCTCTCAGGATAGACCGCAGGCCCTGGAGTCAGGGTCATCCCTGCATTCCCCCCTACAGCTCCTCCTTCCTTAGTGCTTTGAGGTTTTATGGTCAGAAGCTGCAGCTGGCCTAAGAAAGAAAATAAAGAAGAGTACTTTGCATGAGTCTCTCTTCCTCCTCCTCACCTCTGCTGCCCCCTTCTCCCTTCAGGGCTGGTGTCCCGTCTCCCTGCCCCTCCTGGTCCCCGGCTTGGGCTCTGGACACACTGGGTGGGAAAGAGGGCAGGTGTGACCAGGAGACGGGGCTGGGGTCAGAGGTCCCCGGGGAGGCCTAGGAGTGGGTGGGCTCAGGAGTCTAGGAGTACCCAGCTTAATCCTATGGCCTCTGAGTTTTCTGTGGGCCTCCGTTTCCTCGGCTGGGTGGCAGTCCCAGCCCTCAGCTGGCTGGAGAATGGAGAATAAGGACAGCGGTGGTAAGGAGGCTGAAAGAGAGGCCCCTTGTGCCCACGTCTCCCTGGAAGGAGGGTTGAAAGCCCCACTGCCATTTGTTCCAGGCGTCCCAGGACAAGGGGAAAAACAGCTTAGGTGGGCAGTGCATGAAGACCAAGCGGGCATGGCAATGGAGGAGGCGATGGCAGGAGCCCTCTGCCCGGGGAAGGTGGGCAAGAACCACCAGCCTCCGCCACACGCCACAGTGGAGGCCTGTGTGGAGGCGAGCATTCTGATGTGCACGGGCAGTGCCTGGCCCTGGGCTGTGGGGGGCTGAGCTGGAGGAGGCTCAGTGCCCAGAAAGCACAGTTGCTATGGGTTGGGATGTCAGGAAGTGAACTGGCGGGTGGGAGTGGGGCAGATGCAGAGGAGGGGCTGCCTGGGAGACCAGGTCAGGCCCCTCAAAGAGGTGCTCCAGGCCAGAACCCAGAAGGAGTCCAAGAGAGGTTCAGGTTCAGTGTCCAGTCCATTCTCTATGGACTACAGCAGGAGGCCCTGCTCCTGTCCCTTTCAGCTCCCCCCGCAGCTCAGATGGTTTGATTGATGATGGCTGCCTAGGGCTCAGTTAAGACTCCTGAGACCTGAGATCGATTACCGATGTCTGCCACGGGCACAGGCTGAAGGATATATAGTGTCAGAATGTTTCTGCCACCCTGACTTCGGTAGTGAGTCTTGACCCTGGCTGTGCTTAAAATCATTTAAAGTACGCAAGCTTGGGTCACAGCGTGATAAACTGTGATTTGGGTAGAGCTCCCCACCCTTTTGGGGGGTTTTGGTTTTTTCCTGGAAATTCCACAGCTGAGTCACATGTGCCATAAGAGGCGAAAATCACTGAGCAGGACAGGTCTTTCCTTCCCAACATATAACTTCATTTATTCACTTAACAGATGTTAAGTGAACATAGTTCAGAGGTTACCACGTGAGGGAGAAGCAGCCTGAAGAAAACATTCTTGAGAAGCAGAATTAGACCCCACGTTCAACTGACACAGTGAGTATCTACTAAGCACCTACTGTATGCCATGCCTGGTCTAGGCCCTGGGAATACAGCATGAAACCACACAGCCAGACCCTGCCCTCCAGGATTTGGTCACCAAATCCCAAGGTCGAGAAGGGACACAAACTCCCCTTCACCACCCTCCAGATCCCATGTGCCTTCGAGAAGTTTCCCCGTGTGTCTCTTACGTAACGTCCCTGGTGCTTGGCAAAGGGGCTGGCAGAGTCTTCGGATTTCCAACACCTATTTACTGAATGCTTAACTTTGTGTCCAGCCTTGTGGTCCAGGACTGGGGATCTGACTGTGACCAAGGGACATCTAGTCACTACCTTCATGGATCCCGCTGTCCTTGTTTATTGTGTGCACGCACGTAAGCTTTCTACCTTGTGTGTGTGTGTGTGTGTGTGTGTGTGACAGATCACTCAAGGTGGCAGGACAGTTGGCCAAGTCATGTCTTCTGGAAATGATGTACAGATGGATACAGAGTCCTTAAACTCCTGATGCCTTTATAGGTCCAAAAAAAAAAAAGCACATACATGAACCCCTTAAGACCCCAGAGTCAGAAACACTGGGTTAACACCCAGTCTCCACCACTTTTGAATCCTATCAGAGCCACAATTTCATCCTCTGTAAATTGGGATAATGAAGACCTTTGCAGAGTTGGAAGGGTTCGTTGAGAATGATGCATAAAGGCTGACCAGGCACACAGGACAATAAATGCTGAGTAAATGAATGCAGAGTAACCACAGCCGGGTGGTTGTCAGCATTCCGTGACAATCGGGGCCAACGTGCCGGCACCAAGTAGGTATTCAGTGAAGGAGGTGGTTATTTGCCGGGACAGACAGCCAGATCCTTCTTCGTTGAGTAGGAATCCATTTAACCACTTTAAAGGGAACGTGATGAAGACAACAGACTGTGAACTATCTTGTTTGGATTCCACTACTGCTGCTTACCAGCGGTGCGATCAGACGCAGATTACCTCTGGAGCCTCGATTCCTTCGTAAAACCTAGTAATTGCCTCAGCCTGCTTCTGAGTTTGAAATAAATGAATAGATGGAAAGCGCTTAGAACACCTCCTGGTACGTAAGGACGATACGGAGTTTTAGGATTACTACTCTACCTTCCACACTGCACAATGAGACCGCCCCCCAATTCAGGCCACAACCGGCCAGCGGCAGCCCAGCCCCTCGACTCAGAAAAGGAGCGGAGAGGAGCGCGCACGCGCAGTGGGGCAGTCTTATGGGAAGAAAGCCCGGGCAGCCCGGCGGGTGGCCATCTTGGTAAAGGGCAGCGACGGCAGCTTCTTGACGTCATCAGTCTGCGCGACGTGCGGGCAGCCGGCGGTTTGGGTCGCATCGGGAGCTGTGGGTAGGTAGGGAGGGTGGGCGGCGGCGCCGGGCGCTGTCGGGGGTGAGTGGTTGAGGGGCGTGATGGGGGAGGCGGCCGTGGCCGCAGGGCCGTGCCCGCTGCGCGAGGATAGCTTCACGCGCTTCTCGTCGCAGAGCAATGTGTACGGGCTGGCGGGCGGCGCGGGCGGGCGCGGGGAGCTGCTGGCCGCCACCCTTAAAGGCAAGGTACTGGGCTTCCGCTACCAAGACCTCCGACAGAAAATCCGTCCCGTGGCCAAGGAGCTGCAGTTCAACTACATTCCCGGTGCGTGGCGCCATGGGGTTGGGGGGTGGGGGCCTCGAACTTGGTGTTGAGAAGGTTTCTGAGGCTCTAAGCTGGGTCACTGCGGTGAGAGAATGGGATCAGTGTGACTGAAAGGGATCAAGGCTGATAATCGGGAGGCATCTTGTCAATGGTTAGGGTTCAGGATTCCTCAGATCCGGAGGTTAGGATCCCTCGTACCACGGCTGCGATCAGGATTCACAGGGACCGGGAGATGATGGTAATTGCCATGGTCAGAGATTAGTGAGTCCTAGAGATCACGGGTCACCATGATTGCATATATAGGGTTCTGCCTGACGTGCACTTTGTCCCCTCCCAGTGGATGCAGAGATTGTCTCCATCGACACCTTCAACAAGTCACCCCCAAAGCGGGGCCTGGTGGTGGGGATCACGTTCATCAAGGTATCCAGGCCCCCTCCATCCACCCATTCCCTCCTACAGTCCCTGTAAGTCTGACCCAAATCCCTCTCACTGCCCCTGCTCTCCCCTGAGGCCAGTTTCCTACCTCAGGATTCAGGGGACAAGGGCAGCCCCTTCCTTAACATTTACTGCGACTACGAGCCTGGCTCTGAGTACAACCTTGACTCCATTGCGCGTAAGTGTGGCCTCAAGGGAAGGAGGGATGGGGAAGATGGGAGGGGGCACCTGTCGGGTGCCCAGTCCCCATCTGCGTGTGCTCCCCTTACAGAGAGCTGCCTGAACCTGGAGCTCCAGTTCACTCCTTTCCAGCTGTGCCATGCAGAGTATGTAAGCTGCAGGTGTCATACAACAGAGAGTGTGTGTGTGTGTGTGTGTGTGTGTGCGCGCGCGTGCACACATGCACGCGCGTGTACACACAGCGGAGGCTCCTGCCAACAAGGCAACAAACCTGCCTGTAGACAGTCAGACTCCAGTTTTGTTTTTTAGAACATTGTGCTTTTAAAGTGGCTGTGGACCAGCCTCAGCCCCGAGCTAGCTAATCTGAGAGCTGATTGAGCACCTGTGTTCTGGACATCTAGAATCTTGGGTTCCGGTGTGCTAGATTTGGATCTTGTAAGATCCAGAGATACTGAGATTTCTAGAGTCACAAGTTCTGAGATCCCAAGATTTTAAAATTCTTCAGTTTGGTAATTCTGAGATTCTTTAGTGATAAAGTTGTTCTCCTATTTTGTATTCTCATATTTCAAGGAGACGGAATACAGACCGTCTAGAACGTGAGGTTTCTAGAATCCCAAAGTGTGAAAATTCACTCGAGCTCTGAATTCCATTTTAGAACACCAGTGGTCTAGCACAGTGAGTAGCCAAGTTTTTCTGTTAAGGGCTAGATCCTCTATCTTTCTCTCTTTTTTTAATAGAGAGAGAGATCACAAGTAGGCAGAGAGGCAAGCAGAGAGAGAGGGGGAACGGGCTCCCCACTGAGCAGAGAGCCCGATGCAGGGCTTGATCCCAGGACCCTGAGATCATGACCTGAGCTGAAGGCAGAGGCTTAACCCACTGAGCCACCCAGGCACCCCTAGATCCTCTCTCTTATAACTACTCAGCTGTGCCACTGTAGCAAGAAATTGATACTTTGTAAGTAATTGGTGTAGCTGTGTTTCAATAAAACTTTATTTATAGCAACAGGGGGTAAGTTGGATTTGGTCTGTAGGTCATAGTTTGCCAGCCTCTGGTTTAGCAGGTGAGAATTCTAGAAGCTGATGTTCTGGATTCTAGGATTTGGATGTTCTGCTCTTTTATGGTGGCAGTTTCTAGAAGTTCAATTATTTCAAAGGAGGTGGAAAACAGAACTTCTGGAACACCGAAGTTCTAGATTAAAGAGGTTCTGGTATTCTAGAACACGGGAGTCCCATGTTCCGTGCCTGAATTCACAGTCAGAATGAGGGTTCTAGCAGGTGAGGGCTCTAGAAACAGAAGGTTTCTGCGATTCTGAGATCAGAAAGTTCTGCCACACTGGGGCTTTAGATTTCTCTGCTTTCAGGGTCCAGGTCGGGAATCAACTGGAGACAGTGTTTCTCCTGAGTGGGAATGACCCAGCCATTCATCTGTACAAGGAGGTGAGGCAGAGGGAGGCACGGTGGGCAGGGCCCTGCCCGGGCTGCCACGGGCTGGTGCTGGGTGTGAGGCTGGCCACTGACTCCCAGGTCGGGGGTTGGGTGGGGGTTGGTCTTGGTTCCCCCAGAATGAGGGGCTGCATCAGTTTGAAGAACAGCCCGTGGAAAACCTCTTCCCAGAGCTCACGAACCTGACCAGTAGGTAAGAGAGCCCCTGGAAAGCGAGGCCCATGGGGGTGGGAGCAGGGAGCCTCAGAGGAATCAGGGACAGCGGGGATAGAGATGACCTCAGAGAAATTGGGCAGGGGAGGGGACTTCAGCAAACTCAGGCCACTTGGGAGAAGCTGGTCAATGGTGGTGTTCACAGAGAAAACACAAAACAGACTCAGGGAGATCTAAGAAGGCGGGTGGTAGGGGTAACCTCAGAGAAATCAGACTCCCCAGCAGGGTCCCAGGGCTACAGGAAGGGGGTGGATGCTCCTTGAGGGGCAGAACATGGGGCCAGGACCCAGTGATGCCCTCCGGCCATACTGTCCGCCCACCCGCCCACCAGTGTCCTCTGGCTTGACGTCCACAACCTCCCTGGCACATCCCGGCGACTCTCCGCCCTTGGCTGTCAGAGCGGTTATGTCCGAGTTGCCCACGTGGACCAGCGAAGCCAAGGTGACGGCTGGGATGGGGGCCGGGCAGGGGGCTAGGGGCTGGGGACAGAGCCCTGAGTTCCCCCCTTCCCCCACAGAGGTCCTGCAGACTTGGACGATCCTGCAGGACGGCCCCATCTCCCGGGTGATTGTGTTCAGCCTCTCGGCCCCCAGGGGTGAGCTTCGGGCCTGTGGGGGGTGGGCAACTCCACAGGCTCGGCCCCCCTACCCCAGATTCATGCCCTTTTCCCAAAGTGTCCGACCCCTCCGCACCTCCCCCATCCCTCCCTGGCCCACTCCCTCCCCTTCGTGCTCTCCAACTGTACTTCAGTGACTTAGTGCCCCCCATGGTCTAATCGAGACCTAACCTGGTGTTGAACTTCTGCCTTTCCCTTGGTGGTCTAACTCACAACCTGCAGACTTCCTCTGTTCCTACACCTCCCCCCCCCCCCCCCCCCCCCCCCCCCCCCCCCCCCCCCCCCCCCCCGCCTCGTCACCTGTCTCTTGCTGCAATCTAAGCCTGAGCTCCTCTCCCAGCCCCACCCCCAACCCCAGGGACTCCACGCTGCCCTCCTCCTCCTCCCCCGGCTCCCCTTTACCCGCACCTGTTGCTCCGTTCCTGTTGCTGGGCCCTTCCCTGGCGTCTCCCCTCCCTGACCTCTAGTGATCTGACCTCGATGCATCCCTCCCTAGCACAACTTCGGATCTCTGCCTTCACACAGAGTAGGGGGGTGTGAGGAGCCTGGAGCCTGTCCCCTCAGTGCCCCCCATCCATGTCCCTTCTCCAGAGACCAAGGACCCCACACAGCGGGAAGAGTACAGCTTGCTCGTGGCCAGCATGTTGGAGCCGGCAGTGGTGTATAGGTGAGGGCTTGTTCCAGGTGGGGCGGGTCAAGCGGTTGTGCCCCGGGGAGGGGAGCGTCAGTGTTTGGGTCTGGAACTGGTCGGGGCTACGTTGAGGCCTTGGGATGAGAACCGAGATGCCCACTACCCCCAGACAAGTGTGTGGGCAAGAGCTTTTGAGCCGACTCGGCGCATAAGAAAGCCTTGATTCAGAGGGTTGGCCAGTTTCTGGGGCGTACCTCTTCCCACCATGGTGGGTTTCAAGTCAGCTGGCAAAATTTCTGGAAAATGTCGCAGTCTGCTCTCAGGAACCAGAGCCAGCCAGCTATGGCTCTCCTGGTGGGCAGCACAGGTGTCCAAGTGGGGTCCGAGCCCCCCACGCCAGCCTCCCAGAGGCCTTGTGCATGTCCAGACTGGAGGCAAGGGTGTTGCCAGAAAGGGCAACAGGGTCCTCTGTGCAGGGGTGAGACGGCCCCGCCTCTAGGGGGCAGTGTGGGTGGGTGTCCCTTCTGGGCAACAGTGAACAGTCTGAGGGAATGATTTGGGTTCCCCTTGGTGGATGTGCAGACGGCCAGGCTGGAGACGAGGGGGTCTGGGTGTCGGGAGGAACAGCGTGGCCCAGACCCGGGAAGGGGAAGCCCTGTGGGCGCCCCCAGGCCCGGCCTGCCGCCTAGAGGGGGCAGGCACTGTGGTGTGACTTTGGTCTCCTTGCCACCTCTGGGGACCCTCAGGGACCTGCTGAGCCGGGGCCTCGAGGACCAGCTTCTCCTGCCCGGCAGTGACCAGTTTGACAGTGTCCTCTGTGGCTTGGTCACCGACGTGGATCTGGACGGGAGGCCTGAAGTCCTGGTGGCCACCTACGGGCAGGTGAGGCTGAGGGATGGGACCACCGCCGCGTGTCCCCTCCCACTGCCCTGCATCCCCGTGTGACCCTCGCACCCGCCCCCAACCCCCTGCAGGAGCTGCTCTGTTACAAGTACTTTGGCCCGGAGTGCGGGCTGCCCCAGGCCGAGCACGGATTTCGCCTGCTGTGGCAACGGGGCTTCTCCAGCCCGCTGCTGGCCATGGCGCACGTGGACCTGACCGGGGATGGGCTGCAGGAGCTCGCCGTGGTCTCCCTGAAGGGCGTGCACATCCTGCAGGTAGCCGGGCTCCCCACCTTGGGTTCACCTCGCTGAGCCTGACCTTGGGGTGGGGGTGGGGGGATCAGTGCACCCCTGTTCTGTCAAGGAAACACAGAAGGGGACGGGGAGACGCCCCACGAGGAGGTGCATTCAGGGGCCCGACCGCACAGGAGCTCGGCAAGCCTGAGCCCACCTTCAGCGGGGGGACCGTGGGCCACTGGCTCCCACCCCCGGAGGAAGGAGTAACTGTTTCCAGGAGGCAGTTCCTGTTGGCCAAGGACAAGTCCCGAGAGACGGGGCAGACGGGGCAGCCAATCGGGAGGGGACCGTCCTGCCAAAGGGAACCCACCCGGGCAGCTGTCAGCCCCCAGCCACCCTCAGCCTCCCCACCTTCAGTCCTTGGCTCCGCGCCCTTTGTCTGACTCTCTCCCTTTGCCCTCCCTGCAACCCCTACCCCCTTCCCTGTGCCCTGACCTCAGTCCTTCCTCTGGGGTCTAACCTCTGCCCTCCACAGCAGGCGGGGACTTACCCTCCCTGTAGTCCAACCTCCAGCCCTCCCGCAACCAGTCTCCGGCTTTCCCCTGGCATCTAACTAACCTTGAACCTTCCCGCTTTGGCCTGACCCCTGAACCTCCCGTAGTGAACCAGCCCTTGAGCCGCGGGCTCTGCCTTCTGCCGCACGTAGACCCCCTCACTCCTACCGCATAGCAGCCCAACTGCCATAACCCCCGCTGGGGTCTAGTACCCAACCGCTCCAGTGGTCCAGGGTCTAACCCTAATCCCCACTGCAGCTCATCCATTCTGACCTCTGACCTTTCCCCTGTGGCCAGCCGCCACCTCTCAGGCTGTGCTCTACTTTTGTTTCCTGGCATGTTGTTTGCCTTCTGCTTGCCTCTGGTGTACCTCCAAGGCCCTGTCTCTAGGGTCTAGCCTGGGTGCTTTCTCTCAGAGGTCAAGCATACTGGCTCCTCTGCAGGCTTTGCCTGGGTCTTTTCCTACGTTCTGTACCTCAATGGAATGGGCGAGGTTAGACCTCAGCAGAAAGGAGAAAGGCTGGACCCCAGTGGAAAGGTCTGAGGTTAGAGCCTAAACCGAAAGGACATAGGTTAGATCCCAGTGGAAGAGGCTGGGGTCCAACCGTGGGACAGAGGACTTCCCTTTACTGTGGTCGAACCATCCCCTCGACCCTCTGCCCTCATTCAAGCCATGTCACTGTAATCTCTTCTGTCCCTTCTATTGGGGTCCAGCCTGAGGCCCTCCAACCAGGGACTCACTCTGTCCCTCACGTGGTGCCACATTCTTCCCTTTTTCACTTTGCTGGTTTCCTCCTGCCCCTTATTAGCCTGTCCTTTGTCATCAAGGTCTCACCTTTGTCTCCCCCACTATGGTCTAACTTCAGCCTCACTACCGTACAATGTATGTCTCTCCCGTGTTTCGGTCCTTCCCTGTCCCTTCTGAGTTCAAACCTCACACCCGCACATTTCGGCCAAGGCTCTGTCCCTCCCACTGGAAATTCACCGAAGGCCGTCCTCCTGGGTCTAACCTTCACTCCATCACAGAGACCCACTCCCACCCCACACGCTGGTCCACTCTCTGACCTCCCGCCGCCGAGCTCCCGTGTGGTCTAACCTGTGCCCCTCCTGATCTTTCTCAGCACCCGCCCCCTCTTGTTCCCCACAGCACAGCCTGGTCCAGGCATCAGAGCTGGTTCTGACCCGGCTTCGGCATGAAGTGCAGCAGAAGAAACATCAGTCACAGAGGCCTGGGGACAGGGCGGGTCCGGGGCCCACTGAGACCCCAGCCTCCTGAGCTCCCACCCACTGCCCGTCCCAGGCCCAGGGGCAGTCACTGGAGTAATCGCCTCTAGCCGTTCACAGTGGGGAAGCCTCCTGAAGGAACGGAGGGTCTCCCCAGGCCCCCCAGGATGGTGGAACTGGAAGTCAGTGCTGACTCTGACCCCTTGTGCCCTGCAGGCCTGGCTGACGCACTCCTGTCTCTGTACCTCAGTGTCCCCGTTTGAAAAATGGGACAATCTCACCCCCCCCCCCCCCCCGTCACCCCCATGGAGACTTGGTCAACCTGTGATTATTTATATGTCCAGAGGAAGCAAACTTGAGTTGTCTTCATTCTTTTGTTCTGGCAAGTGTTTGACAACTGCCGTGGGCCAGGCTCATTGTTGGGTGCTGGATTCTCCCAGAAGAATAGGAGAGAGGGGCACATGGGGAGAGAAAAATCCAAAGTTCAACCTAGAAGTGGGACTGAGGTGAGATCCTAGCGTAAACCTTAGAGGACAGAAATGAGGACCTGCCATAAAGGCTGAAATGAAACCAACGTGGAAGAGATTACAAAAGCCAAGGAAAAGGACTGAGGTTAGACCCCCACGGGGAAAGTACAGAAATTAAGCCTCAGAGGAAAGATATAGGTGAGAAGGGCTGTTGTGGGAAACTGTGGTCAAATTGCAACAAAGGGTTTGAGGCTAGACCCCACCACCACCACCATGAGTAATGCTGAGGTTGGACCCCCAACAAACTACTGTGGTTAGACTTTGTGCCAAGGGCCCCGGTCAGACCCCAGCAGAAAGCAACTGAGTTTAGATCCCAGTTGAGGCATTTGAGATGGAACCCAGGCGGGAAAGACCCCTGGTGAGCCATGCTGAAAGGCCCAGGATTAGACCTGATTGGACTGGAAAAGACTGGAAAGCCCAGGGGATCCAGGAACCAGGGAGTCTGAGACAGGGCTGATTTCCCTGGCCCAAGGCTGGGAGGCCTTTAGAAATTGCTCCCTCCTGTGGCCCTGTCTAAGGCAAGGGAGAAGGAAGCAAAGGCCTGTATTTGCAGGACCAGTGGAGGGCAGGAATCAGAACTCTCGCCCTCCCCCCACAGGCCAGGAATAGCTTCTGTGGGTGGGGGGATTGTTGGGGAAGAAATTCCTGAGCGGGATCCAGGCTGGTGGGGAGGGTGGGCTTTTTCGTCCGTGGGACAGGTCTTGGGTGGGACTCCTGCTTCCCAGGGCAGAGGGGGCAGATCCCCCAGTCATCCTGGCCATCTGTCTACCTCCTACCAAGGAAGTCCACCCCATGGTCTGATCACCCACACTGACCATAAAGACCAAGCCACCAGGTGGGTTTTTAGGGAGGCAGGAGCCCACCAATCCTTGGCCACCCTTGTCAGCTCCCAGAACCCTGGACCCAAGCGTGGGAAATTGCAGGGAGCTGAACAGCCTCCCTTTTGCTGGCAGCCCGCCCAAGGCTGTCCAGCATGGACCGGCCTTGGGCACAGTGGCGGGGGCGGGGTCTCCTCCCTCCTGCCACCGGCCTCAGCTGCGTCCCCTCCCGTCCTGGGTGGGAGTGGGACTCCGGCGTGGGATTTCGGTGAGTTTAGTCAGTGATGGTGTGAGTCTGAAGCGTGTGTCCCCTTCAGGGCTCGGGATTGTGTGTTCTCAGGACTCGGCCCCTCGCCCGGCTGTTGGCAGTTCGCCGCTGACCACTCGTCACTCGCACCCGCATGTGGGACCACGCATGCCGTGGAGTGGTTAAGGGTGTGGAGGCCAAAGCTCCGCTTGGCCACTCTGTGCCTCGATTTCCCCATCTGTAAAATGAGGCTAATAATGTTATCTCACAGGGTTGTTCGGAGGGCTAGCTGTGTCAACACCTGTCAGTCACTTACCAAAAAAAAAAATGTTTAACACCGCCTGGCACGTGGTAATGGGGTGTGAGTGGTAACTGTTGTTACTATTATTAATGGGTACCTTTGTGGTTGTTTCGGGCCCGCTGGGCGAGGTTCTGTCTGGAGGCACAGCATGTGAATTTGGATCTGACTCTGGTTAAACATTCTTGCCCTCCTCCTGGTTCTGTGAGCCTGTAACTATTTGTAGCTGTTCGTGCCTCTCTGGCCCTTGTATGGATCAGAGTCTGTGTGTGCTGGGGAGGAGGAGGGATGCCTCTGAATGACCCCCAATCCCTCCCAACACGCACCCACCAAGCACCCTCCGCCGCTGTCCCCTGTCTCTGGTGCTGAACCTGAAGGGTGGGTGGGAAGGTCCGGCTCCCCCCAGCCTCCTCTCTCCAGGCCCCTCCCCTAGCCTCCCCCGCCCCGCGGCTGCCTCCCCTCTCCCCGCCTCCTCCTCCTCCCCTCGGTCTATGGCTCCTCCTCCTCCCTCCCAGCACTCTCCCCCGTCCCTCCTCCTCCCTCTCTCCCGACTCCCCCTCCCCCGTGTCCCTCCCCCCTCTTCCTCTCCTCCCTCTATCCCCTCTCCCTCCCCTCCTCCCTGGCTCTCCCTCTCAGTCTCCAGCTTCTCTCTCTCTCTCTCTCTCTCTCTCTCTCTCTGTCGGGAGGAGTCGCCCACCACTGCCAGCCCAGTGCTAGGGGGACCTGCTCCAGGCTGCAGCTGCAGGTAAGAGACCCTCGTTGGGGAGGAGGGGCGGTGTGGGAGAAGGATGGTGTTGCCTGGGCGGGCTGGTAGAGGGGGACATTTCAGGAGCCAGGAGCGGCTTTTCCCTGAGCTCATTTATGGAGGTTGGGGGGGGGCTGCATATCCCGGGTGGGGATACCAGGTTCCTTCCGTGGGTTGGGGGCGCCACCAGCAGCCAACATCCTCAGCTCCTCCTGTGTTCTAGGGAGCATGGCCGGCTGGGGAGGGGGTGCCTCCTGGGCACTGAGGGGGCACTGAGGCACCATCTGGGGCAGTCCCCCTTCGCCTTCTCTCCCTCTACCCCCGCCTTCCTGCGTCTGGGTCTCTTCTGTCTGTCTTTCCACATCTCTTGGGGGTCCTGTCCTGCAGAGTGTGGCCGCCTCTCTGAGTCCCTTTGCCTGTGTCCCTGTCTCTCAGTCCCTCACTCTCGCCTCTGCCCCTCTGGTTCCCTCTGTGCCTGGGTCTGTTCTGTGTCTTTTCAGGGTTCTGTCTCTGAGTCCCTGGTTTCTTTCTGCCTTCCTCTTTCGCCATCTGTGTGTGTTGTGTCCCTGTCTCTCTCCTGTCTCTCCTCTCTTGTGTCTCTATCTCTTCTGTCTCTGTGGGTGTCTCCCTCTCTCTTCCCTGCCCCTCTCCCTCCTTCTCTCCATCTCCGTCTGTAGGTATGAGGTCTCTGTTTCTCTGTCTCTGTCTTCCCTGGTAGCTGGTTAACTCTCCTCCCACACACCTTTGTCCCCGCCTCTGGCAAGGGGGAGACCTGGAGGAAGAAGACTCCCCCTCCCGCAGAGTGGGCTCCCCCAGAAGGTGCGGAGTCCCCCTAAGTCCTCTCCCTTCTTCAGCCGAGCCCCCGCCCATCCTCCTGGCTGGTTTGTGCCCCATCCCCTCCCTGAGGACAGAGCTCCTCTCCTCTCCCCTGCCTTGTATCTGGCATCCGGAGGCCAGTCCTTCTTGCAATCTACCCTCTACCCTTTGTGGTGGAGACTGCACCAGTCCTCCCATCTTGCCTTCCCATTCCTCCTCGTAGAGACTAGACCGGTCCTTCCTACAGTCTGACTGCTACGCCTCTCACCCTTTGTCCATTGCTTGCTTCACTCATGTGTTCCTTGGACGATTACTGAGCACCTTGCCTACTCCAGGCACAGCACTAGGCACCGGGGTGGGTCAGGCCAGTCCTTTCTGCAGCCTTACTTCCATCCCTCTCGTGGCATGCCAGCCTCAGGCCTCTCAGTGGGGGTGGCTCTCCAAAGCGACTCCACCATCCCCTGGGGGCTCCAAGAGGGCCCCTCTGAGTCTGGAGTTCCCTGGCCAGTACATCATCTTCTTTCCTGGGGGAAGTGGACCCTAGAGAAGCTGGGTAAGAGTTAGTGGCCAGGGGAAAGGGGAGAGCCTACCCTGTAGCCCTGGCTGGGATGGGGTGAGGTCCTCAAGTATCCACGTGGGGCCCAGCTGGGTTTGGAAGATCACCAGCCCAGGAGTCCCATGCCTTGCGTTTCCATCCTCCCCTGCCCCTGCTCCTGATTTGAAGCTGCTTCACCTGGCCAAGCTTTTTACCCCCTCTGGACCTCAGTTTACCCATCAGGGTGTCCTGGCTCTGAACAGTGAGACTATGTGTGACCCCCTCCACCCCCACCCCAGGCCAGGATGTGGTGTGGTGCTGGGAGAGCCTGGCTCACCACCGGAGCAATAAGTGGGTGTGTTTAGAAGCCTGTGTCCCCACCTCGAAATCCCTCCGAGGGGTGGCGGGCAACACTTGCTCCCACCAGAGCACAACCAGGAACCGCCACCTCCCTTGCCAAGGTGAGGGAGAGGAGGGAGGGAAGAGGTCCCACCTGCCGTGCCAGACTAGCCCCCCCCCACTTACACCTACAGTCCCACTCTAGGCAGAAGGTCTCCAAGACCCCCAGGTGAGGCAGACCTGGGATTCTCGCCACTGACCCAGCTGGCTGCCTGCCCACGAGAGTGGGGAGAAAGGGAGAGATGCCACCGTCGGCCCTCCTACCCTGGCCTCAACCCGATCCTTTTGCCCCTGGGTTCTAAACTCAGATTAGGTTTCAGGGCTGCTGGCGGACGGACGGAGAGAGGCAGAGGCGGGTGCGTCTAGCAGAGGAAGCCCAGCTGTCCCCCGGCAACAGGACTCAGAGCTCTTGGTTCTTCATTTCACAAATATTTATCTCGCACTTTCTCTGTCTGACCCCTCCTCCCCTAAGGCCTCAGTGAAAGAAAACCAGGTTTTACAGAAAAAGGATTAAGGCAGGCTTCTTTGCCCAGCCCCTGAGCAAGGAGGGCAGGCGTGAGGTCACCCTTTGCCAGACTCTGGTCTCCCTAGAGGACCTCACCGGGAGGGACGGGTGGTTGGACTTGAGGGGGCACTTTCCAGGCCAGGGCCCTCCCGTGATAGAGGGAGTTTGATGCTTGAGATGAATCCTTGACTCCCAGGTGGCCCTCCTCACTCCTGAAAGCCAGGGAGAAGGGAAGGAGAAGAGAGTGAGTCTTTGCTTTGGATCCTGGTGGGTTTGTAATTATGCCTAAGTTGTTGCTAATTAGGGGGCTGCTAATTGGATGTATCATTAGGCGCCTTGCTGAGGGGGCTAATTGTGTGGTGGCCCTTTAAGAATCCCCCTCACCCCCCCACACACACACTCCTCAGGGAAGTTCTGCCAACATTCTGCCTCCCTCCCCCAGGAGCCAGCTCCCTGCCCGTGAGTACGTGGGCGTGTTTTGGGGGCAGGCTGTGGGTTAGACTCAGAGAAGAACTTTCAGACATGATACCCGGTACCCGGAGGCACTGGCCAAGACTGGATCAGGGAGTTGTGGGCTCAGAGGACTGTCTTCTCTCAGTCCCCCCCTTTTTTTAATAGGCTACTGGGTTACCAAGGCAGTGCAAGAGTGGGGCAGAGGAACTGGGAGTTCGGGCCACTCTTGGAGAGAGAAATGGAACCAGAGTTGGTGCTGGGGGGCTTTGAATGAGCTTTTGACCTTTGAGCTTGGCCCCCTCCACTGAAGAACCAGCTAGGGACACCCCGAAGTGGGGTGGTGTCATTTGTGATCGAGAGCTCAGGAAGGTGATGTCTGAGTGAAGAACCGGAGAGGAGAGGGTGGATATGTGGGGAAGAGCATCCCAGGAAGGGGAAGTAGCAGGTGCAAAGGCCTGGAGGCAAGAACTTGTCTGGTATGTGAGGAGCCTTGAGGTGGCAGGGGCCAAGCAAGCAAGGGGGACAGGGGGAGACGAAGCCGGAGAGGGAATAAGGGGAGCAGATCCTGTGAGACCTCATGAGCCAGGGCGAGGACTGTGGTACTCTAGCTGAGACTGAGTTGGGAGCCATGGAGGGTTCTGAGCAGAGGGAGGAGGTGAACTGACTTGCGTTTTTTTTTTGTTTTGTTTTTTGTTTAAGATTTCATTTATTTATTTGAGAGAGGGAGAGCATGAGCTGGGGAGAAGGGCAGAGGGAGAGGGAGAAGCAGCCTCTACAGAGCTCAGAGCCCCACGTGGGGCTCGAACCCAGGACCCTAACATCGTGACCTGAGCCAAAGGCAGATGCCCAACAAACTGAGCCACCCCAGGCGCCTCCTAGTTTGCATTTTTAAAGGGAACTGAGGCAAGACACAGAGATAGCCACTCAGAGCCAGGATCGGAGGCTGGAGGAGAAATATTGAAACCAGAGAGACCCCACAACCCACAAATGAGACCAAAAGCCCAACACAGGGCCTCATGTCACAGCTGCTGGAGACCCGGGCACCTCACCAAGACCTGGGGGCTCCTGGAGAGAGACACCTGCCACGGTTGCAGGGAATGATGTGAGTGCGAGACCCTCCAGCACCCCCTCCCCAGCCCCTCTCAGACAGACAGACAGACAGACAGACAGACGTCCCAGACTCTGAGCAGGAGCCCTCTGGGGGCCAAGTCGGAAACCGTGAGACTTACCTCATGAATTGAGGGCCTCCAGCCCCTCGCCTCACCCACTAAATTATTCACTCTGTGTTCTCTGGGGCCTGGCTTCATTCCTCCCTTGTCTGTGGGATTCGTCTGTGTGGCTGGGCAGGCCAACAGCCTGTTCTCTTTCCAGGGCCCTATAACATTCCTCGGTGTGAGTGCTCCGTGCTGGGCTTCTCCATTTACTGCTGAGAGGCATCTGGGTTGTTTCAAGACGGGAGCTGTTAAGACATTCTCGGATGTGTCTTTTGGCAGACGCATGACCTAGGGCTCCCGGGTGCGTATGTACCTGGGAGTGGGGACAGCTGAGTCCTAGGACACGGCATATTCAGCTGTAGTTCCCCAAAGTGGAGAGACCAACATACACTCCACCAGCAGCGTGTGACGCTCCTCTGTCTTTATCTTTCTCCCCTGGTCTCTGTCTGGCCCTCTCTGTCTCTCTGCATCTCCCTCTGTCCCCATCCTCCCTCTGTCAGCCCTCTGCTTGTCCCCCATGCCCCACTCCCAACAAGCCTTGGTTCCTGTGCAAATGGGAGGGGTCCATGCTCCTCACCCACATTCTTCCTCCTCCCCCACAGGACCCAACACCCTCCATGGCTCCCCTGGTCTTAGTGGGGTTTGCACTCCTCCTGGGGACAACCCCCTGCTCGGCGGCGGCCACCCCAACCCCCTCACTGCCGCCTCCCCCAGCCAATGACAGTGACGCCAGCGCAGGGGGCTGCCAGGGCTCCAACCGCTGCCAGCCAGGGGTCCTGCTGCCCGTTTGGGAGCCCGATGACCCGTCCCTGGGGGACAAGGCGGCACGAGCTGTGGTCTACTTCGTGGCCATGGTTTACATGTTCCTGGGCGTGTCCATCATCGCTGACCGCTTCATGGCATCCATCGAGGTCATCACGTCAAAGGAGAAGGAGATCACCATCACCAAGGCCAACGGTGAGACCAGCGTGGGCACCGTCCGCATCTGGAATGAGACGGTGTCCAACCTCACGCTCATGGCCCTGGGCTCCTCAGCCCCTGAGATCCTGCTGTCCGTCATTGAGGTCTGCGGCCACAACTTCCAGGCGGGCGAGTTGGGCCCAGGCACCATTGTGGGCAGTGCTGCCTTCAACATGTTTGTGGTCATTGCCGTGTGCATCTATGTCATCCCAGCCGGTGAGAGCCGCAAGATCAAGCACTTGAGAGTCTTCTTTGTCACTGCCTCTTGGAGTATCTTCGCCTACGTCTGGCTTTATCTCATCCTGGCTGTCTTTTCCCCGGGTGTGGTCCAGGTGAGCAAGGACCCATGGACACCTCCTTGGTGCATGTATGTCTGCAAAAGGGAGACCTGATTCATGTATTTGCAGAAATGCATGCTTACATCTGGGAGGGCCTCCCGGTATGGTTGTGTAGGTTGTACACTGCACGAGGGCATTGGGATATTAAAGGCAAGTTGGGGCTAGAGTCCATCGAGTGTGCCCAAGCCATGTCTGGATGGCTCTGCAGGCCCTGGAAAGGGCTCATCCACCCAGAGGGGGGTGACATTTTACACTATACCCATTTGGAAGGGACCGCTTTAGCTCTCACTTTGGTGCCATATGTGTTAACAGAGTCCTTGTGATCTGTGTAATGCATACCGCACCCACTTCATGTTCTAGCCAGGTATTTGCCAGGTAGGTTCACATGTTTTCTTACCCTCCCTGTCTTTTGCATAATTTATTCCTGTCTTTATAATAAGACCACCTTCATTTGCATAATTCATGCCACAGTTGCATAATCCAGCCTTGTATTTTCTGACAGTGCTAATCAACTTGGGTAACCTGGTACAATTTGCATAATGTATCCATGGGCCTGAATAGACGTAGGCCCACATCTGTGTAATCTAGCTCTGTATTGGCCAGATATGCAATTGTGATTTGCATAATTCATTTATTATTCATAATTGATTGCTGATGGTAGGGTAATTTATGCCACATCACTGTAATTTATACGCAATCCAGTCCAATGTAGGTATAAGCCCAGTCCACTGCAAAGGCCACTTTCCATAATTTATTCCAACAAAATTTAGCCCCACCGCTCCATAATTTACACCCACTTTCCCATAATCATTTGCCTCTCGTTTGTCCAGTGTCTTAACCACATTCTGCTTAGTCTTCCTTTAAAACATGTGCCTAATTCATTTCCCACAACCCCAGGACTGCCATCTACATTTGCATAATTTATTTATGGGCCTGGCCTAATTCGTTCACACACATGCATAATTTATTCGAGGCTACCCAGAATTCCTTCACACATGTGTATAATCTCTCTGCGCAAATCTATCTGGTTCTGCCAATTCTAGTCTCTTTCCAGGAAGCAGCTGAAGTTAGAAGTATAAAAATTCTTTGCAGGTGATGTAAATGCAGAGGGAGGGACCAGAAACCACAGGTGAGCTAAGGGGGAGACGGTAACACCAGGAGACAGGGATGGGAGAGGGAGAGAGACGTTTACTGTAGCTGAATAATGATTAGAATGCTGAGTCTCCTGGCAGTCATGGTGAAAAGTAGAGAAGGTTGTGTCACACGGTTCTCTTGCACTTATAGAAAGGATGGTATACTGGCTTGGGTTTTCAAAATGGTCTTTGATGAGGATTCACAGCAAAACTATGAAGAGAATTTTAGATACCATGAGCGACAAGTGGGTAGGGATGGGGGTGGAGGAGAGAGCCAGGCTCAGACTCAGAAAACAAGCTTGAAAATATCACAGCTCTGGGTGGAGAAGTCGCCATGGGGGATCCCTTTGGGAGTAACGTGGAGGCCAGGCTTATGGGACATTTTCATGAAATAATGGAAGGAACTGGCATGAGATCAAGATAGTGCCACTTCCTCCTCAACGTAGAGAACTGGAGCAGCAAGATGGGTCTGGCTCTGAGTTTTCTCCCGAAGTGCTGTGTGACCTCAGGCAAAGGCCCCTCTCGGGGCCTCAGTTTTCATATCTGAACCATGGAAGGCTTAGACCGGATCCTTGGTTCTTGACCCTTCATACCGAGTGCTCCCTTTTTCTAGCAAATGCTTTGTTACCCTTTACTTGAACGTGAAATTCTTAGATGAGAGGAGAGAGGCCTTCTCCCCCAGTAGCCAAGTGCATGGACACTGGACCCAGACACACTGGGTTCAAACTCCACTTCTTCTGCTCCCCAGCTGTTCCTTGGGCAAGTTCCTCACCTTGTCTGTGCCTCAGTTTCCTCAGCTGTCACCTGGGCGTCAGCATAGCACTGACTCCAGAGGGTGGTGTGGGGTTCAAACAAATTACACATGGAAGAGCTCAGAACAGCAAGCCTAGGACAGAGTAAATGTGAGTGATTCCTCCCATTACTGAACTGGCCTGTGCTGTTGGCTATCCGAAAGTCTGTATAATGGCCAAACTGATATAAGGGAAAGCGATGTCTGACGGAGCCATGTGCATTTCCACATGGAAATGCTTCAGCACAGCTACGTTAAAAGTCATGGTGTGGGTACCAGATGCCAGCACCTACTTTTACCAAATAAGTTTGGGTTTAAGAGAAAGAAAAAGATCAGGAAACGTTCCATGCAAGGAGCTGAGCAGAGGAGTGGGTTGCCACAAGATTAAAAATAAGCGCATTCAGCATATATTAGAGCATCAGGAAAATACTTCATATACATGTAACAGAGCTGAGTTCTAGACTCCAATTATTAGAAGCAGGTTTTTTTTGCCACTGCACATGTCCAGCAGGAGGTTCTGAGGTCAGGCAGGACGTGGGGCAGGTGTGTATTGTGTGGGACTGCTCCATGAGTCGCTGGACCAGATATCGCCCCCCCCAGTCGTGGTGGCAGCTCACAAAGGACCCCAGATTGGAGACGCCCCCTCTTGGGGGTGTTTCTGTCCACTGAAGCTGTCTCACTTCCCTTCCAGGGTGGGCAAGTCAACATGCCCATTTGCAGTAGGTGCCCTGGAAGGAAGATATGAGTCTCCTAGATTCGCCTTTTATCTACCTGCGAGGGGTGGGGTGGGGGGAGAGCAAATCTTAGAGGTTGGAGGCTGTCTGGGAGAATCCTGTTGCGATATACACAGTGACCAGTGCAATGAACACAAGGCCAGAGTTCATTTTACAGCTTGTGTAGAAAATTCAGCTGCTTTTCACAGACCTGCCTGGTGGCCTTGTGAGGCTCTGTTTCCAAGTCCTGCCCTTCTCTCTGAGCCATCAGTAAACACAGTGACAAGGTGTGTGGGCATTGGATCAGAAAAGATATTTTCCCTTTTGGGCCCATTTTAAAGACACCTCTGGGGGCCCTCTGATGGTAAATAACCTTTAATGGTTCCTTCCTTATCTTTTTTTTTTTTTAAGATTTTATTTATTTATTTGACAGAGAGAGATCACAAGTAGGCAGAGAGGCAGGCAGAGAGAGAGAGGGGGAAGCAGGCTCCCCGCTGAGCAAAGAGCCAGATGTGGGGCTCGATCCCAGGACCCCGAGATCATGACCTGAGCTGAAGGCAGAGGCTTTAACCCACTGAGCCACCCAGGCACCCCTCCTTCCTTATCTTTAATGAGAAAGGTAACTACTTGCAGACTGAGTCCTGGACCTCAGTGAGTGCTAGTATAATAATGGTAATGTTAATTTCACATTCTGAGTCTTTTCCACATGTCAGGAACCGACAGTGCTAAGTGTTAGGGGTACATAAGCTCATTCAGTCTTGGGGACGCCCCCACCTTACAGGAAAGAGGCTGAGCCAGACCTCCCTCTTCTAGAACCAGGATCTGGACTCAGCCTTGCCTTGTTTCTCTGGGGAGGTAGCATATAAACATGGGAACTTGCTGTATGAGGCTGTAAGGGGAGCCAACTTTTGCTTCTTTTAGAGTCAAAGTCCCGTCCCTAAGGGCCAGATTCTAAGGAGAATCTGGCAAAGGCTGTAGTCACTGGTCCAGGGAGGGAGGGCGGGAGAGGGGAGGGGAGAGGGAATCAGGGAGCTTTAGTAGGAGGTGGAGTGGAGAGCAGGCTCTGGGTGATGGGTGGGGTGTGGACAAGTCAGGGGCATCCCAGGTGAGGAGGGGTGGAGGGGAAGTGGAGCAGGGAGAAAAAAAATGGAAGGAAAGAGAGGCAGGAAGGGATTCAGGCTCTGCCCCTTGAGGGGAGCTGGGTTCCCGGCACTGGGGCAGGTGGGCGTGGTTCTCAACGTGATAAAAGGCGTATGGATGGATGGATGGACGGGTGGACGGGTGAGCGGATGGAGGCATGCATGCATCAGGCGACCAGGAAAGAGGCGGGGGGAGGGGGAGAAACTGCGAAGCATCTCACAAGGGAGAGAGATGTGTATCTGCAAAAGATACAAAAGGCGGACAAGGAGACAGAGGCAACAAGACAGGAAAACAGATTCAAAAACCGAACGGCGCCGAATGGGACGGAGGCAGGGAGAGAAAGAGGGAAGCAGAGAAGGGACGAAGCGGGGCAAGGACCGAGATGCGGGGAGATGCAGAGCGGAGGCGCTGACGGGGGGCGCCAGGCGACCACCGGGAGGGAGACGCTGGGGGCGGCGGGCTGGCGGGGCGGCGAGCGCGCCCCCTGGCGGCGCGGCGGTCCTGACCCACGCGGCCACCCGCAGGTGTGGGAGGCGCTGCTGACCCTCGTCTTCTTCCCGGTGTGCGTGGTGTTCGCCTGGATGGCCGACAAGCGGCTGCTCTTCTACAAGTACGTGTACAAGCGCTACCGCACCGACCCGCGCAGCGGCATCATCATTGGCGCCGAGGGCGACCCCCCCAAGAGCATTGAGCTGGACGGCACGTTCGTGGGCGCTGAGGTGCCGGGCGAGGTGGGCGGCCTGGGCCCGAGCCCCGCCGAGGCCCGCGAGCTGGACGCCAGCCGCCGCGAGGTCATCCAGATCCTCAAGGACCTCAAGCAGAAGCACCCGGACAAGGACCTGGAGCAGCTGGTGGGCATCGCCAACTACTACGCGCTGCTGCACCAGCAGAAGAGCCGCGCCTTCTACCGCATCCAGGCCACACGGCTGATGACCGGCGCGGGCAACGTGCTGCGGCGACACGCGGTGGACGCGTCGCGCAGGGCCTCCCCGTCCGAGGGCCCCGGCGAGGACGAGGACGACGGCGCCAGCCGCATCTTCTTCGAGCCGAGCCTCTACCACTGCCTGGAGAACTGTGGCTCCGTGCTGCTGTCGGTCACCTGCCAAGGCGGGGAGGGCAACAGCACCTTCTACGTGGACTACCGCACCGAGGACGGCTCCGCCAAGGCCGGCTCCGACTACGAGTACAGGTGGGTTGGCGGCTCTCAGGCAGGAGGTCCGCCCCACCCCCCACCCCCGCCCCGCGGCCTCCGCGATCGCCGGGCTCAGGGGCTGCCTCCAGCGCCCATCCATCCGCGGCGTTCATTCATGGTTCGTTCATTCATTCCCGCTGAGAGCCTTCTTGGCACCGCACGTTCTTCTAGCGCTTGCCAGACAGCGCGGCTGTCCCGCCTCCCCGGCATACCGGCTACCTGCGGGTTCTTGCGCTTGACGCCACCCCGCGTTCATGATTACAGCTCATTCTATGTCGTGTTACCGGGTAGGACAAGTCCCTCCCCGACCCCAACACACCATGACTAAAGTAAAAATGTTTATTGAGCAGCTACTGTATACCTGGGGGTGTACCGTGGTGAACAAGACAGCTAAGGCCCCTATCCTCAAGTTGCAATAAAGCAATGAACTATTAAATAGATTAAGAATATCAAGGGATTTTAAGTGCTAGGTGGGAAAATTAAATGGGATAAGAGGGAAGAGGCGGGACCCAAATTATCCCCAGGTTTTTGGTGGCACCTTAAAGAAGCCCCCCCTTTGTACCCTCCTGTATCTCTCTGTCCCCCCGCCCCCATCCCTCTCCTCACCCCTCTTTGAGGAGATCTGTAATCTTCCCTCCTTCAGCAGTTCCTACTGAATACCTACTATGTGTCGGGTACAACCTTCAGATGCAGAACAGTTAGGGCGCCTGGGTGGCTCAGTGGGCTTAAGCCTGGGACTCTTGATTTTGGCTCAGGTCATGATCTCAGGGTGGTGAGACAGAGCCCTGTCTGGCTGCGCACTGGGCGCGGAGGCTGCTTAAGATTCTCCCTCTCCCTCTGCCCCTCCCCACCTTAAAACAACAACAACAACAAAACACAGAACAGTAAATAAACAAGATAACTTCTCTATCCTCACGTGACCCACAAAAGTCTTTATCTGTTTGTAGTTCTTCTGTCCATACCACACTCTTTCAAGAACGATAGTTTTACAGTGTAGTTTGTTGACCGATGTGCAGTCTGTCGTAGTTCTCTATAATAATACCAACGTTTATCACGGTCTACTATGTACCAGAAACGGATCTGGGCCTTGAAGACCAGCAGTGAATGAAATACGTCAGGCGTCTGCCCAAAAGCAGCTGACATTCTCGTGGGAAAGACAGGCCATCAGGGAGTAGACACTGAAGACAGAAAAATGTCAGCTGTGAAGAAATTAAGGCAGAAGACGGGAGAGAGTGTTGATGACTGAGCTTCTCCCCGGTTCCACCTGCCAAGTAGTCTGCCATACCTCCCTTTCATCCTCTTCCCTGGGTAAAGCTAAGGCGGACCTAATTGTAGATCTTCAGTTCTGCTCGCCCTCGTCCCTTTAACTCTTCTCTCGCTGGGGCTGAGTTTCTGGGTTTCACAAATCTTCAGCTCCACCACTCTGCCCCAGCCTCCCCCTGCCTCTGCCGAGGCATTTCCAATCTTCCAATATTTTGGCGGCTTCAGGCATTTGTAGATCATTCCCTCCACCTCGGGTCAGTCCAAGGTCCTTTGGTCTGCCCATCCCCATTCATTTCTCCCACCCTCCCGCCTCCCCCTCCATTCTGCTTCCCCTGAGTGGGGCTCAGGATCTTTGTCCTGTCATCCTGTAACATGGGATCCCTTTGGTCACCCATGACCAAACGCCCCCTCTCCCTACCATCCTCCATCTCCCAGCTTCCTTAGACTAAAGAAGAAGCATTCACCATACTGGGGCCTGCTGTCACTCAACTTCTTCACCGTTCCACTCCTACCCACCCCCCTAGTCTGCAGCTGCCCCCACCAAAGGTTTTGCAGGAGAAAGTGAGGACGGGTGTCACCTGCTGGGATCAGAGGCGCCTCTCTCGCCTGCAAATGACCTCAGTACTGAGATGTCTGAAGTGTAGGAGTAAATGCCGCTCAGTGGTGGAACCAAAGAGCTAGGCAAAGTTGACACCTTCCTCTTGTCCCTGCTCTCCTATCCCAGGTGACGGTCACAGGCCTGGCATCATTTATCAGTGCAGCTTAGGTCCAGGACTGGGAGGAAGGACAACTGAGTTCCAGTCCAAGTCCTGGAACCTGTTTCTTGAGCAAGTTCCTGCTTCAGTGTGGGCATTCAGGGATGTCATGTACAGTTATTAAGGTTGTGCACTGCCTAAGAGTACCACATCTAAGAAAGCTCTATTCACATAGTGGACATTGTAGATTTGTATGTCTATTATGACAATGTCCTGATTCATGGAAATAGAGTCTTGAGGGAGGGAAGCCATTTTCTCATTTGCCCACAGAGATCTTATGGATTAGGATCCATGGGCCTCAGTTTCTCCAAATTTAATATGATCTCCGAGGCACCAGAAGAGCACACCTGTTCCAAGATTCTGAGATTTAAGCACCAAGAATCCTAGCATGCTAAGGGTCTAAAGTTTTAAGATTCTAGGATTCCCACATTTGGGTATTCTACTCCACACCTAACCAGTCTCCCATGTGCTGGTTCTCACATTTTCATCTTTTCAGAATTTGTGCATCCAGTGTTGAAACACAAGTCCTTCTCCTATATTTCTATCCTACCTGGTTTCTAAAATCCCCATGTTCTTTGTCTTTCCGACCTTTGATTTTGGAAAAAATTCACGCCCACAGAAGGGCTGCGGAAATGGTTTGGTGAACCCTCGTATCAACTTTGCCCAGAGTCACCAACTGTTCATTTGCTGTCCTGTTTGCCCTCACTCACCCTCCCTAATATATACTAGTATTAATCATTGTGGAGCTAGATGGGAACGGCTTGCAAACAGCATGACCACTCACCTATAAATACTTGAGTGTGCCCCTGCTAAGATTTATGACAGCCAGTCACAATCTGACTGCCACACTCAGGAAATGTAATACTGAATTAATATTATTGCCCAGGCTGCGGTCCCTGTTTGTATCTCCCCCCACACCCCGCCCGTCGTCCCTGTAACATCTTGTGACTGTGTTTTACCTCCCTTCCTCTCTTCCAGTCTGATCCAGACCCAAATGTTGCATTTCGTTGTCATGTCTCTTTAGAGTTCTTCGGTCTGGGTCCATCCCTCCGCTTCTCTAGGACTTTCATGCCCCTGACACTTTTGAAGACAGGCTACTTAGTAGAACGACCCTCAGTTTGGGTTTGTCCGATGTGTCCTCATGATTAGACTCAGGCGGTGCACTTTTGGCCAGAATTCATGCAAGCGATGCAATGTTCTCCTCAGTCCATTATACCAGGAGGCCCATGACTCCCACCTGTCCCACTACCAGTGATGTCCTTTAACCATTTGGTAAAGTTGGTGCTAAAATCCCCACCTAAGCTAACATTTCTAACATCCCATAACTGTAGGATTCTAAGATTCTAATCTTTTTTTTTAAAGATTTTATTTATTTATTTGAGAAAGAGAGAGAGCATGTGGTGGGAAAAACAGAGGGAGAGGGACAAGCAGACTCTGAGCGAGGATCCCGACATGGGGCTCGATCTCACAGCCCTGAGATCATGACCTGAGCTGAAACCAAGAGTGAGACACTTAACCCACTGAGCCACCCAGGCGCCCCTAAGATTCTAATCCGAATATGCAAATATCCCTAGCTGACTTGTGCTGAGTGCTTTTCTTGTCTTATAACTCAGTCCTTGTAACACCGCCCGCCACGAGGTAGACACTGTTATTAGTTCCACTTTACAGAAGAGGAACCTGAGGTTCAGAGGGCTGCAGATCCTAACCACCGAGATCACACAAGCCAAGAGAGCCGTGAGACTTTGCTCAGAGCTGGTGGGCTCACCGGGCTGGGTGCCTCGGCTACCATGGACAGCAGCTCCAGGGAGGAAGGCTACAGCCATAGGGAACTCCTTACCTGTCTCCTCCCAGTCTTATCATCTGGTTCTACCTCTTTGCCAGAACCTTGGGGTCTCTCTGACCCCCCCTCCAACACACACACACACAGAGCTGAAGTTTTTTGGGAGAACTGGAGCCCAGGACCTGTTTCTTACCAAATTGATCACAGTAATGACAGAGAACACTCATGGATCATATAACACCTTTCAGAAATGGGGTCACTGGCGCATGCTGGGATGGATTGGGAGGAGAAAATGTAGATTTTCAAGGTGCATTTACATCCCAGGGTCACTTTGATGCCTACAGCCCTGCCAGGAGCCCATCATTCCCTGTCCCCGCAAAGTTTCACTCTGACTACTCTGCCATCATTATCTCATTTCTTCCCCTGCCCCATTATAGAGCATCTCACATATGTTCAGAGACTTACACAACTGATGCTCATTTAGGCCTAAGCCAGCTCATATCCTTCCCCTCCTCAGAGGCCCGCCATGCTTCCCACCCTACTTGGAATAAGCACCAGATTCCCAGCTGGGGCCCCTGACATCTGCCCTTTTTCCTCTGTGATGTCATCTGCCTCATCTCCTACACCCCACCCTTGCTCCCTCCACTGGAGCCACACTTGCCTCCTCAAATACTCCAAGCTGCTCCTGCCTCAGGACATTAGCACTGGCTGTTCCCTTTGCCAGGGATACTTTTCCCCAGATATCCTCCATATGGCTCCCTTCCCTACCTCCCTCAAGTCTCTGCTCAAACGTCACCCCTCAGAAAAGCTTTCTCTGACATTCTAATACAACATCTCACTCCCTACCCTCTTTCCTGTTTTCCTCTATTTTTCTCCATAACACCATCACTACCTGACATTTTATTATATGTTTGTTGTTTATCCATCTCTTTTTAAAAAATCTATTTATTTGAGAGAGTGAGAAAGAGAGAGCATGAGAGGGCGAGTGGGAGAGCAAGAAGCAGGCTTCCCACTGAGCAGGGAGCCCATGCGGGGCTCTATCCCGGGACCCTGGGATCATGACCTGAGCCGAAGGCAGACGCTCAACTGACTGAGCCACCCAGGCGCCCCTCTGATCTGGTTTTGCTGCTGTTTCCCCAACACTAAGAATAGTGCCTAGCACACAACAGCTGTTCAGTAAATATTTGTTGAATGAATGGACCATAATTAAATTATTAAATGTGTAATTGTCACCACGATACGGCTCTCCCACGGGCCTGTGAATGTGATGAGCCCTGTGAAGACAGGGCCTCGTCACCCTCTGTTCCCAGCACCACCCAGAACAGGGCACAGAGAAGATGCTCAGGGAGTCTTTGTTGAATGAATGAATAAATGACCCCAAGTTAAGGAGTGTGGACGTTCTCTTGCGAGTACTCAGGAGGACTCAAAGGTTTTCATCAGAAGTGTGAATAAGGTCAGCTCTGGGCCCCACATCCCTGCTACTCCCAAGTGTGGCCCCTGTATCCTTCATGAGAGAGTCCACATCTGTGGGAGTGACTTAGAAATGCAGTCTTGAAACCCAGAGCCGCTGAACCAGATCTGCATTTTAGCAAGACCTCCCAGGGGATCTGTGTGCCCATTAAGGTTGGAGAAGTGTGTTTATGGAATACTGCAGGCTCTCTCCACTCTGGGATTTTGCATGTGCTGTTCCCTCTGCCTGGAGCATTGCTGTCCACTAGAAACCCCCCCAGGAAGCCGGCACCGATCTCATCTTCAACATTATTTAATGCTGGCGTTCCTAATCCTCATGGGTTCCATGAGGGAGGGACCGACTCTGTCTTATTCCCCCTTTGCAGCCCCTTCCCTCCCACCCTCCGAAGCCCACCCTGATTGATCCTCAGTATTATTTACGTAATGCCTGTCCATCCTCATACTCGGGAGTTTTCGGTGGCGCTTTTCCCTTCTCCGGGAAGCATGCCCTGACTCCCCTCCTTCCCACAGAGGGGACCCACATACACCCCTTTCTTTCTCCCCCTCCCACCCCTCCCGCCGCAGTGAGGGCACGCTGGTGTTCAAGCCGGGCGAGACACAGAAGGAGTTGCGCATCGGCATCATCGACGACGACATCTTTGAGGAGGACGAACACTTCTTCGTGCGGCTGCTGAACCTGCGCGTGGGCGACGCGCAGGGCATGTTCGAGCCCGACGGCGGTGGGCGGCCCAAGGGACGGCTGGTGGCGCCACTGCTGGCCACGGTCACCATCCTGGACGACGACCACGCGGGCATCTTCTCCTTTCAGGACCGCCTGCTGCACGTGAGCGAGTGCATGGGCACCGTGGACGTGCGCGTCGTGCGCAGCTCGGGCGCGCGGGGAACCGTGCGCCTCCCGTACCGCACGGTGGACGGCACGGCGCGCGGCGGCGGCGTGCACTACGAGGACGCGTGCGGCGAGCTCGAGTTCGGCGACGACGAGACCATGTGAGCGCGCGGGGTCGGGGAGAGTGTGGGACTCGGCGGAGAGATGGGGCGGGGCCGGAGACGTGGGCGCGGCCGACCAGTGGGCGAGACGCAGGTGTGGGCGGGGTCGCGGGACGAGGGCCGGGCCTTGGCGGAGTGGGGGGGCGTGTCTCGCGGTGGGCGGGGCCTGAGTGGTGAGGCGGGGCACGGCTCAGAGAGGGGGCGGGAGAGGGGCGAGGGGGGAGTGACGGGGCGGGGCTAAGAGGAAGAGGGACTGGGCGCGGGAAAGAGCCTGGTTTGAGGAGAGGAAGCTGGACCCGGGGAAGTAGGGCCAGGTGAGGAGAGAGAGGAGAAGAAGGAGGACAGAGGCCTGGGGAGAGGAGTGTAGAGGATTTAATTGTGGCTAGTGGGGATGAAATGTGGCCTGAGGAGAGGGGCCTCGTGGACAAGAGGGGAGGTTCCAATCGAGGGGGGGCGGCGCCTGTGGAAATGTAGAAGCAGCAAGGCCTAAGCCGATGGATGGGGTCTGGGAAGGGACCCAAGGAGTTGGACAAGGAAGGCGGAAGAAAGCGGGATCTAAGGGGAGAGGGCGGAGCTTGGGGCGGGACTAGGGAAAGGATGGAGCTTGTGGGTAGGAGGACACTTGAACCTGGGGAAATGGCCGGACACTTAAGGGGAATGTGGGCTAGGCTTTGGGAAGAGACCGAGTAGGACTGTGGGGGCCTGGGAAGGTAAGCGCAGGGCCAGAGAAGACACTGAAGACACTGGAAGACGATTTGCGGAAGGTGGCGTGGGGTCCGGGGAAGTGCGCTGGATACAGACACACCCAACACACACGCTGGCACATGCGGAATCACTAAGCCACAGACACGCTCGCTAAAACACGGTGTCAGGGCTGGTCTCACGCCCAGACACCCGGCCACCCCCTTACACAGATGCCCGAGTCTCCCCACTGTGTGCCTGCAGCCTCACGTCCCCCGCTGCCTGCCTGGGAGGCAGACGGCGCCTCCCCCCTTTGCCTGAGCCCTTCCGCCCCCGCACGCCCGTCTGTCTCCCTCTCCTGCCGCCCACGCTCCTCCCACCGAGCACAGCCCCCACCGCACTCCCTTTCCCCTCCTCCTCCTTGCCTCTGTACCTTGGCCTCTGCTCAGCTTCTCACTGCTCTCCCCGCCTCTCCATCCCTTCCTTCACGTCTCGCTCCTGGCAGTCTATCTCTGGGTCTCTGTTAATCTCTAGATCTAGGTCTTCAGTGTCTAGCTCTCTGACTCGGGTTAGGTTTCAGTTACGGACTCTCCGTGCCTTTCCATCTCTTCTGTGTCTGGCTTGAGCTGAGAACTTGGGCTGAGGGCTGAGGGCACCATCCCAGACCCCATCTATCACATTCAAGAGGCAGAGGCACTGGGGAAAGTTGTCTTTCTGCTCATTCTGGTCCTTCCTGTAGTCTAACCCGTTTCCCTCCTGCTGCTGCGACCCACAGGCCCTCTCCTGCCCCACACGGCTTCCCCAGGCTGGGACGCCCTCTGCTCACGCCCCCACCCACGTCCCCGCCCAAGCTTCCAGCTGTGGCTTCAGATGACAGAGAACAGGAGGCTAATTAGCGTTTAGGGAAACACATCCTTCCTCTCAGGGGCAGGCGCTAATTAGAGGTGCTTGGAAGCAGCCCGGCTGGAGGGGCGGCCCCAGGCAGGATCAACACCGAGGTGGAGGAGAGCCGCCCAGAGACGGGGTGGTGGGGAGAGAATGGGGGAGAGAGAGACAGAGACAAGAAGATGAGAGATAGAGATGGAGAGACAGAGACAGAGTTAGAGAGAGAAAGACAGAAACTTTGATACAAAGGGAGAAGGAAACTGAAAAATTTGGGGAGAGAGGGCTCCAGGGAGATTGAAAGGCTACAATCCAGGAAGCCTGAAGGGAAGTGAGATGTGGGGAAGAAAGAGAGACCTTCTTCCTGAGAGAAACTCAGTGGGACTCAGGGAAGAAGAGGTCTTCTTGATGCGACAGAGAGAAAAGAGTTTGGGTCAGAGAGAAGCACAAGAGACAGGATACAAAGGAGACTGGTTCAAGATCAGTGGCTGCAGAGGGTGGGAGAGCGGGGTTTCCAGGAAACGGGAGGCAGGCATGAGGGTAACAGAGTGACAGACTGGGGAGAAAGACTGCTTCCTTTGATCTCAGGAAGTCCTGCCTTTGTCTAGCTCGAGTCCCTCTTGCTGTCCCCTGCCAGCTGGGTTTCTCTTCCCTGGGTCCCCTGAGGGCATGCCTGTCAGGGCGCCCGTTGGCACGCGCACTGCATGTCAGTCACCGCATGTCAGCGGATCACGGCGTGTCTGCGAGAGTGTGAGCGTCGGAGGTGTGTGTGTGTATCACCCTGTCTGTCAGCGTGCCACCGGGTCTGCAGCTGTCTGCATGTCACAATGTGTGAGGAGAATGTCTCAAGAGACCCTGCTTCTTGCCACGGCGTTCCAGCACCTTGGACAGCTCCCAGACCGCTCCTGAGGTTGGGGGCGGCCATTTCTTTTCACCCACAGAAAATTTAAAATATCCTGAGACCAGGAGGGGATGAGGGTGGAGGTGGGCATATGTCCCCACATGACTGTCTTGTGTTCATCTGTCTCGGCATGGGTGTCGCTGTGTCCTGTGCCTCCGTTTGTTGAGATGGGTCCACTGAGAGACTGTATGATTGAGAGCCCCTTGCTTGAGTTGTGTTGACTTTGGCAATTCCATCCTATGGACATGGAGAGACAGAGATGGGGAGAAAAGAACACAGATAAAGAAAGGCAGAGAGCTGGGGGAGAGCCTGAGACAGAGAGGGTCAGAGATGGAAAAAGAGAGAGACTGAAGGGAATAAAAATAAACAGACACCAAAAGGCAGAATGAGGGAGATATAAGGAAGGAGAGTCTACATGGTACCACAGTGGCGCTCTGCAGGTTGGCGAAGTCGCGAGGCTGTGGTGGGGGTGTTGTGCTAACAGGCATCTGGTCTGTGCGATTTTGCCACTGCATAGGGAATGGCTGCGGGGTGCGATGGTGTGTGGGTGTGGGCGGTGTGATTGGCTGAGCTTCCTCTGCCGGGTGACTGTGTGGGCTGGGTGTTTGTGTTTCTGGGTTCTGGGGCCGGGCCTCGAGGTTCCTACAGCTGAAAGAGCTGTTAGTGGCAGGGCTGTGGGCCTTCTGGGGTTAGAGGGTCTTTGTGAGGGAGGGGGGGTGGTTTATGTGCCTGGAGGGCACAAATAACTTCTGGCTGTTTCTCCCTAGTCACCCCTGGGTTACCATAGCAGTGGGGATGCTGAAAAAATCAGTTAGCACTCAGTTAACCCTCAGAAGTGGTCAGGACAGAGGACAGGAAGCAGAGTTTCTCCTTAGCTGAAGGATTAGAGTTAACAAATGTTTCTGGAAGACACACTATGTGCCGGGCACTGTTCTAGGTATTGGAGATACAGAAAAGAATGTAAAGGAACAAGGGTCACTGCCCCGGTGGAACTTACATCTTAATGTGAAGAAGCAAATGGCAAACCATAAACAAACAAACAAACAAACAAAAACCACACACACACATTAGGTGGTTTGTTAGAAGGTGATACAGAACAAAGAAGACATAGAGCAGAGTAAGGGGGTCGGTGTGCTGGGGTCCGGGCAGGGCTGGATTTCAAAATTAAAGAAGGTGGTGGGAGGGAGCTTCAATGAGAAATTAATTTGAACAGAGATCCAGAGAAACTGAGGGAATGAGCCCGGGGAAGAGTGTTCTGGGTGGCCAGAACAGTCAGTGCAAAGGCCCTGAGGCACAAGCAGGCCTGGCATATTCAAAGAACAGTGAGGAGGCCAGTGTAGCTGGAGTGGGTGAGTAAGGGGGCGTGGGGCAGGGGGCCAGAAAGAGCTACGTTGCATGGGGCCTTGTGGGCCACTGTAATGATTTTGGTTTTTATTTTGGCTAAGAGAGGAGCCATGTGAACATTTTGAGCAGAGGAGGGACCTACTCTAACTTTGGTTTTACCAGGATCCTTCAGGGTGTATTTAATAAACCTCAGCTTCCTTAGTTGTTTCCAGGCTTGTTTCTGTCAAGCAGGAATAATAGAGAGCCTTCCTGTGGGGGCAGTTGTGAGGATTAACTGAGATTAGGGACCCCGGGATGGAGGGCCGCTCAAAAATTGGGCCAGTGGGTGAGTTATCTGGGAACTTGGGGAGGGGGCTTATGCTGGGTGCTCTTCCTCCCCCCCTCAGGAAAACTCTTCAGGTAAAGATAGTTGATGACGAGGAATATGAGAAAAAGGATAATTTCTTCATCGAGCTGGGCCAGCCGCAGTGGCTTAAGCGAGGGATTTCAGGTGAGGGGTGATGGGTGGGCTGTGGGAGAGGTAAGGGGTTCAGGGTGGGAGGACCCTTGGAGGCTCCATTAGTGGGTATTCCTTCAGGCTCATGGATCTGAGCTTCCCAGGGAAGCAATCTCACCTTCTCTCTGTCCTCTCTCTCTCCCCAGCTCTGCTGCTCAATCAAGGTGAGTGGTTACCTCTGAGCTTTGATTGGAGGGGGGACACAGAAGGGAGGTCTCAGGGGAGGGTTCCAGTAGCTGGAGGCTACTCCTACAGGTCGCATTTGAGGCAAGTTAGAAGTGAGATAAGGGCAGATTCAGGGCTGGGTGAGAGTTGGAACTGACCTCAGAGTTGGTAAGACCTTTTGAATTTGGAGTTACAATGGGGGGTTTGGAGGCCAAGATCATGGTTTTGCTTTGTTTTTGAGAGAGAGAGAGAGAGAGTATATGTTGGTAGGAGGGTCAGAGGGAAAGGGTGAGAGAGAATCTTGGGCAGGCTCCATGCCCAGTGCAGAGCTCAGTGTGGGGCTTGATCTCATGACCCTGAGATCATGACCTGAGCTGAAATCAAGAGTCAGACACTCAACCGACTGAGCCACTAGGTGCCCCAAGATCGTGTTTTGTTTGTAGATAAGGTTGGGAGAATGGTAAGGCAGGATCCCATCTGGGTTTACAGTGGGGTCAGATTAGAATTGGGGTCAGATTTAGGTCAAAGCCTAGGTTGGGGTTTAAGGTGACTTTGGGGGACTTACGGTTCACACTGGGGCCAGAGTCAGAGATTGGGGTAGGAGTGGAGGCAGTGGGTTGAAGATAAGAGACAGAGCAGTTTTGGAGCTGAGATCAGAATCAGGGTTTGGGGTTAGGACTCAGGTCAGACTAAAGATCGTTTTAGGGTAAGTAGTAGGGGCTTCCATAACGAGTAGGCCCCAAATCCCAGCAGCTTAACACAGTAAAAGTTATTGCTGGCAGAGTTTTATGAGAGTGTTCCTGGTGGAGGTGACTTTCCACTGAGAATTAGGGTTAAGTTGGTACTGGGCTTGGACCAAAGGACCAACATGCTTTGGGGAGATGAGCTGCGGCTGGGTCTGGGTCCAAGATCTGTACCAAAATTGGGAATCCCTTCTTTCCTCACCACCTCAGACACACTCAAGGATGTTTTTCAGAGCTTGGGTGATGATAATGATGACAGTGGTGATTTTAACAAAGGAAATACCCTTTGGGATTATTTATTGTGTAGCAGGTACTGTGTTAAGCACCACACATGAATAAACTTCTTTAACCCTCACAAGCACCCATGAGGTAGCTACCGTCTTTGTGCCTGTTTTACTGATACGAACGCTGAGGCACAGAGAGTCCAAGGCATTGCCCAAGGTCACACAGCTTCTTCCATATGAAGCTCAGAGCCCACCAGCTGAACTTCATGGACCAACTGGGTCTTAGGCTGGGGAAGATGGTGGTCAGATGGGACACTGGGGCAGGCTGGGGGCGTACCACCAGGGAGGCTTCCCAGAGGACAGCAGACAGAGTTTTCTTTCTCAGTGGGAACAGGTAGCAAGGGCATCATGGGCCCAGTGAGGTGGGCCGCCCTGGAGTCTAACCCCCATCCTTCATGCTGCAGGAGATGGAGACAGGAAGTTGACAGCTGAGGAAGAAGAGGCTCGGAGGATAGCGGAGATGGGCAAGCCAGTTCTTGGGGAAAACTGCCGGCTGGAGGTCATCATTGAGGAGTCATATGACTTTAAGGTGACTTTCTGGGGCCCCAGCTTCCTCGAGTCATTTTCTTGAGGAGGGTCCAGGAGGAATCAACTGTTGGGGTCACAAGGGAGGGGTGGCCAGGGGTCCAAGACCATCCTCCCATCCTTCTGTTAGCACCATGGACAGCAACACTCCCTTTCCCCTTCTTGCTATGAACCGGGCTGTGGGGGGTTGGGGACCCCTGAGCATGGGCTGTGAGCCTCAACCCCAGTGTTCTACAGGAAGCCTCAGGGTTGCCCTGAGGTGGCCATGGGCAATGATCTCTTCCCCATCCCTTCATCCTCAGAACACGGTGGATAAACTCATCAAGAAAACCAACTTGGCTTTGGTGATTGGGACCCATTCCTGGAGGGAACAGTTTTTAGAGGCCGTTACGGTGAGCGCAGGTAAGTGGGGAGGGAGGAAAAAGGAGAGGGAGAGAGGGATGGAGAGACAGGGGGACGGGGAGGGAAACAGAAAGAGGGATGAGAAGGACAACACGATAGAGAAGAGAAAAAACAAGAAAGAAAGAGATAGGGAAAGACAGAGGAAAAGATAAGGAATGGATACAAACAAGAGAGATGGACACACAAAGAGAGATGCACAGAGAACCACGGAGAAAGACAGAGACGTGGAGAGAGCACGAGAGATGTAGAGCAAAGTGCCTAAACTGCAGAAGGCCAGAGACAGAGAGACGGAGAGACATGCAGACAAAGATCTCAGGAGGGGTGGAGAGGGGGAGAGCTTCGGGCAGGAGCCGTCTGGCAAGGCTTTCATCAGACAGCCCCAGGGTGGGACCAGGTTACAAGTCTTGGCCTCCCCGGACAGCCTGGATTCCTCTGTTGCCATGGAGATGGTCACCAGGGCGCCCAGCTCTCTCCCACCTGCGCTGGTTTCCCTCCTTAGGTCTCGGGCGGGCCCACACTGCCCCCCTGTGGCCAGAGACACCATGACACTTGGATTCACAGACAATCCCGGAGACCAACACGGGCCCTTTGTGATACGTATTGGGGAAACTGAGGCCCAGAGGCAGAGGAGGGACTGGCCTGAAATCCCACAAGGAATTCAGAAAGAGCTGAGATGGAGCTCAAGGCTTCTATCCCTTATACAACATCAGATTTCCTCCAGGGAGGCCTAACTGGTAGGAATTGAAAATATACCAGTAATTGTGGTTGTTCGGTGGGATCAAAAGAAACCAGGCTTTGGAGATGGAAAAGTACCAGGTAGCAGAGCTGTAGACACCAGCTCAGAGGCCTAATAGAATCGAAGTGGTGTCTCTCTCTGAAGCCACATTCTTTCAGTATCTGTTTCAGAGAGATCTTCTGGATTCAGCCCTGTGTAGGACAGTGCTGGGGACAAAGAGATAACCATGACAGTTTGGGCCTTGTTCTCACAGAGCTCACAGTCCAGCAGGGGAGACAGTGACAACCCAGAGTGGGTGGGGCTGGGACAGGGGATCCAATGTGGCTGTGGGAGCCCAGATAGGGTGCTGACCCAGCCTGAAGGTCAGGGAGGGCTCCCTGCAGGAGGAGGCTTCTGAGCTGAGTCTTCAAATTGGAATAGGAGTTAGCCAGGAGGAGGGAGGAGACAGGGAGGTGTTCTAGGCAGAGGGAAACCGAGAGTCTGGAAGTCAGCCGGGTCATGGTGCAGTTTGCAGGGGAAAGTGGGGTGACTAATTTCAGGCACAAAGAAGCAGCAAGGGATGAGGCTGGCGGTGGGCAGAGTCTGGACTGTGCAGGTCCTCATGGGCCACAGTAGGGAGCTTGGGGAGAGTCACAGTCATTTCAGGGTATGGGGGCCCACGGAGCATTCTCAGTGGGGGAAGCTCTGGGTATCTGTGGAAGGAAGAAGGAGAGGCTGGTGTGGGGCATGACAATGTGGTGAGGAACTGAACCTCCCATCCAAAAAAGCTGGGAGTCGCAGCCCTCCCTCCGGGCTTAGTGAAGAGGAGAAGGCGTGAGATGGTGGTCATGGAGAGCCAACGTGAGTCACCCAGTGGGTCTGTAGAAAGCAACAGATGAGATCAGAGGAAAGAGTGGGGGGAAGGGGAAACCAGACCAGTAATAAGTAATCATCCTGATGGTGACAGCGATGACGAGGACCATGGAGTGCCCGGCAGCTGGGAAGTCCATTTCCTGTATGACCTCATTTAACCGATGTTTCCCAAGTATCTGGCTTGGTGTTTGATCATTTTACACTTTGTTCAACAAATGCCTTTCGATCCTTGAGGCTCTGCGGAGAAGGGCAGTTCTCACCTCCTTGGAGGATGAATCGTATTCCGTCTGGCACATAGAAGTGCTTCTGTCTTACATCCTTTCCGTCCCTGCCTGAACTGTAAGCTCTTTGCAGGACAGCCTTGGTTTGCAGCATCTGTGACTCTCCCCAGGCACTAGAAGGGGCTTTCAACATTAACCATCACACTGGAGGTGGGCCAGGCTCCATGCAGAGTTCTTTCTGGGGCCCTCCTCCAGAGGCTCAGAGAGGTTAGAACCCTGATTCAAGATCACACAGCAGCTTCAGGGTTTGACACCAGAGAGGTAGCCCCAGAGCCACAGACATAACCACGAGGCTCCCTCCACGAGAAAGGCTGAAGAAAATGGGAAAGGCCAGAGAAGTAAGCAGAGCCTGCACATTCTCGGATGCCAAGCACAGGAGTGTGGGCCTGGGTATAAGGGCAGTAGGAAACCAAGGCAGGATCTGAAGCAGGGCAGGAAAAGCCCCCAAGAGATGCAATGATAGCAGCCCCTTCCCTCCCCTCCCAAGAGTGTGTTCTCCCCACTCTGACTTTGGCCACTTCTCACTGTAGCCAATTAGAAATGCATTCAGCGGCAAACACCAGAAAACTCAACCACGGTGGCTTGTGCACGCTAGAGTTTCTTTTTCTCACAGAACAAAGAAATCTGGAGGAGGCGATAAAGAGTTGGCAGCTCAGTAACATCCTTAAATGCCCAGGCTCCTTCTTTATTTCTCTCTCCCACTTTCAGCAGTTTGCCCTCATGATTGCAAGATGGCTGCCACACCTCCAGGTGTCAAGTTCACATTCCAGGCAGGCAGAAAGAGGAAGCAGGGAAGCAAAGAGGGTTACACTCTTCCTTATCGGCATCCTTCCATCTGTAGTGCTTGGCCACTCGAGTCGCTCACTACTGCTCATTCACCGTTTTATGCTTCTCAGTTTAGGGCAAAGTAGACAAAACATAGCATCTGTGCTTTCCTGTTACAAATCGAAAGCAGGTGAAATTCCATCACAGTGCATGACACACACAACTGTAACAGTGAGTGAGGCATCCTGGACGAGGTTCAGCCAAACAGATCCGTAACACTGTGCCCGTGTCAGGAAAGCTGGAGCCTTCCAGAAACCCTCTGTTTAGGTCTCATTGCCAGACTGGGTCATATGGCCCCTGCTGCAAGGGATTGTGGGAAAGCAAGTATTCAGCTGAGGACAGGACTGCCACTAGCTGCAAGGAGTTCCGGGAAAGCGAGTATTTTATCTGAGGACCCAGCTGTTGCTAGTCTGAGTGGATTCTGGGAACGTGAATAATGTTAGCTGGGTGTCTGGCGTGCTCTAGCTGCAAAGGATTCTGGGACAGCAAGTACCATTAGCTGAGTATGCGGCTACGGTTAAATGCAGTGAATCAGAGGAAGTCATTATTTGTAGCTACAGAAATGCCTATCTGTAGATGGTAGCTGAAAAGCCTTCTGAGAAAAAGACTCTTTTTTTAGCTAGGGAAGTGGCCACCTCTAGCAGCAAGGGATCCTAGCAAACCTGATATTTTTAGTCTGGCGCACAGCCTCTAGCTTCAAGGGATTCTGGAAAAGTGAGTATTTTTTTTCTGGGCCCGTGTATTCTCCTAGCTGCAAGGGATTCTGTGAAAGCGGTTAGTTTCGTGGAATTCACTGCCTGGAATTTGCCCCAAATGGGAGGGGTCTGCAGGCCAGAAAGAAGGAGGCATGGGTGTGTGCCCCAGCTGGGTCGTGTGCCCACAGGGGACGAGGAGGAGGAGGAGGACGGGTCCCGGGAGGAACGGCTGCCTTCCTGCTTTGACTACGTCATGCACTTCCTGACGGTGTTCTGGAAGGTGCTATTTGCCTGTGTACCCCCCACTGAGTACTGCCACGGCTGGGCCTGCTTCGGCGTCTGCATCTTGGTCATCGGTCTGCTCACCGCGCTCATCGGGGACCTGGCCTCCCACTTTGGCTGCACCGTTGGCCTCAAGGACTCTGTCAACGCTGTAGTCTTCGTGGCCCTGGGCACCTCCATCCCCGGTAACCCCCTGGGAAACTGTGTGTCCGGGGAGAGTCTCAGAGACGTCAGACAATAGAACCTAAAAGAAAGGTTCTGCAGATATCAGGGGGTGGGATGGAGCCCATCACACGGAACCCATATGGTGAGCCCCACAGTGATGGTGGGTTCCATAGAAAGGAGGAGGCGGGGCATTGTAGGGAAAGGTAAGAGAGGGGTCCCACAGAAATAAGGTGGGGACTTCATAGGTACCATTCAGTGGGTACCATAGAAACAAAATGTTAATTACCTTCCCCTGGAGAAACCACGTGGAAGATTCTATCCAACCATATTGGTGGGCATGACAGGAACAAGGCCAATGAGTGTCAAAGCTTTAACTAAGATGAGAGGGTAGAGTCACAACCAGACATTGGAGGCAGGGGTGCATGGAAATAAGACAGTGGAGCCTCAAAGACTGTAGTGTGTGTCCCATGGAAACACAATGGCCATGAGCCCCTCTTCCCAAATAAACCTGAGGGAGGGTCTCTTAGAAACCGGGTGGCCCAGACAGAAATTCTTAGAGGAGTGGGAAGACCAGATGTGGGGAACCCGCCTCCTTTATTTTTTTTCCCCACGTGGATATGTTCACCCGTCAGGTGGTGGCGCTGTAGGCCTAGAAAGCAGGTGGCGGGTCCCGCAGACTATAGTGAATGGTTCTCCGATGCCCGCATTACCCCAGGGTCGGGGTGGGGGGGTTGACAGCAACAGCGTCGCGTGCGGATGGAACCTGACACTTATTTTGTCCAGCCTGATGGCAGTGGGATGATTGGGCCAACAGAAAGTAGGCGGTGGATTCATAAGATGCAGAGAGTGATTCCTATGGAAAGCAGCGCGTCCCATTGAAAATGCGCAGCAGGCCCCATAGAATGCAGAGAGGGGGTCCCCTCCCCCCAAATCAGACAATGAGTCCATAGAAAGCAGGCAGCGGATGGCATGGAATGTAGGTAGCGGATACCACTGAATGCAGTCAAGCCCCCTCTAAAGCGGGCAGCGAGTTCCCTAGAAAGCAGGCAGCTGCTTCCGCGGAGAGCAAGTGTAGGGAAGGTGACCTACTTGGCCTCCTGGGTGGGGGTGTCAAGGTCGCAGGGGCCGAGCTGCAGCCGTGGGAGGCGGGTACGGCCCACCGCGCGGTCTGGCTCCTCGGGGCACAGGGATGGCGTCGGGTCTTAGGGAAAGCAGGCAGCGGGGACCGGCCGAGCCCCACTGACCACTGTGCCTCTGCCCCCCCACCCCCCGCAGACACGTTCGCCAGCAAGGTGGCGGCGCTGCAGGACCAGTGCGCGGACGCGTCCATCGGCAACGTGACGGGCTCCAACGCCGTGAACGTGTTCCTGGGCCTGGGGGTGGCCTGGTCCGTGGCCGCCGTGTACTGGGCGGTGCAGGGCCGCCCGTTCGAGGTGCGCACCGGCACGCTGGCCTTCTCCGTCACGCTTTTCACCGTCTTCGCCTTCGTGGGCATCGCCGTGCTGCTGTACCGCCGCCGGCCGCACATCGGCGGCGAGCTGGGCGGCCCGCGCGGCCCCAAGCTCGCCACCACCGCGCTCTTCCTGGGCCTCTGGTTCCTCTACATCCTCTTCGCCAGCCTCGAGGCTTACTGCCACATCCGGGGCTTCTAGGGTACCCCCCCCCCGCCCCGCCCTAGAGACTCGGCTGCCCCCGCTCCGGACCCGCGTCTCCTTCGCCCTCCAGAGACTCAGCCTCCTCTCCTGGGACTCAGCCTCCCTTCCTCCTGGGAACTGATATCCCCTTCCTCTGTCCCCATTTACACCCTCCTTCTCCCTTCCCCTTCAGGAGTCACCCGGAGGGACCCGCAACTGCGGGCCATCCCTGTTAGTCACTGTCCACACCCCTGGGCACAGTGCCACCTCGAGGCCCAGCCCCAGAGAACCGCTCCCTACCCAGTGACCTTCTGGAGAATCTACCATCGGTCTCCCTAGACACCAAGGCTTTCCCTATCCCTTACGACCCCCTTCCCCTAGTGAACCCCCCACCCCCCGCCATCACTACCACCCTGTGCTCCAGGGCCTCAGAACCCAGCCCCCCCAGGGGGGCCTTTGAAGGAGGCTGACCCATCCCAGGATGTCCCCGATCTCGGTCCTTCTCCCCAACCCTCAGGGAGCTCTGTTCAGCCCCTCGGGGATGGGGCGGAGGAACAGGTAGGTGCGTGCATAAGGGGGCCACACCTTCCCTGATTTCTCCACTCAGGCCCTTGGGAGGACACTAATTCTCGAGGCTTGGAGAAGGGAGGGGAGAAGTTTGGGGTTTCAGAGCTGGAGGAGGCACATTTGAACCTGCAGCTTCTCACATTCCAGCGCCCCCATTCGCCTCCACTACCTCTGAGAGCCCAGCCACACCTTGGAAGGAGGGGAGGGGGCGTGTGTATATATAGTGTGTTTGGGGGAGGGAGGACGTGGGAGGGTGCATGTCTTGGGGAAAGGGGGTGACAGACTTTCCTTTTGTGAGGGCAGCAGACTCCCCCAGCCATGAGAATTGGCTTTGGGGAAGAGGCCAGGAATCAAAGGGAGTCCAGCCATCTCCCCTGACAATCTCGAAGGCTCATTTTGCCCTCAGTGCCAGCCAATCCGGGCAGGACCCTCGAAGAGGAGACCGAGGGTCCCAGAGGACCAATGCTACAAGCCAGCAAATGCTGCCACATCTCTGCCTGATGGGGAGCAGGGGTGGGTGGGAGGGTGGGACTGGGGCCAGGGGGTCTGGGTGGGCATTTTTAACTTTGGAGGCCACCCGTCTGTTGGTAGGCCATCTGTATTTTCTTACTATTGTTTCCTGCCCAAAGGACACACTTGGGCTGTGCGATGTGCTGCCCACTGCTTGGGACCCTGAGGATCACCCTGCAACTCCCGTAACACCCTGCTTCCCACAGGTTTTTAGCGTTCTGTCGTCCTGTTGCGCATCACCCCAACATCCCAGACCTGTTACCCACTCCCTTTTCTCTACTCCTAGCTCATCAGCACCAGTCGCTGTCTCTTCTCTGTGATTTCTGTAAAAGTTGCCATAAAAATTTGAAATTCTGCCTGAAAAACAGCCTGCCCGTGAGAAGTTGGGATTCTAGAGGAGGGAGCTAATGAGGTCTCTGGCTGAGACTTGGGCAACTGTGGAACAAACCAGGTACTCTGGGTTTTTCCATGCCCCGGGTTCTCTGAAAGGACACCCACATGCACCAGCCATACTGAAAGTCCACACTTGCTTCCCGTATCCACACCCCCCTTCACCACCCAGTTTTCCCTAGCTACGCGCCCGAACGCGGTGCCCGGGAGCTTTTACCCACGCCCCCGCTGGCCACCCGGTACTCCCTAGCCACGCCCCCACGCCTCACTCGGGAGCTTTTCTAGCCACGCCCCCATCCCACCAGCCACAAACTATTCCTTTTCACTGGCCATCCTGGGAGCACTAAAGAGGATCCAGATTTGTCTGATCAGAGGAGCTGGGGTTGATGGGAGTTTCCTGAATAAAGCAAGTGATTTTTCTCAGAATCCTGAAATAGGAGAAGGGGTGTGGGTGTGTGTGTGTGTGTGCGCACGTGTGGAAAAGGGCGCAGCCTACGTAAAGATGTGCAGACTTGTGAGTTACTGGCTCTTTCATACTCCTGCCAGTGGTTAGCATGAATGGGGGCGGGGAGTGGAGAGATCTCAGGAGACCTTATCAGCCACTCTAAGGAGCTTGGAATTTATCTCAAAAGCAAAGGGGAGCTTTGGAAAGGTGTTAAAGAGGGGGCAGGCAGTTGATGTCTGATTTACATTTTCAAACTTTCCTTCTGGCAGTAGGGAGATCGCGGTGTGAAGGGGACGGTTTAGAAGATAATGGATCAGGCTGGATGAGGGGGTTCAGGGAGAGCCTGCAGGGAGGGCCCTGGCGGGAAAGAAGTTGTGGGAGCAAATGAAGTAGCCAGGGAAAGTTTAAGGAAAAGCTGTTAAGGGATTAAGGGGCGGGCAAGGTCAAGGGAAACAAGCCTGGGGGAAGGCGCAATCCCCAGGGGCCAGCATTAGAGGGAGCAGTTACCACCCCGGGCTTGAAGGTGGCAGTACCTGAAGCTGTTGAACCTTGAAGCTGTAGGTTTAGTGAAGGCCAGGAGTGTAGGCACCCACGTCCCACACTGAAGAGAGAAGGGGTCTGGAAAGTGAACACCCCCTGGCTCTCCTCCCACCCACCAGGCTCCTGCTGGCGCCTCCCATTGGCTGAACTCAACAGGAAGCCCGGGGTTAATATTTGGGAGCATATAGATCAGCCTCCCCGGGGGAGATGGGTGGAGGGTGGAGACCGGGAGGGAGTCAGTGTGGAGACTATCTTGCAGAAGCAGTGAGGTCTCTCCGGGGTTTGGGGAATGAAGGTGGGGATAACTAGGGGCGCCAGGTTTAGAGAACATGCCGGATTCAGGTGCGTACATGCTAAGGGTGATGCCTCCGGGACATTCAGAGAGATGTCAGGGAGGGGAGACATCCAGGGGACATCTGGGACAGAGATTTGGGGATCTGCTGGCAATGCCTTATCACCAAGCCACGGAGGGGGTGGGGCACAAGGAACATGGGAGACCTGCAGATGGAGAAGGACATGCCAGAAAGGTAGGTGGGAAACCAGGAGACTAGGACACCTGAAGCCCAGAGAAGAGTTTCCAGAATGAGGGTGCGGTTGACAGGGCTGAAAGGTGGAGGAAGGTGAGCAGCAGAAATGGGCCTCGGGATTTAGGACTCAACAAGAGCAATTTGGAGAAGGATGTGGGGGAGGGGTCAGGCTGGTCTAGAGAGAGGAGGGAGCGGGAGGCGGCCAAATGGCGGCAGAACATGCAGTCCCCTCCTAGGGCTCACCCCCCTTCTACAGGTGTGGAAACAGGCTCAGAGAGGGGAAGCAACTGGCCCAAAGTCTCATAGCTTGGAAGGCGGGGATGGAAGAGGATGAGGTCCAGAGCACCAGATGGGACAAGGACACCTGTCTTAGCAGGCTGAACAAAGAAAGTGGGGTAGAGGCAAGGAAATGGGTGAGCCTGGGCTGGGGACGATGAGTAAGATCTCAGCTTTCCAGAGAGCATATCCAGAGCTTGGGACGTGGATGAGACGAGGTCCGTCCCATCCCAAAGTCATGATTCTTCCCCCATGCTAAGAGTTCCGAGAGAGTCAGCTGGGGAGTGATTTCAATTACTTGTCATGGCAGGAAGCAATAGCACAATGATTTCCTTTCTTCGTGCCTCAGTTCCCTCATCTGGAAAATGGGGACAGGAACAATAATGATGGGGACTAGTGGTGCAGGGTTCTATTGAATTATATATATATATATATATATTTTAGGATAACACCAAGCACATAGAGCGCAACAGATGGAAAGGTTATACTTTCTAGATATTTCCAGCTTGCCCACTTTTATAATTTATATTCTCTCTCTCTCCACCTCCTCTCTCCCTCCCCTCCTCAATGGCACGCACGCACTCACACGCAACAGGGTGGCCATCCTAGAACAGCCCCGGAAGGGCAGAGAAATGCAGACCCCATATACACCTGCTTTGCCACCTGAGACTTTGTTCCTAAAAACCCAACCCCGGGGAGACAAAATGGGGACTATCCCTTCCTCTCTCTCTAGCCCCCAGATTCTTTAATCCCGTATATCCAGTGCAGGCCCGCTCTGTGCCTGGCCCTCTGCTGGGGCTACTGCAGTGACCACAATATCCCTGGGACGTGCTCTCGCCCAGCTTGCAGGGCAGTGGGGGACACATGCCAAACAGGGTGCAGGAGGGGGTGGTCAGGTTGGGACCTGTGAGTGGAAGGACTCTAGCAGGACACAGATGGCAGGGAACTGGGAGACTGGGGACGCTCTAAGCCAGCAGGGTGTAGGGAAATGGACAAAGGTAGATGCAGGCCTCTGGGGCTGGCAGAGCTGAGAGCTAGTAACACCCCAAGCCTGAGGGACAAGGTGTGGGGACAGTGACTTCCAGAAGCTGGAAAGGATGGCCACATGGAGAGGGCTACCCCCACAAGAGCCGTGGCTCTAGTATGGGCATGCCAGCGGACCCACACCCATGGGGCGGGGCCGGGCAGGTGGGAGGTGCGAGGGTGAGTGCCCAGACCTCACTCCAGGGCTCTAGGAGTCCATAGGACAGAACCCTTGGATGCATTCCATGAAGCCACGTGGTGGTAGGCTGAATAACAGCCCCCCCAGCAGGTCCCCTTGTTAACCCTCAGAACCTGTGGATAGGTTCCTTTCCACAGCCAGAGGGACGTCACCAATATGATCAAGGCCGACATCTTACGAGGCGGACATGACACTGGCTTATCTGCGTGGGCCCTAAGTGCAACCACAAGGGTCTTCCGAAAGGGGGAGGGGGTGGCCAACAGCAGGACCTGTGTTGGGGGAGCAGAGGTTGGAGTTCCTGGGGAAAGGCTCAGGCACTTCTGGAAACTGAAGAAGACAAGGGACCAGCTTCTCCCCTAGAGCCTCCGGAATGAGGGTCCATCACCTTGATATTCGACCTCTGGCCTCCTAGAACTGTAAGGAGAAGAAGTGTGTGTCATTCGAGGCCCCTGAGCTGGAGGTCATGGGTTATAAGAGCAGCAGGAAATGAGTACAGAGGCTTGCCGAAGCCTCCTACTGCCAACTCCCATCTCTCTCTGGACCTCAGTAACGTGAGCACACAGTGGAAACGTCTTGTATTTCTGGCTCCTAAATGCACTCACTATGCGCGGGGACGTTTCCAGCCTGGGAAGTTCGTATCCACCAGAAAGGAGCCATGGAACTCACCTTCCCAGCCTCCTTCACAGTTAGGACTCAGAGCGTTACTTCGGTGCCCCCAGACTCGCCAGCAGGAGTCCTCAACTCCAAAGGTGCGCCTGGCAAAAGGAGACTCCGTAGGGGGTCCATGGAGCTGGTGAGGCTGGTGTGGCAGCAGCCCCCTCTGGCTTGCTAGTTGCAAGAAGGGGCACAGACACAGAGGGAGCATCTGTGCTGGGGGGCAGGCGCGGTTATGTCCTGGACCCTGCAGCAGGGCAAACTGGGATGACGCCCAAGACCCAGATCTGCCAGGGGCCACAGAGGTGGTTTCCCTGTTGGGTCTGTCCTGGGCATGGTTTGGGGCTCTTTTCTGGAGCCTTAGCCTCAGGACCAGCTCTCCAGGCCACTCAGTGCTTCTGGGAGCCCCTCATACCTTTTTTCTTAAGTTCCGTATAGTCAATTGTATTAGCATTTGCTAAATTCTGTTTGCCTTCCCTGTGGGAAGACTGTGCATTCCCAGGCCTTTGAACTCAGTAGTGACCAGGTGACTTGCTGCAGCTAAAGAAAGAAGGCAGGAGTGACAGGAGGCCCTTCTGGGTGGAAGCTTCCAATGCCGGTATGTGCTCTACCATGTCTCTTTTTCTTGAGTCATGATGAGCTATAATGTACGTAGCGACCGCTCTAACAGCCTGGGGTCCTAGAGTGAAAGTGTTATGTACCCTACTTGCTGTGGGCTTGTAGCTGGATCAAGAAATAAGTCTGGGAGGCCTGGTTGGCTCGGTCAGTAGAGAACGCCAACTCTTGATGTTGGAGTTGTGATTCAAGCTCCATGTTGGACATAGAGATAGGAAGGAAGGAAGGAAGGAAAGAAAGGGAAAGAGAGGGAGGGAGGGAGAGAAGAGAAGAGAAGAGAAAGAGAGAGAGAGAGAGAAAAGAAAAGGAAGGAAGAGAGAGAGAGGGAAAGAAAAGAAAGAGGAAGGAAGGAAGGAGGAAGGAAGGAAGGGAAGGGAAGGGAAAGGGAAGGTCAGGTCTTTATTTCGTTCAACTGAGATTTGAGGGATGTTTGTTACTGCATCACCCAACCTAAGCTGACACAGACACTTGGCTTCTGTGAGATCAGTCAGTCACCTTCCGCTGTGCGCACCCAAGACCATAGACAGGTGCTGAGGCAATAGACTGCATGAGGATTCTCAAGCTGGAGTCCACATGTACTTAGACTGGTGGACAGCTTTCCGGAACTTTCTGAGCTCGTGTGCAAACCGCACGTGTGGGAGCCTCTTCCCAGGAGAGGGCCTGTAACATTCACTGGACTTTCAGATCAGTTAAAGACTTAAAAGACTCAAATACGTTGGTCCTCGAGTAAGAGGACCTGGGTTCCAATCCCAGCTCTACCACTCACTGGCTGTACCCCCTTGACCAAGTCACTTAACCTCTCTGGGCTTGTTTCTTCACCTGTAAAAGTGAAAAGAAATTGGAATAGCGCCTGACATGTATTAAGCCCTTGTAAAAGCTAACTGGTAATATTTTCACTGATAGTAGGTAGATGTGGGTTTAGATGTGAATAATGGGGATCCAAAAAAATAATGGGTTAAATAAGGTAAGAGCTTATCTCACTCTCGTGTGACAGTCGCATCTGGAATAGTAAAACTATTTCACTGGGGCAATAAAATCTCAGGTTTCTTCTGTCTCGTTTCTCTGGCATAGCCAGAGTGTGGCCCTCATCGGTTTAGCTCAGGATGGGCTCATGTCCATGGTATCAGCCCAACCAGAAGGCTGGGGCAGGGAGGAGCGGTCTGGGATCCACCACTCCCTGTAAGGCTATGCCCCAAGAATGATACCTATCACTTCCTTCTGCATCTCGGTGGCCAGACTTGACTCACGTGGCCATGTCCTGCTGTGAGAGGAGCTGGAAAAAAAAAAAAATGTAGTTTTTGTCCTGAGTCATCCTGCTTAAAATCTCCAAAGATGTTTCAGGAAAAGTGGGAGAACGGATGTTGAGGGAAAATGAACAATGTCTTCTGCAGAAACGTTTGAAGGAGCGTGCGGCGTGGATGCTGAGAAACTCAAAGCCGTCAGAGTAGGGGTGTGGGATGAAACCGACATCAACACCAGAGGGTCCCGGACCCTTTGCATCATCTGTTCAGAGATCAAGGTCCACAGCCAGACCCAGTCCAGACCCTCCAAATGGCCCCAAACTCGAAACCCCTATTTCCCCAACCTCATCTTCCCAAACCATTCCCCAAGTCCTTATCCTGTGTCTCCCAATTAAATCTTCCACCTAAGACCCTGCCCCCAACTTCCCTGTGTCCCACTCCTCACCCACACTTGTCCCTGACCCTCCAAGCTCCCTGATCTGGATGTGTGTGGCCACAGAGCAAACCACCCCAAGACTTAGTGGCTGAAAATGACGAGTCCGTATCTTCTCCCACGGTTCCGTGGGTGGTTTGGCTCCCGGGGCTCTATGGGTTGACCTGGGGCATCTTTGCTTGGGGTCTGTCCCGTGACCACAGTCAGAAGTCCGCTGAGGCTCCAGCGATCTGAAGGCTCAGCCCGGCTGGGCTGGTGTCTCAGGTAACGCACTCATGGGGCTGACGGCTGGTGCTGGCTGGGGGGCTGAAAGCCTGCCTGGGGCCTCGAGCCTCTGACTCTCCTGATAACTTCTCTGCCTCTTGTCTCTCCACTGTTGTCTCTCCCCGCTCTCTGTCTCCAAATTTCTCTTTTAAGCCTTGGCTTCTCCACCTCTCTTGTCTCTGTCTGCTTTGCTTTCTTGATCTGTATCTTCCCTCCCTCTCTGTTTATCTGTTTCCAAATGTTGGCCCCCACCCGAAAGAGTGTGTGTGTGTGTGTGTGTGTGTGTGTGTGTGTGTGTTTCATCAGTCACCTATTGCGGAGTAAGAAGCCACCTGGAATTTGGTGGCTTGAAACAACGCTGCATTATTTCTCACATTTCTGTGCATTGACATTGGCTCCTCTGGTCCACCTCGCGTTGGCCGAGGTCATCACACGGCTGTATTCATTCGGGAGCTCGGATGGGGCTGGAATATGCGAGATGCCCTCCCTCGTGGCTGGCAGTGGGCGCTGCCTGTGGGTTGGGCCACTTTACTTCTCCACGCGGCCCCCCTCCTCCCTAGTTGGTTGGACCAACTTCTCCACCAGGTTGCAAGGGAGCCTCTATAGAAGCTGCGGGGCCTTGGGTCATGTCTACCGCAAGCCATTTGCAGGATTTCAGCAGGCAGGGAAGTCCACACCGCCTCTTTGACCGTGGAGCGCGAGCCTAGAGGGCGGGGAAGAATTGTTGGCAGCCATTCGTGGCAGGCTGAATACTAGCGCCCCCGAAGATATCCATGCCCTCATCCACAGCACCTGATGAATGTTACCTTGTAGGACATTCAGGTGGGATTTTGCAGGTGGGATTAAACAAAGGGTCTTGAGATGGGCCGATCACGCTGGATGACCCTGGTCAGCCCTAAATGTGGTCTTAGGCATCTTTAAAAGAAGGAGGCAGAGGGAGAGGATATTAGACACAGAATGGGGGGGCGGGTGTGTGAGCACGAGGCACAGAGATGTGAGGATGCTGGCCTTTCGAGACAAGCGTCACGTGGCCACAAGCCGCCGGAAGCTGGACCACAAGCCGCCGGAAGTTGGACCACAAGCCGCCGGAAGCTGGACCACAAGCCGCCGGAAGTTGGACCACAGGCCGCCGGAAGCTGGAAGCGACAAAGAACGGATTCTTCCCTGGAGCCTCCAGCGGGAGCGCAGCCGTTGCAGACACCTTGATGTGGGCTCAGTGACTGGTTTCGGAACGCTGGCTTCCACAGCTGTGAGAAGATAAACCTGAGTTGGTGGTAACTTGTAATGGCAGCTTCGGAAAGTTAAAGGTAATAAATAAGCTGTCTTTAGAGCTTACTCTCCATTGCCTCTTGTCCCCTATCTTCTGGGTGTCTCTACATCTTGAACCCCTTGCTTCCTTTTTTTTTTTTAAATGAGGGGGCAAGGGCAGAGGAAGAGAGAGAGAGAGCCCAAGCGGGGGCAGGCAGGCCCGGGGAGAAGCAGGCTCCCTGCCGAGCAGGGAGCCCAGTGTGGGGATGGATCCCAGGACCCTGGCTGGGATCATGACCTGAGACGAAGGCAGACGCTTAAGGACGGAGCCACCCAGGGGCCCCTAGATAGATTTATTTTAAAGAATTAGCTCATGCAACTGTGAGAGCTGGAGAGTTCAAAGTGTGCAGGGCAGGCCAGCTGGCTGGAGACCCAAGGAGGCGGTGATGTTGCAGCTCAAGCTGGAAGGCAGTCTGGAAGTAGATTTCCAGCCTTCTCGGGGGACATCTGTCTTTTTCTCTAAAGGCCTTCAACTGCTTGGGTGAGGCCCACCCACTCTACATAGGATTATCAACTCTACATAGGATTATCAGAGTCAGCTGATTTAAATATTAATCTCATCTAAAAAACACCTTCACAAGCAACATCTAAGCTGGCCACCACCATAGCCTAGCCACAAGGACAGATCTGATTCTCAGGGGATCTCTCCTCCCCTTACCCACTTTCAGTGCCTATCCACCTCGTCCCTTGCCTGGCCACCATCTGAGGCTGGGCTCTGCAAAAGCTGGCCCAAAGCAAGGATGGGAGGCAAGTGGCTTATCTGGGAAGCGATTCCAGGAGACCCCCGGGGTGGGGGTGGGGGAAGGAAAGCATTAAGGATGTGTTGATTGGCAAGTCACCCCCTTCGGGCAACAGGGTCTCAACCCTGCTGGGACCACTCAGGGATGGTGCAGAGTCCTCTTTAGGGTGCCCGACCTCAGAGTGAAGAAATTGGGGTGTTTATCCACTACATCCAGACTGCTGATGAGCAGGACTTCCAGGGCTTGGCTCCCAGCACTTCTGGTGGGTGCAGGTGCCAGTGTGGGAGCTGATGGTGGGTCACAGGGGCATGAATGGGGCACCTTTGCCCCACACGGCCCTACCCTCTCCCTCATCCAATGGGAAAGTGCATGGGCACTGAGAAGGGAGGACCGGCTGTCCCTCCAGGGGACAAGGAAGGGCTGGCTCCTGGCTGTCCCCCTAAGGATTGAAGTCAGGGAGACCTTCCCAGCACTGAAGACTGGGGGAGAGAAGGGGTGGGATTCCCAGGTCTCAGTGTCTCCTCAGGCCCTGGCCCTCTTGCCCTCCCCGCCCACTATAGTTGGCCTCCCTGCCCCCCTGCCCTCTGCCTGCAATTTTCTCCCCAGGAGATGGAGAGAAGGAAATGTCAAGGATGATGGATTGAAAGGGGCAGTTGGGGTCAGTAGAGGAGGGGGCCACAGAACAAAGCAGAGACAAAGACCAAGGAGAGATGGGAAAATTAGACGGGGAGAGGGGAGGGCAGAGACTTTAAAATGCGGTGTGGAAGCAGATGGGAGAGAGAGGGCGGAGATGGTACGAATGGGGCGGAGATAGTACTAGAGGGTCAGAGCCCCTTAAAGGCACGGGGTGCCAGAGAGCTGTGGACCAGGGAGCAGACAGAGGGGGACCAGAGCAGGGCCAGGTGGGGGTGAGGAAGATGTGGGGGGATACACAGAGACCGGGGAGAGTGAGGGTGAGAGACAGATCATCCAGACAGAGAGACAGAGAGAAAGGAAAAGATGGGGAGAGAGAGACAAGAGACAAATGGACAGACAGACACACTCAAGACAAGGAGGCATATGGTGAGCGAGAGAGAGAGAGAGAGAGAGACCAGAGGGACTGAGAGGGAGAGGAGGAGGGGGAAGAAGGCGAGGAGGGAGGGGGAGGGGAAGAGGGCGAGGAGGAGGAGAAGGAGGGGAGAGAAGAGAAGAGCAGAGATGAGACCCAGAAAGCAGACACTAAGGCGGGGAGCGAGGCTGGCAGAAGAAAGCCGATTGGAAGAAAAAGGAGGGAAGGGACAGGAAGACAGGAGTGGGGTCGGGGGTGGGAGTCCTGGCCAGCGCCCCTCCCCCGCCTGGGTCAGGCCAGTCCTGGTGGCCTCTGCTGAGCCATGGCTAATGGTATGATTGCTTGGTGGGGCAGCAGGCGGCAGTGACAAATGAGCTGCCTGGGTCTTGGGCTCTGGTGATGGATGGGCCCAGGAGGCGGGCAGAGGGGTGGGGGCGGGGGGCTCCTCCCCTCAACAAGATAAATGTTTCCCTCTCCTGGAGCCAGACAGGAGAGGCACTGGGGATTGGGGTGATGCATCTGTGAAGGGCCTGGGCAGAGGGTGGGGGATGAGGGAGAGATACAAGAAGGCAGAAACCCAGGGCCACGGGGTGGGGGGGTGGTAGAGGGGGGGAGGGCAGGGGGCGAAGAAGGAGAGGAAAAGGGGGGGGACACAAAGGCGGAGAGACAGCAGTCCCCAGAGACAGAGATGAGCTAGGGGGAGGGGGAGACAGAGAGACCATCCAGAGAAAAGGAGACACAGAGACAGATGACAAGATGGAGGGAGAGACAGGTGAGATAGACCGATGGACACATACCCAAGACAGAAAGAGACACAGAGGACCCTCTTTTAGGATCCCTTCATCCCTACCCCTGAGCAAAGATACAGATCCTTGCAGAGAGGCTAGGATGAGGAAGGAGAGAGAGAGATGGAAAGACAAACCCCGCGCTGTTGACAGAGGGGAAACTGAGACAGAGAGCTTGTAGGACCATGACAGAAGACAGGGGACCCCTGAGCAGCTCCTTGCTCACTCCATCCATTTAGAGCGGACCGTGGGGGATGCCCCCAGGTTCCTGGGAAATCACAGCCGCCTGGTGGGCAAAGCCCCAGAGAGGACAGAGCTGAGGGAGAAGGTCCTCCCGAGCGGCCATGGAGAGGTTGTCAGCCAAGTGGGGTAATCTGCATTGCAAGGACCTGGAGGTCCCCCAGGGCTACTCATAGAGGACTTGATGGATCAGGGCTAGAGGGTGAGACCACCTCCTGTGCTCAGGGCTCACCTGGGGGGGTCTGTGTCCATGCTGAGCCACACACACTCCCCATACCTGTACCCAGGGGTCCAAACACCTCTGTGTCCAAACACAGAGAAGCGGCCACACCAGGGTCAGTGAGCATGACCCCCTCCCGCCCCCGTCTGCCAGGATCCAGACCTGGACCCTACCTGCTCCCTCCCCTGGGACACAAGGCAGCTCAGCTCCGCAGAGGAGGCCGGAAGTCAGAGAGAAAGAGGTGGGAGACTGGGGTGCGAGTGTGTCTGTCTGTCTGTCTGTCTGTGAGAGAGAGATTCAGACAGACAGGCTGGGGGGGGGGAGGGCAGTGAGAAAATTGCAGACCTCCTTCCTTCCCCTCCCTCCATCAGTTTTCCAGACACTCCTACTTTCCCCTTGCCAACATCTCGCTCCTCTCTTTAATTAAAAAGATTTATCCCCAAGAGTCAGAGGCCCTCCTCCTTGTTTGGGGGGCTGGGGCGTCCTCTGAGCTCAGAGCAATGGCAGAGATGACTCTTGTCTCTGTCTCCCTCTCTCTCCCCCCTCACCCCCCCCACCCCGTCTGTAACTCAGTCTGCCCCCAGCCCTTCCCTGGCTCTCTCCAGGGCTGCTTTTGCCTGGTTCTCATTCACAACCCCCCATTGGCCTCCCTGGGATGCCCCACCCCAGCGAAGAGGTTGCCTCTCTCCCTCTGTCCACGCACTCCCCACTGGGACTGTCACATCAGGCCACACGTCTTGTTTTCAGAGTCAGCTTGGGAAGCGGACCTCAGCATACCGCCCCAAGATGTAAGGCGAGCCTGGGCGTCCACATCCCAGGCCCTCCCACCCTGAACCTCAGCTGAAGGCAGTTGTGGGGGGCAGACAGAAGAGCTTTGCATCTTTAATTAAAAAGTGATTTAAATTAATTTTCTGCTCCAAAACCCCTATCTAGGAGGCGGGGTGTGTGGCAGTGATGAAAGGCTCTCCCGGCCCCCTTACCCTCCCTTCCTCCTTCCTTAAAGGGCCAGCGTCACCCCAGGGACAGTTGCTCCCAAGAGCCTCAGTGGCAGTGCCCACTGGCACAGGGGACCCCAGAGTCAGCCAAGGCTCTCCGGGTCCTGGCACTCTCTGCTTTAACCATGTCCCCTCCCCCCCCAGGCCCCTTGCCCATCCTGCCCATGGGGAGACAGGCTGAGAGGAGGGGCCAAGGTGGGTCTGGACCCCGGGTTCCTGGAGGACACCCAGAGATGGCCAGGCTGGAGGGCTGGTGGTGGAGTCAGGGCCAGAGAGACAGGGCCTGAGGTCCCGTGTGAGACAGAGTGAGGCAGTAGGAGAAGGTGGCCCAGTGAGAGAGACAGAGGAGGGAGGGTTCTGGGATGACACCGGCTGAGCCTGGGATGGGAGAGGAGGGGACCTTCCCAGGAGTGACAGAGACCAGGGTCATCGTCCTGTCCTTGCCCTCCTCACAGCCCTCTGCTCCCTAGCCCTCTCCCACTGGGAAGTGCTGCTGCTCTCCTAACCTCAATCCCTCCAGCTTTAGCTGCCGTGGTCTCACTGCTGCCCTGGGTGGTTTTGTTTCGCTTCCACATGATGGGAGGGTGGAGAAGCAGATCACCGCAGAGGAGAGCTGTTTATGAGGGTCATAAAAATATCCTTAGTCAGCCCAGCAGGGGTGGGCACACTGCCTCCGCCCCTCTCTCACTGCCAGCCCCACCCCGTCCCTTTCTTTCTGGAACTCTGTCCCCCCTCCTTCTGGATCTCTGTCCCCCTCTTTCTGGATCTCTGTTGCTGTCTCCCTTCTGTCTGGATCTCTGTCTCACTTCTCTCTGGCACACTCTCTCAGGAGTGATGGTTGGGTAACTTTGGGGGATCCAGTATCCCTTTATGACAATAGGATGAAAACAAGGGGCCATTTCCCTGGGAAAGGAGCACATGGGCACCCAGCCCACCATTTGCAATTTCACAGCGTTCACAGGCCTCCAGGATGTGCATCAGCACATCCTCTCAGGAATTTGAGGGCACCAGAAGATAAAGACCCCTAATGTAGAAAAAGCCAGAGACGATGAATCCGAGGTGTCTGTCTCTCTTCTCCTACCTGCCCTCTGCCGTGGTCACCCTTGCTGACCTCCTTACTGTTTGTCCAATGCACCAGACACATTCCTGCCCCAGGGCCTTTGCACTTGCTGTTCCTATGCTTCTGGGTTCAGAAGTCCACATGGCTCCTTCCCTCACCTTCTTCAGGTCCCTGCTCAGATATCACCTCCTCTGAGGGCTTTCCACATCCCCTTATATCATCTCCTCTGTCCTTGTTCTGCTTTGCTTCAGAACACTTGTCAACTCCAGGAATTATTTTTACACTGATGCACTTACTTACTGGTCTGCTCTTTCCCCAGACCTCCCCAAGAGAACTCAAGTGCCAGGGGGCCAAGAAGTTTATCTTTTCTCCCTGCTGTGTCTCCAGGACACTCCCCCCACCCGGCCGCATACACAGTTGGAGCTCAATATTAATTTTTTTAAAGATTTTATTTATTTGACCCACAGAGACAGAGAGGTCACAAGTAGATGGGGTGGGAGAGCAGGCTCCCTGCTGAGCAGAGAGCCCGATGTGGGGCTCCATCCCAGGACCCTGAGATCATGACATGAGCCAAAGGCAGGTCTTAACCCTCTGAGCCCCCCAGGCGCCCCTCAATATTAATTTTTGTTGCAGAAACCTCCTGTGTCTCATTAGGACCCTAGTTGCACAGGCTCTCTGGGTCCCAGATCCTCCAGGAGCCAGATAAAAGCTCCAGACCTGCTCTGAGCAGGCCCATGGTTTACCCTCAACTTTGCACATTCCACAAACTGCCCAAACCCAGGGTGGGGGAGACCCTTGTGAAAGGCCTGGGTCAGAACTGGGCAGAGAGACACAGGAACACCTCCAAGCCTGCACACGTGTGCAAACCCCCATGTGCACACACACACGCCCCCCCCCCTCCAAGTCAGGGGCTTCCACACCACTGTCTGAGGCCTGACGCTGAACCGAGGAAGACACACACCCCAATAGGCACCATATTCAGAGACAGTAATAACCTCGCATCTTCCCACAACCAGACACATAAACACACACACACACACACACACACACAGCCTCAGACACAGGCCCATGAGCATCCTTGGCTCCCAGAGGAGGGAAGTTAGGGGACCCGGAGCAAGAACAGAAACTAAAATATGGGGTTTGGTTACTTACAGCCTCTGGTTCTCTTCTCTGTCTGCTCATCCGTCTCCTAGAGACAGACAGACGGACAGAGACAAAGAGAGAGAGACAAAGAGACAGAGAGGCCAAAGAGAGGCGCACCGGAGAGAAAGGGAGCCGGGGAGCAGGGGCCGGGCAGGGCGGACAGAGACCTGTGGCGGCCGCGGGGCGGGAGGCCGAGGAGGCCCGGGCCGGGTGCGGGGAGAGGGCGGCGCGGACGGGGGCGGCCCGGGTGGGGACCCGGGGAGACCCCGACACAAAGGCCGCCCCGAGGGCGGTGGCGCGGGAGGAAGAGGGGGAGAGGGGGTAGGTGGGGGAGGGGCCGCCCGCCCCGCCCGCGGCCCAGCCACCGGCGGACAGCGGGTTAAGCATCTCGATGTGGAACTTCCGGATGTGACCACAGAGAGAGGGAGAGACCGGGAGAGACCGGGAGAGACCGGGAGGCGGGGAGACACCGAGCCACCCAGCCGCCGGCAGCCCTCCAGCCCGCTGCCGCCAGGACCCCCCGCCGCCCCCGCCCCCCTCCCTTTGCCCGCCCGCGCCCTCTCCCAGTCTCTCCACCACCACCACCCCAGTCTCCCCAGTCTCCGGGTCCGTCGGCCGCGGGCCGCCCCGATCCTCCCGGGACCCCGGGGGCGGGGGGGGAAGGACTGGGGGCCTGCCCCCCCGCTCACCCCTGCCCCCGCCGTCATGATCCCCTCGCCCTGACCCCCGCGGGGGGAGGGCGCCGGGGGTCCATGCGCGCAGCCTCCGCGCTGCCCGGCGCCGGCCACTGACGGCGGCGGGGGTGGGGGGGCCGGACTCCCGGTCTCCTGCCCCACCCCCTGGCGTCCGCACCGCGGCCCGTCGGGGGCCGCTGCCCCGGGCTGCGCCCGCCCTGCCGGCCAGGCCCTGGAGGGACCCGGGAGCTGCCGCCGGCATCAGCCCATGGCCCGGAGGGTAGGTCTGAGGGTAGACACCCCGCGTCCCAGCCGGGCCGCGCACCCTGTCCCTCCGTCGCCCCCACTCCTGCTCTCTGGCCCCCATCAACCCGTCCCGCCCTCTCCACCTCTTTCTCTGCCTCCCGTCTCTGCCCCTAGTCTCTCCGTCTCTGCTCCGGGTCTCCTCCTCTCTCTATCCCCGGATCTCCTCTATCTCTGCTCCGGGTGTCCCCCTCTCTCCACCCCCTGGATCTCCTCCTCTGTTCCCCCCCCCCCCCCCCGTCTCCTCTGTCTCTGCCCCGGGTCTCCCCCCTCTTTCCACCCCTGAGTCTCCTGCTCCATCTCAGGTCCTTTCTCCTACCCCCTCCTTCCTCTTCTGCCCTCCCCACTCCTCCTCCCCGGTCTACTTTTGTTCCAAGTCCTCCTAAGGATTAGGGGTGGGGACAGTACTGGGGAGGGGGTTCTCACCAGGCCGGGCAGAGGGATTCTCTCTTCTGTGGTCCTGGGGATGGGGCAGTCTGAGGGGATCAGGCGAGGAGGTGAGTACGCACCTTTGGGGGTGGAGGGGGTGGGAACATGGCAGGCTGTGAGGACCCCCTTGCACATCTTAGGAACAGTTGGATTCAACTTCGGGGCTCAGGAGAAGTTAGGAGAGGAGGAAGAGAAAGAGATGGCGAGAGGGACATACACACACAGGGCCCTCGGCACACACCCGCCAGGGGCAGGGGCCAGGGCTACCCAGGGAAGGAAGTCTGCATCCTTCTGTTTGAGTCTCTTTGATTCTTTGAGTCTGTTTCCTCAAGTCCAAGGAGAGGGTTTGGCCCTGTGGATTAAGGCCCCTCTGGCCTCCCCAGGGTGCGTGCTTTTGTGATGACAGTGGTTCGCTTTGGGGCGGATCGCACAAGTGGGTTGTGCGGTTGTGCGGTTGTGCGGGCTTACACTTCGGTTCAACAAGTGTTTATGAAATGTGTGCCAGGTGCCGTGCTGTATGCCTCATTCATTCATTCATTCACGCATGCGCTAAATACCTCTCGGCCATTCACGCATGCGCTGAATGCCTCATTCATTCATTCACCCACTCATTCCTTCGTTGCTGTGTCTGGTGTTTAGTTCTTGGGGGGGAGGGGGCGGACTCACATGGTGAGTGGGGTGTGACAGGTTGTTAAGGCAGAGTCAGATGTGCCTATTTGACAACTGTGGGATGAAATTGACAGGGGGGGTACAGTGTAGACATACATTTATGCATAAATGACGTGCTGTGCTGCTTTTATGGGAAGTCTCCCGTGAGTGAGTATCTCTTTCCTGTATTTTCTCTCCTCCATCCCGCTCTTTCCTCCTCTCTGTCTGTCGCTTGTTATCTGTATCTCGTTCCTAGTCTCTCTCTGAATCTCTCCATGGCTAATCTCTCCATGGCTCTCTCCCCTCCTTGCTCCGGGAGGAGCTGGGAGTTACCATCAGCTGATCCCTGACCCCCACCCTGACCCTCAGACCTGAGACCCGGGTCAGTCTCTCTCCTCTGGACCCTCCTGCCCACACATCAAGAATCCCTGATGGAATATTTTTCATAGGCCAGGGGTATAAGAGAAGACCATGGCTTGGGGCTCTCAGACCCACCCAGACAGCTCCATGGGACATCCACGGTCTAAAGGTGGCAGAACTCAGACCCAGGGAGCAAAAGGGCTGGTTTGGGGAGGCAAGGAGCGACATCTCCTGGGTGCCAGGGTAGGGAGGTTTCCTGATGCCTCCCTGGTGCTCTCCCCCTCTCACCTCCCCCCAGTACGATGAGCTGCCCCACTACCCAGGCATCGTGGACAGCACTGCAGCCCTGGCTGGCTTCTCAGAGGCAGTGCCCTCGGCACCGAGAGCCCCGGGGCCCTATGGCCCCCACCGGCCTCCCCAACCCCAGCCCCTGGGCTTGGACAGTGATGGCCTGAGGAGGGAGAAGGATGAGATCTACGGGTGAGTGGGGACAGGACTGAAGGCTCTGTGGGGTCTTGGGATGTGGGCCCCTTTCTTTGAGTCTCAGACTCTCGTGCTCTGTCTTGGTCTTTCCATCTCTTCCCTGGGTCTTCTGTCCCCTCCCAGGTGCTTCCATCTTCCACTCGTCCCCTGCTCTCCCCTCATGAACTTTCTGTCCTGCCTCCCCCAGACACCCGCTCTTCCCGCTGCTGGCCCTGGTCTTTGAGAAATGTGAATTGGCCACGTGCTCGCCCCGGGATGGGGCCGGGACTGGGCTGGGGACACCTCCAGGTGGTGACGTATGCTCCTCTGATTCCTTCAACGAGGACATTGCTGCCTTTGCCAAGCAGGTGGGCATCCCCATCTGCTGTGCGCCAGGAGAACCAGCGAGGAGGGGTGGGCAGGAGACAGGACGCACCCTCCCTGGTCTCTCTCTTCCTCCCAGGTCCGCTCTGAGAGGCCCCTCTTCTCCTCCAACCCGGAGCTGGACAATCTGGTGAGATCTCTGCCCTCCTCCCAATGCTCCTTCCTCCGCAGGGGTCTCCTCTCCCACCCTCCATAGCCCTGGGGTTGGTTATGGGAGCAGACAGGAGGTCATCAGACCCACTTTCTCAAACAATTGTAATTATTGCCATTTTACAATGAGTATAGATAGCCTAGAGTTTGAGAACTGGGACTGATGGCCTGAGTTCAAATTGGAGCTCTGCCACTCACTAGTTCTGTGAACCAGGACAAGGAGCTGAATCTCCCTGTGCCTCGGTTTCCTCATCTGCAGCTAGTAGCTATTCCTATCTCCTAGGGCTGTTGTGAGAATATGAGCTAACAAGAGTTGAGCACTTAGAACAGTGCCTGGCACAGAACAGAGACCAAATAGGCATTAGCTCTTCTATCAGCCAGGACAACACAGCCCATGCCGAGATGAGTGCAGGGACTCGGCTGCCAAGGGCAAAGGAGAGAAGAGAGGGAGAGAGGAGGAGAAATACCCTGGCTTCTCCCTTTTTTTTTTTTTTTTTGCTTTCCACCTCCGGCCAGGGCTTCCTATGGGGTGACCCCTTTGGCAAAGGGGTCTGGGAAATGTAGTTTACAGTCAGAGGGTGGGAAATGGAGCAAGGGGCAAGCAGGCAAAAGATGGGGTATTTTTATTACAGCAGACAGTCATTCACTTCTCTTGTGATGGATCCTTTCCCGTCTCGCCCACCTCTTGCTTCTCTTTCTCTGTCTCTGACTCTCGGGCATTTCATCTTTCCTTAATTCTGGGTCTCTGTCTCTGCTCCCCGTCACTCTCTGACCCTGTGGTTCTGTCCCTCTCTGCCTGTCCTCTGTCTTGGTCATTCTATCTCACTCTTTCTGTTCTTCTCTCTCTCCTTTTCTCCCCTTTCTCCTCCCTCCTCCTCCTTCTTTTCCTCCTCCTCCTCTGGTCCTTCTCCCTCTTTCTCTCTCTCTCTTCCCCTCCCCCGCCCCTCCTTCCATCCCTCCCTCTCTCCCCTGCTCTGTCTCTTCCTGTCTCCGTTTTCAGATGATACAGGCCATTCAGGTGCTCCGTTTCCACCTGCTGGAGCTGGAGAAGGTGAGTGCTTCTCACTTCCCCTCACACCCTCACTTCCCCCCCAACCCTCCCCTTCTCACCCCTTCCACCCCTCCTCAGGCCCTCTGCCCACTGGAGTTGGAGCAGAATGCTGCCCCATCCCTGTACACCCCAGCCCTGGCTCCCGGGTGGCCCCCCCCAGTACCCCGGTGCCCCCTCAGGTCCACGACCTGTGCGACAACTTCTGTCACCGCTACATCACCTGCCTCAAGGGAAAGATGCCCATCGACCTGGTCATCGAGGATCGGGATGGCGGCTGCAGGGAGGACCTCGAGGACTACCCGGCCTCCTGCCCCAGCCTCCCGGATCAGGTGGGCCGGGGATGGGGCACCAGGCATCACCCCGCAACCATAGCGGTGAGCGGACACAGCCAGGTTACAGCGTGAGGGCGCCCCCACCCCCCAGCCTCAGCCCGCTATGCCTGACCACCGGGCATGCGCCCACGACGCAAGAGCGGCTGCGCAGACCAGGACACACCCGGATGGCAGCGCATGCGCACAGATGCACACACGCATACACGTAGACTCCGTTGTACCCACACAGCCTCAGACACAGCCACGCAAACTCAGTCCCCGCCGTTCTCACTCGCGGCTAGATGAGCACATATGCCACCTACTCAAACACACGCGTCCCAGCCGCAGAGCAGCGTCATACGCTGCACACCCCGAGCGAGACCCGCACTTCTAGAGCAACAGCCATTACGACAGACGGAGCCAAACGGTCCCAGATCCTGCCACCCAGACTCGGACACCGCCGCACTTAGACCCAGCGCGGCGCGAGTGCAGGGCCTGCGCACACGCAGACACGTGCCACCTTCACCGCATGACAGCCGGACCGCAGCAGGTACCCACATTCCGTGCCGCGCCGGGTGCCGATGGACAGTCACGTAAGAGCAGCGCAGAGCCCGACCCGGACCACCCCCGCAAGGGGGTCACACCTGCCCCCAGATACAGGCTCATGGCCGTGCCCCGGCACAGACTCGGGCAGGCTGCCCACAGCAGTCACAGACGGGCCTCGAGGACCCTCTGCCACACAACCCACGGTCTGCACATGCGCAGCGAGAACCCCACTCAGAGGCCTGGTGGTATTCCGCGTTTTCGCGGCGTCGCCAATACACACCCGTGGCAGTCATGCGGCCCGGTGTAGTCACGAAGCCACGCGTGCAGTAACCACACACACCATCTCACAGAGAAGACAACCCACCTCTTGAACAACAGACGCAAACTTAGGACACCGAGGCCTCGTGATCTCAGGAAGGTACACAAGGTCATCTCAGAGAGGGACGCAGGCGTGAGCGCACTGACCCGGGCCACACCATAGTCTCAAGGCAGCTTCAGGCACACCGCTCTGGACACGCACCCATGGCGTCCCATCAGACCCAGCGCTGGAGAGCCCCAGGAGCCTCTGCAGCCAAGATCAAAAGCCTTCGGACTGATGATGCCACAGTTTGCACACCCGTCCATCATGCACTCAAATACACCATTCCACACAGACATGCCACACCCGGGGTAACCTTCTCCGAGCTGTGACATCTCCAGCCTGGCCCCCCCAGGATACAGATGAGACACCCGTGGTGGGCCATGGCAGGCTGCGGGGTGGGGGGGGGGATGGGGAGATGGGGGTAGGAGTGGGGGTGCTGCTTACAAAGCAACTGGCAGGGTCCAGGGCAATCAGGACAGGTGGGGTACCCTGGGATTCAACAAGAGCTGTAACCCACCCAGTCGGCCTCCCAGCAATCGAGCTGAACCTTAAACTGAATGACAAAGAGGGTTTGACACAGTGTGTGCGGGTAGGTCAGGCGCTGGGACACAGAGCGGGCCAAGGGCTGAGCTAATGCATTGTCCAGTTCTTCAAAGTGTGTCAGAGTCTAGATAAAGCACAGCCTGAACCCTCCCCCCCATCTGCAATTCAGAGACACCTCCCCACCCCATCTCTGAAAAATAGAAGTTGTTTTTTATACCCCTTAAGTTTAGTGCAAACTCATTTGGCAGTGAAGTCTGACCTGAACTAATGAGAGGCTATTTATAGACTTTATTTATTCCACTTAGTTAAATATTCATCCATTTTGCTGCAGAAATGTTAATGAGTCTGATGAGGAGGTTAAGCCCCAGACCCTGCTGGGGGTGTCATGAAATACACAGTGTGTGGGCAGATTTAGTGTCTACAAAGGGGAACCGTTCTAGGGGCACCCGGCTGGCTCAGGCAGTAGAGCCGCGACTCTGGATCTTGGGGTCTTGAGTTGGAGGTTACTTTTAAAAATAAATTTTTAAAAAATTAAAATGTGGAAAGTTCTAAATTCTGAAACACTGCTGGCCCTCTAGGATTTCAGCTAAGCTGCTGTGGATCTATGTAAGCTCATGTTTATGGGGCGACTGCTGTGTGTCTCTACACGAATGAAATCACCGAGTCCTTTCCACGCTCTGTGAGGTGGGGACCGTTGTTGTCTTCTATTTTCCAGTTAAGGAAACAGAGGCACAGAGAAGTGAAGCAACTCGCCCAAGGCCACACAGCCAGGAAAGAGGCAGGGACAGGATTTACATTCAGGTGTCCCAGCTCCAGAGCCCATCATCTCAGTCACTGTGCTATAGGGCACCCAAGCCTTGGCACTGACCTTTAGCTCTTGTTTTCCAGAATAATACATGGATTAGAGACCATGAGGACAGCGGGTCTGTACATTTGGGGACCCCGGGTCCATCCAGTGGGGGCCTAGCCTCCCAGAGTGGGGACAACTCCAGTGACCAAGGTAAGAAGCCTGGGAGGTGGAGGGGAAATGTGGGAGTCGGCCTGAGGATTTAAGTTAGACAGCAAGTAGGACTTCCAGAAGTGCAAGGACAATAGGGGTGTGGAGTGGTCTCTCGGGTGAGGGTTCTGGGTCCCTCTGATCTCCCTGCTCACTGCCCACCAACACAGCTTGCCTGTCCTCCCTCAGGAGATGGACTAGACACAAGTGTGGCCTCTCCCAGTTCCGGGGGAGAGGACGAGGAGCTGGACCAGGAGCGGCGGCGGAATAAGAAGAGGGGGATCTTCCCCAAGGTGGCTACTAACATCATGAGAGCCTGGCTGTTCCAGCACCTCTCGGTGAGAGCCCTGGGGCCCGGGTGCAGGGTGGGCATAGAGAGAGAAGGAGAAAGACGGCCGCACAGAGACTGAGGCCCCAAGAGATACCCAGAGATGGGAGACTGAGACTCGGGAGAGATACAGAGGGCGAATCTCAAGGGGAGGGGCCTGACTCGAGCAAGCATCCTTGAGCGCGGGCTGCCTGCCAGGTGCCACTAGGGCTCAGTCCTGCCCCCAACCCACGGGCCATTCACATCCCGCCCAGCAATCACCAAACAGAGCCTATGAGGATGGGGCTGGGAGGTTCCATTCTGCAAGCGAGGAGCCCCGAGGTCTCCTAGCCAGACATGGGTTCAGATCCGGGCAGTTTGGGCTTCTCCAGTGCAACATGCTGCCTTGTGGAGGGAGCCGGGAAAATACAGGAATGAGAGTCAGGGAGAGACTAAGTCCCAGAGGGACTGAGACCGGGACAGCAAGAGACGTGCACTGAGAGACATGCACTGGGACCCTGATAGAGGCTCAGACAGGGCCCGTGCTGGGCTTTGCCTCCCTTCTGGTGTTGGAGCCCCCACCCTGAGCTTTGGTCTCCCTAATGAGAGCTGGCCAATTAGCCTCTAATTGCTAGAAGAGGCGGGGGCGCCCGCAAGCATAATTGCCCAAAGCTTGGCTCCGCTTCCCTCCACTGGCCCCTGGGGAAGCCTGGAGCCGCTTAGACAAGCTGAGTCTCTGGGTCCTGCCCCAGCCTGGGCTCACCATCCCCACGGGGCCAGGCCCTGGAGGTCAGATGGCAGCTGGGCAGGCAGGGTGACTCTCTGCTGGTGGTCACAGCACCCATACCCCTCGGAGGAGCAGAAGAAGCAGCTGGCGCAGGACACAGGGCTCACGATCCTGCAAGTCAACAACTGGTGAGTGACCCAGGAGGCTCATGTGAGTCCCTGGGCCAGCCTGGGTGGGAGGCCGGGCGCTGTCCACGGTGCTGAAGGAGGCCCCGAAGCCCCCGTGAGCCTCTCCTCTCCCCTCCTCTATCCCGTCCTCTTTCCAGCTCTGTCTCCGTGTCATTTCGACCTCTCTCCTACTCCCTCTTTACACCCTCCTCGGTTTCCACAACCCCCTCCCAGGTTCATCAACGCCCGGAGACGCATCGTGCAACCAATGATCGATCAATCCAACCGCACAGGTACAGGGAGAAAACGCGGAGAGAGGGCCTAATGTTCCCCGGGGAGTATCAAAGCTGGGACCTGCATATCCCGGGGCTCAGCCTGCACCCCTCAACCTCCTTCCCAGGGCAGAGTGCAGCCTTCAGCCCAGAGGGCCAGCCCATGGGGGGCTACACGGAAGCTCAGCCACACATGACTGTCAGGCCTCCAGGTAAGTCCCTGCCCCTTAACTAACCCTGCCCCCAGCACACCAGGCCCCTCCTCTCAATGAAGATGCCCCACCTTCTGGGATTCAGTTCATGAATAATGCAGTACTTCATTTGCATAACAGTGGAGCTGGAGGGACCATCACAGATTTCCTGGAGCCCACTTCTTAGCTGAGCTTGTTTCTTCCAGGCTCCGCCCATCCACTGGAAGGTTTTACTTAAAGGACTAGTACCTTTTTTAAAAAGATTTTATTTATTTATTTTATTTGAGAGAGAGAGAGAGAGCGTGCACACGCATTCATGTGTATACACACACACACACACAAACGCTCGCACGCAGGGTGGGGGTGGGGTAGGCGTGGAGCACCAGAGGAAGAGGGACAGATGGACCCTGTGAGGAGCACAGAGCCCACCATGGGGCTTGATCTCACAACCCTGAGATCAGGACCTGAGCTGAAACCAAGAATCAGAGGCTCAGCGGACTGAGCCACCCAGGCGGACTGAGCCACCCAGGCGTCCCAGGTCTAGTACTTTCTTAAATGATGACTCAGTCTGTCTTGATAGAGGGATCCCCTGGGGAGGGAGACGGTGGGAGGAATTTGGGGCATATGGGAAAGTCGGGGGAAGACTCACAGCCCTCCTCTTTTCTCTTCCAGGTTCGATGGGAATGAGTTTGAACTTAGAAGGAGAGTGGCATTATCTATAGATTCAGGACAAGTGTGAGTGTCCGATGTCTCGGGGTTCTGGGTTGGGGGTTGTGTACATCTCAAAGCTCGGTAAGGCCTCCAGATTCCAATACTGCGCCCACCTGGAGGGGGTCCACCTGGGTGTGCAGGGCTCAGTGGGAAGATGGTTTATCCACCCACCCGCTCATTCATTCATCTGTACGTGTGTCCACCCATCAGTTATCCACCTACCCGCTCTCCATGTAAACACACATCCACTCAATCTGTAGTCATCTGTCCGCCCACCCACCTGGTCAGCCATCCACCTCCGCACCGACCCAGCCGCCCACCTGTGAGCCGCCCATGCCTCCGTCCACCACCGGTCCTCCAACCAGCAAATACAACAACCCAGGCTTCCACCCCCATCCACACTGATCTGCCCCCTCCAAAGCTTCACCTGCCCATCTGCCCACCCAGTCATCCGCACACCCGTCCGTTCACACACCTCCGGCAGACATGAAACCCTCTTCCGGATCCTGACCAGTCTCAGACAGGGTCCTGCTCTTGAGAAAATTTGAGCTTTGGTGGAAGTGAACATCAGAAAGGAATGACGGCCCAGAGCAACAGGTGGAGCAATACAGAGCTTGCTCGGAGGAGGGAGACGTCACCTGTCCCTGAGATAGCAGGAAAGACTTCAGAGAGGAAGTAACTTCTGGGTAGGGCTTTGAAGGATGAATAGGAGTCCACTGGGGAGAAGAGGGAGGGGCAAGGGAGTTGGGTACATTCTTTCACTCTCCCGGGTCTTAAGACGTCAGAGCATCTTCCCACTTAGTCTTCATAAAAACCCTCCAAGAGGGAGAAATTATTATTTTTGTGTTACAGATGAGAAAAATTGATGCTCAGGAAGAAAACTTCACATGTACAGGTTCACTGAGCTCAGAAAAGTAGAGGGAATAGTGTGTGCAAAGGCCCAGGGTTCAGGGGCTGCCTGAAATTTCTACAACACGAATCAGACCTTGACTGACTCCGAGTTAAAACTCTTCTGTGGCTCCCTAGTGCCCTCTGGTGAAGTCCAGAATCTTCAGTTCAGCACCTCTACACTCCCTCATTTAATGCACATTCCCTGAGTACTTGTGTGCCTGGCCCTGGGCTGGGTAGTGCTGGGGACATAGCAGTGACCACGACAGCCCAGCCCTGCCCTCACCGGGCTCATTGTCCATTGGGGGAGACACACCAGTCTTCAGACAGTGATGCCCAAAGTGGACAGGGCTGGTATGAGGGAACCCAGGAACTGGAGGAGCCCAAAGGGAGTATCAGACCCAGGCTGGGAGGCTTCAGGGAAGACTTCCCGGAAGAGGGGACTTGGGAGCTGAGACCAGGAGAACTGAAGGTTCTCCCATTGCACTTAGCAAACTCAAGGCTATGAGACAGCCCTGTGCCCCCATCACCACTGCCTCCAGACCGATGAGGGGAAGGAGGACTGGCCTGGGCTGGCACCAGCAGGCTGGCTGGCGAGTAGTGAACTTGGGGCCAACAGAAAGGCTGGGTGATGGGAGTGGAGACCTAAGAGAGCTTAGGCATGGAGCCTGGGAAGGAGAGGTGGACATTTGTCCAGGGCCTGGCAGGTCGGTAGGGGTCTCAGCTCTGCCCCGACCAACCAAGGGTGGGTGTGGCCTGGTCTGAGTGTCACGGGACCTCAAAAGAGGTGGAGGGGGTTCCCAGTCTCTCTCCTTGTCTTCTTTTCTCTTTCTTGGTCTTAAGGGTCTTGTCTCTTTTTTCATTTCTCTCTCTGTTGCCTCTATTTCTATTCCTTGTCCTTCCCTCCCTCCCTCCCTCTGCATTCCTCTCACTGTGGGGCTGATGTGGGACCAAATGCCTCCCCACTTCCTGACTTGGCCTCTCATCCCCTCTCCACAGACCCCAGCCTCCGGACTGTGACCACTAAGCTCACACCTGGTTCCGGTCCCCGCCTGGCCCCCTGACTTCAGGACCCCACCTCCTAAGGTCCCCAACGCAATGCCTACCTCCCTGGGGCCCCACCGGGACATGGGGGCCTGAGCGCCCACTCGAGGGTCTCTCAAGGACAAAGACAAGGCCCCTAGGCCCTGCACCCCACTTCTGCCATCACCTCTGCCTGGAGCCCAAGCTGAGATCCCAGGCCCAGGTCTTCAGAAGATGGTGACTGGGGGGGTCCCCCGCCTCCAGGCTAGAGAAGGGACTGGCAGTGGGCTGCGGAGGTCAGGGAAGGAGGGTCAGCCGGATCCGACATTTGGAAGAGGTCCCCTCGTCCTGCCAGCCTACTCCCCGCCCCTTCTCTCCCCTACCTCCCTTCACTGACGTCTTCTACTTTTTTTTTAATGATAAAATCTTTAAAAACAAAAAGCCGCCAGTCTGTGTTCTTGTGTCTCTTTCGAGATTCAAATTCTCATCAATTTGAAGCTCATGAACCACCAATTATAATAATTGATACTCTTTTCTTTAAAAGATTTTATTTGTCAGAGTGAGAAAACAAGCAGGGGGAATGGCAGAGGGAGAGGCAGACTCCCCGCTGAGCCGGGAGCCCGATGTGAGGCTCGATCCCAGAACCCCGAGATCATGACCTGAGTCAAAGGCAGACACTTCACTGACTGAGCCACCCAGGTGTCCTAATAATTGATACTTTTTTTTTTAAGATTTTATGTATTTATTTGACAGAGAGATCACAAGTAGGGGGAGAGGCCGGCAGAGAGAGAGGAGGAAGCAGGCTCCCTGCTGAGCAGAGAGCCCAATGTGGGGCTCGATCCCAGGACCCTGGGATCATGACCTGAGCCAAAGGCAGAGGCTTTAACCCACTGAGACACCCAGGCGCCCCAATAATTGATACTCTTTATCCCCACTCTCCCGAGGCACTCTGTATCAATTAGCTATTGCTGTGTAACAGACCATCCCGAAGCTTTGTGGTTCACAAGGCCAACTCTTTTAGCTCGTTATGCTATGGGTTGGCATAACTAGGCTCTGCTGGGCAGTTCATGTGACTTCAACAGGGCTCTGCTGTGTATCTGTGGCCAGAGATGGGTCAGCAAGAGGGCTCTGCTGGCTGGCAGCAGGGGCAACAGGAGGTTGTCCCGTTCATTCACACACAGGCTCAGCTGGCCCTCAAGAAGGAACAGAAGGGCCCAAGACCTCCTGAGGCCCCAGCTCAGGTCTGACTCCTGGTTCTCTCAGCTGCATCCTCTTGGCCACAAATCTCAAGGCCAGCCAGATTCAAGGGAGGAGACAGGGACTCCACCCCTTACAGGGCGGGGATGGGGGCCTGCAAACTCACAGCACAAGAGATGGGGACACGGGGAGGGACGAAGAAAAATGGCCCCTTTTGCATCAGTCTCCCACACTGTGGCTCCAAGATGACTTTTTTCGTCTGTCCCATGGGACACAAACACAGTTACCCTGGGGTGTCCTTGGAAACACTCATGCGTGGCCAACAGACCACCAGGCTGCACAGCAGGGAGGTCGTGAACCCAGACTCTATCCCCAACCTGCCTGGGTTCAAATCCCCATTTTCTCCATGATACTCGTTCTCAGGACTGAACAGACCTGAGCTTGGAAGGGTGAGACCCCCAGAGCCCACCTCCAAACACCACTCACTCACATACTCTTCTTTTTTTTCAAAATTTTATTATATAGAGAGAGCATGCGTGTGAGGGAGAGTTAGGGGCGGGGCAGAGGGAGAGGGACAAGCAGACTCCAGCAGCGAGACTGCGAGACTGCGTGGGGTTTCTGACCTGAGCTAAATCAGGAGTTCGGGGCTCCACCTACAGGGCCACCCAGGAGCCCCTCATATAGGCACCTCCTAATACAGCAGCCCCTGGAACCTCCTAATGCAAACACGGAAACTGAGGCCCTGTGAGGCCTGTGATCCACAGATGCCCTCATCCTCCGGAATAAGGTGCACGTGGCTCAGATCTCACTCACGGGTCAGCCGCCAACTCCAGGAGCTGCCAATCCTGCTGTTTTGTTCCCGAGCTGCCGTGGAGCTCAGTGCAAACTGTAAGTTGCTTGGGTTTGGGCCCTTGTCTGTGGCAAATAGCTCAGTCCCCCTTCCGCGCCTCTGTCCTAGGCGCTCCCTTTGCCCTGGATCACCTTCCCCTGCTCAGAGTCCCCTCGGCAAAGATTCAGGAGCAGCCAAACCCAGGCACCCGACTACCTGCCGCTCCTTCCTCATCCCATCCCTTTTCCTCCTCACGTCCCCTCCCTGGAATTCTCTCCGTCACTAATTCGCCTGTTTCATTATTGGCTTGAACCTCAGCCCTGGCAGCCCCGGGCGTGCCACAAGTGCCCAGGGGACAAGAGGCGGAGGGCAGAGGAAGCGAGGCAGCTAAGCCTCATTCACTCGGGCCCCCGGCCCTGGGTGTCTCTGAGGTCCGCAGTCCGCGCTCTGGGCACGTCTGTGAGCAAGGCCAAGACCTCCTGTCCTCAGGAGCTGGCGTCCTAGTATGGGGGGCCCCCACAAAGGGCCGAGCAAATGAGCACTTGGTTTAGACTGCGAGGTGACAGGAGGTCGTAAGTAGAGCAGAGTCGGGGTGGAAGTTAGCTGCTGCGCGCTGGGGGCCAGGCTCCGAGGGGCTCCACACCAACCCACCTGGTTCACCCTTAGGACTAGGGTAGTGCGCTGTCCCCATTTCCCGGATGAGGAGACTGAGGCCCAGAGTGGTGAACTTGCGCCGGCCCAGAGTCACACAGCTGGAGAGTGTGGGTCTCCATTCAGACCGGTGTCCTGAAGCCTGTGGGCTAACCACTCCGCCCGCGCGGCCTCTTATTAAAAAAAAAAAAAAAAAGAATTCTAAGAGTCTGTGATTTTGAAAGGACCTAGCATGATCTATTCTCTGTGTTAGATATGATTTTGGTGACTCCGAATCGTGTTTATCTCCCGCCAGCTCCGCGGAACTGAAGTCGGTTGGACGGGGGCTAGAAAGCAGGAAGGACGTCCCGGCCCCACTTTGAGGGCAGGTGCGGGGTGCAGGGAGGGGGCGGGGCCGGACGGAGGCCTGTTGTCGGCCTCCGGGAAAGCGGGCGCTGCCTGTAGGGGTGGGGGCGGAGGAATGGGGGAACCCGGGACTTGGGCGAGGGGGGGAAGGGGCAGTTCCCCTACCCCTTCCCCACCTGCTCGGCGACTGGAAATGCCTCTCGCTGAATCCTCTCTAATTAAACCAATTGGATGTGCCACCGGGGAGGAGAGAAATTGGGCGGGAGGTTAATTGTAACTAAAAATACCTCCCCCGTTTCCTAGGGTGAGGAAGCCGCGGCCGCCCGGGGTTCGGGGCCGGGGGAGGTGGGGAACCCGCCGGATCTCCGGGGAGCCCGCGGGGGGCGGGGAGGGGTTGCGAGTGGCGGGGCCCGGCTGGCTCGGGCCTGTGCGGCTGGGGGTGGGCACCGGCGGCTGAGCCTGTCCCTGCGCGGCGCGCGTGTGTCCCCCACCAATGCCCGGGTCCCGGGTTGCGTCTGTCACGCCGTGCCTCGGTCCAGCTCGTGTGTTTGCGATTACGAGACTCGGGGCGTCACTACCTGAGTCTGGGGGGGGGGATTGTGTGGCGAAGCGGGTCTCCTTCATAACTGGGGGCCTCCTTGAATGAGTCCACGGCTGTGTCTCTGCGTGTGGCTTTGTAGGGTCCTGGGAGCTCTGTTTGCAGGACAGCGAGACAGCGCGGCTCCGGGTCATTCCAGCTTCGGTGCCGGTGAATGTGGGGCAGGCAATGAGCCTGGGCTCCCTCCAGAGGGCGCTGAGGAGCCGTGGAAGGCGGTTTGTCTGCAACCGCTTCATGGAGATGTAATTGACTAACCTTAAAACCGTCCCATTTAAAGCGTGCGGTTGGATGGCTCTCGTCTAGTGACAGAGCTGTGCAGCCGTCACCATAATCAACTGCACGACATTTTCATTACCCCTAAGAAAGAAACCTTCCACCCTTCAACAGCTGCTCCCCCGCCACCCCAACTCCCAAACCGGGGCAGCTACTAATCCACTTTTCTGGCTCTGTGGATTTGCCCGTTCTGGGCATTTCATAGAAATGAAATCTACAGGGTCTTTTCTTTTTTAAAAGATTTATTTACTTTAGGGAGGGGGAGGGGCAGCGGGGGAGAGAGTCTCAAGCTGACTCCACACTGAGTGCCATCCCCCCTGTAGATCCATCCCAAAACTCTGAGATCAGAGCCTGAACAAAACGCCACCCTCCCACCCCACCCCCACCCCCCCACACACACCGTGTGGTCTTTTGTGTCTGGCTTCTTTCACTCAGCACAGAGCTTTCAAGGTTCCTTCATGTTGTTGCCTGTCTCGGTGCTTTGTTCCTTTTTATGGTAGGAAGTTATTCCATTGTCTTGGAAGGATTTTGAGCAGAAAAAGGACAGAGTCGGGTTTGTGCTTTGTGTGAAGCTGCCGTGCAGAGGGTAGATTGGGGGGGCGGGGAGGCAGTGATATGAGTTGGGTTGTGTCCCCCAAAAAGATATACTCAAGTCCTAATTCCAGGACCTATGAATGTGACCTTACCTTATTTGGAGATGCGATCTTGACAGATGACCCAGGTAAAATGAGGTCATAGGGTGGAAGAAATTGAAAAACCAGGTATTGACTTGGGGGAAATATTCACTACACGCATGACATGTATATTCTATAAAGGACTATATATATTATATAAATACATAAACCATGTATTTTTTTAAATTTTATTATTTTATTTATTTATTTATTATTTTATTACTAAGTAAACTCTACACCCAAGCTGGGGCTCAAACTCCCAATCCCAAGATCAAGACTCTACCTACTGAGCCATCAGGCTCCCTGTAAACTATATACATAATAAAAAGAACTCCTTCATATCAGTAAGATAATTCCTTCATGAGAGTCAAAATATTGGATATAAATGACAAAAAGTAGGGGCACCCAGGTGGCTCAGTGGGTTAAAGCCACTGTCTTTGGCTCCGGCATGATCCCAGGGTTCTGGGATCGAGCCCCACATCAGGCTCTCTGCTCTGCAGGGAGCCTGCTTCCTCCTCTCTCTCTCTCTGCCTGCCTCTCTCCCTACTCCTAATCTCTATCTGTCAAATAAATAAATAAAATCTTTAAAAAAAATGATCAAAAGTAGATAAACAAATGGCCAATAAGCCCATGAAAAGATACTTGACACCAAGAGCCATTGTGGAAAATGCAAGTACAATGCAGTAAATACACAATAAATGTCATCTGCGTAGCTAATGGGAGGTCTCCCCCATGGCTAGTAGGAGCACACACTGGTATAACGACTTTGGAGGACAACTGCAAAAAATCTACCATCACTGAACCCATGTGTGTCCCGTGACCCTGCGACGCCTCTCCTGGGTGCGAACTCTGCAGTAGGGCACAGATGGGCTCACCCAAAGCCACAGGGACTGTGTGTTCGCAGCGGCATTAACCCGGCCAGCCGCCCATCAACAAAAGAACAGATTAAACAAAGTGTGATGAATTCCCACGACAGAATGAGTAAACCACACAGCTCCATGCACCAGGATATCAGCCAAAGAAGCCAGACACTAGAGAGAACATTCTTACGAGGTTCTAGAAGGGGCAGGGCTAGGCGACAGTGTGCGGGCTCAGGGTGCTGGCGGCCCGCGGGGGCCTGGGCTGGCCCTGGTTGGTTTGTCAGGATGCTGGTGGCCTGGGCGTGTTTCGTGTTCTGTGGAAATTCACAAAGCCATTCCCTTACCATCTGTGCCCTTTTCTGTGTGTTACGCTTCAAGGGAAAGTTTTAAAAGGTTGTTGAGCGATGTGTACGCACTTTGCATCTTGAAAGCTGCTGTGAAATTCAAGTACGAAGTCCCCTCGGGGCGAATGGAGGTGCCCCTTTCCCCAAGCCCTTGCCCCAGGGGAGCCTTATCGATCTTTTTTAACTTGGGCCAGTCTGATGGGTGAAAAGTGAGGTGTCGGGGAGCCTTATTTCCTGCTGTTGTGAGACTGGCCAGGCTACAGCCCCACCTGGAGCTTCTGCGCACATTTTGGAGCAGACGTAGTGCCCTGGGTGACCGGCAGGTAATAAGAACTTCTCAATTTGGACAAATGCCCTGGAGGACGTATCTGGGTGTTGAGTTTTCTCCCTTCCTTGGGCAGGGTCCTTCAGACTCACCTCCTAGAGTGGTTTTAGAGGGTCAGAGCCCAGGGGCTGTTTGGATCTTTTTGGCAGATGCTGGATAGCTTCCATTTTAGCACCTCCCTACCCGCGCGCATGCGCGCACACAAATAAAAACTGTTTCTTGCCAGTGGGACATTCATTTATGTTTTAACATGAAAAAGAAGACTTGTCAGGAACAGTCCTGACAAGCCATAATGTTCTAAGGAGACGTGGCTGAGCGGTGGGTGGGAGCAGCTCTGAGTTATTTTCTCCCATAAACCAGTTATTTCCCTATTCTTTTTAAAAGATTTTATTTACTTATTTGACAGAGATCACAAGTAGGCAGAGAGGCAGGCAGAGAGAGGGGGAAGCAGGCTCCCCGCTGAGCAGAGAGCCCGATGCGGGGCTCGATCCCAGGACCCTGAAATCATGACCTGAGCTGAAGGCAGAGGCTTTAACCCACTGAGCCACCCAGGCATCCCCTTATTTCTCTATTTTTAATGCCTTGGATCAGGGAAGGCATTTTCAGGGATCATAATGGGAGAGAGCTTTGACCACCAAAAAAAATTTCAAAATGTTGAGTAAAGCCACCAAAAACAAAGCCAAAAGAAAGCAGCAAAGTGAGAGAAATATTCCTAACATCTATGATGCTTAAGATCCAGAACATATAAAGAGCTACCAGAGACCAATAACAAAATGACAAAGAGTCTAGGATTTGAGCCAACAGAAGAGGAAATACAAAAGGTACAGAACATGCAGTGATACTTGGGCTTGCTGGCAATTAGGGGAAATAAAAATAATATTAAGTCACTACAGCCTGTAGGAAGGACAGATAGGAAGGAGAATCCATCAAATGACCTATTAAAATGTACCTTTCCTTGGACCAGTGATTGTACCCCCAGGGATTTAGCCTATACACACATATCTAGAAATGACCCACGTGCAAGGATATTCATGCCAGCTTTGTTGGTGGGAGCAAAAGATTGGAAACAGCTTAAATGTCTCTCTCTACGGGCCTAGCTAAGAAAACGTTCGGCCCGTCCATGTGATGACCCAGCTCTGTATCGGTATACAAGATCTCCCAGCACTGTGCCCCGCACACAGCAGGCACCATCGAGGGTTTGCTACTATATCGAAACGCATGCAATTCCACTTGTAAGTTGGACAGAAACGCGGATGGTTAAAAAAGAGGAGAAATTGGCCATCATGTGCCGAAGATTCCGCGGAAATGCTTTGTGGGTGGGTGTGTGTAAGTGTAACATGTTCCTTTTTTGCTCCGCGGTGGCAGGTTAGCTTGGGGCATACAATGTAGTGTGCTCATCGCGACAAGTGCGCTCCGTCAGAGCGTGCGATGGAATATTACTCAGCCTTATAAAAAGGAGTGAAATGGTGTCCTTTGCAAGAACGTATTTGGAGCTAGAGGGTATAATGCTTAGCGAGATGAGCCAGTCAGAGAAAAGACAGATACCATAGGATCTCACTCACGGGTGGAATCGAAGAAACAAAATTAACGAGCAAAGAGCAGGGAAGAGAGAAACCGGGAACAGACTCTTCTAGAGAACGCACCGAGGGTTGCGGGGGCCGGTGGTGAGACGGAATGGGGAGGACGCTCTTACCTTTTGACCCACTAATTGCTCTCTCGGGAAGGCCCTAAGGAAGCAGCCGGAAGCTGGGGGAGAGGCCCCGTGAGAAGGGGTTGGGGGGGGGTGCAGAGCGTGGTACAGAATGGAAGGAAGCGGCTTATGGCTCCAGGCGGGCCCTGCCACCGACCGAGGGGACCGAGGGGGCAGACACGCAGGTGATAAGCGGCCTCTGTGTCTGTGCAGATGCTTTGTGCAAATAAGTTGACAGGATCCAAACCCCCTGGTGCCCAGGGTCTCTCGGGGTGGATTCCGGGGGATTCTTTCCCCTTCTATTTCCAGTCTTCCTGAACTATCCATAATGGGCAAAGCCTTTTTAAAAGGAGGAATTCAGAAGCAGACAGAGAGCCCCTGATGCAAACAAAGGTGTCCGCTGTTGCACTGTTTGGGAAATTAACAGAGAAACAGTCCAGACACGCAAGGGCAGGACACGGGTATTTACGAGTGGGGTGTCTACACTTGGGCCATTGCTCCGCCATTCGTGAAGAGTCCACTTTCAGACAAAGTGCAACGAGCTGCGGAAACACTTAGGATCTGTCTCCCAGAACTGTTCAAGGGGCCAAGAGCACCGCAGGACCTTGACCAGTTTGTATCTGTCTGGAAACGCGTGCGCGGAGGAGGATGCTGGAGGCTGTGCCCCGCAGCCAGATCACGGGGGTGGGGGAGGGGGTTCTTCCTCCTTCTGTCATGTTCCTGCACCTCCTCAGCTTCCTCCTGTGTTGCCCATGGCAGGGGCGCCGGGTGGGCCCGCCTGACCCCCTCCCCTCTGGCGGCAGAGCCAGACTCTGGCCACGGAGCAGGTGCCAGCAGGCGGACCCCCTCCAGACACAGGAAGACAGAAGACACCCAGGGTCACGGCCGGGGCCGGGCGTGTTTGCGCCCAGCACTCCCGGCGGCAGTGGCCTCGGGGTCCTGTCGTCCTGGGGGTCACTCCTGAGGGCCTGACCGGAGCCCACAGCTACAGCCTCCCAGGCTCTTGTCGGCCCCCCCATCCCTCTATTAACCCCCTTCCTGTTTAATACCCCTGCAGCGCCTTCATTTAGTCTCTGATCACGGCCCCGACACAACCATGCGTCGCTCTCCTACTCAGGAAAACAAAATTCGAGAGCTTTCCTGGATTTCCAGATGCACATGAAGCTTCTGAGGCAGATGGTGGGGCTGTGTTCATCGGTCAGAGAGAGAAAGGACGGAGCAGAGCGGAGAGGCTGAGGGTCTCCCCAGGGCCACGGGGCGTTGCAGTTGTCTGATGCGCTTAAGTTTTTAATATTAGAATCCCGCGGGCTGGTCTTCAAATGTTAAGCCAACGCTGTTCCTAGAATAAGGCCCCCCAGGCCATGACGCACTTGCTGTCCTTTCTGTAGACCCCCGACTGGGGCCGGCGGGAACCTTAGTGAGGGCTCCGTGCCTGTGTCCATGCAGGCCGGCAGGGGACTTTACCGCTGCTCCGGTCCCGCGGGGACCACACTCACGCCACAGCCCTCCCTCCCTCCTCTGCAGCGAGCTTTGGTCGCCTGCATCTTTCGCTTTTCTCTTTCACCTGAGCCGTGGAATTTGCCAGCATCGAGGTTCACGGCGTCTCCCTCTGGTTCTCAGGCGTGCGGGAAGGGCCCCGGGCACCGCGGCAGACGTGGGCCCACCCCGACCCCCTGCCCCGTTCTCAAAGCGGATCGTACGGATGGACAACAATGCAGGTCTCCCCCATCTGAGGAAAAGCAGGGCCCGTGAGGACAGACTTGCAGGGGGGTGGGGGTGGATCAGGGTCCTCTGCGTGGGAGCTGAAGGCCCTGCTGTCTCCCTGGGCCCTGGGGCACCTCGGATCAGCAGGCGGGATGAGAGCAGGGGCGCGGGAGGACCGACGAGGGGCAGCAGGAGGCCGCACAAGAGACTTTATTCGCATGTTCACACTCCCCCCCATGCCAGGCCGGCCCGACCAGAGCACTGAGCCCAGGCTGCGGTTCGGGCAGGAATCTCGGTGCCCGGTGGGGGTGAGAGAGTGACAGGTGGGGCTCCTGGCCCCGCTCACACGTGCTGCCTCCGGTGGCGCAGCACCTCTGTGGGCGTGAACAGAAAGTCCTTCTGGCAGGCCTCGCAGTGGTAGGGCCTCTGCAGGGCAGATGTCTTCTGGACGGGTTCGGGGGCGGCTTCCTCTGCCCCTACAAGACAGGTGGGCTGTCGGGGGTGGGAGTCACCCCTGCGTGTTCCCACCCTCCCCCCCCAAGTCCCAGGCACCCAGAGGGCTTAGGCCACCTCCCAGTCTCTGGGGCCTCTGGTTTCACCTCCTCAGGGAAGCCTTCCTTGATTAACACACACACACAGGCAAGTCTCTGCTCTGTGTGTCTCGTTGTGTCTGTCTCTGTCACCCCCTGGGACACAGAGACTGAGGAAGAGCGCATCCTGGCATGGGGACCATGGGGTCCCACTGCCACCTCCCAGACCAGCCCCGGCCACTGTGGTGGGATCTGCCTGCTGTGGCACCCCTCGGGAGACAAAGGGGCAGGGTGGCTGAGCCAGAGACAGCAGCCGGACAGAGAAAAGAACGAGACACACAGCAATAGAACCAGAGGCAGACCAAAGTCAGCCCCACATGGAGCCCAGAGAGACAGACACAAAAGAATGAGGAAGAGGTGATGTTCTGGGCCCTCCCATCCCTGGTTCCCAGTCTCTGTGACAAAACCCGATGTGGCACCAACCAGAGCCAGAGGGCTGAGGTCCTCAGTCCCCAGACGGGGAGCGGATGAAGGCCCAGCCTTGCAGTAAAGCCCCACAGGAGGGGCGGGTGGACACAGCTGCCCCGGCCTCCCCCACGTCCCTACCTGGGGGGCCGTCCTGCGGGGCCTCGGGGCACGTGTTCTCATGGGCGATGCGTTCCAAGGGCGTCAGGGGCAGGTGCAGGCCGCAGTGGGGGCAGGTCCAAAAGGTGCGGAGACAGTCACTGTACAGGTCCGTGTCACTCTGGGGCAGGAAGGCTGCATCAGGACGTGCCCCTGCCCCACTCACCAGCCCCCCCGCCTGCGACCTGTGCTAGCACCCCTCGGGGCTGGCGGGCCCCACGCCAAAACCACCTCCTGCCCTAAGTTGGGATGTGGCTTGTCGGGGGGGAGGCCGGGACTGCCTCCGTTTAGGGTTGGGGGTGGTGTGATGGGCCGAGGTGGGGTCCATGCTTACCGCAAGGCAGTTGTAGGTGAGAAAGTCAGTGACTGCGTAGCCCCCTTTGGTGGGGTGGGGGGAGAGGGTAGAGCTGCCAAAGAGGCCCGGGAGACTGGGGGCAGCGGTGACGGTCTGGGGTCCCACATATAGGTTCTGGACTTCCAGCCCTGTGAGCCGCCGGAGGCTGTAGGGAACCTGGGGAAGGAAAGAGAGACAGACTCAAGGAAACATTGTTAGGGCACCTGGATCCAGCTGTGCCTGAAATCGGACCCAGGACAGGGCCAACTGCTCAAGTCAGTCACAGCACGGTCTCAGGCACTGGCTACAAGAGGCTGGTCTAGCATCCGCGCCAGTGCCCCTTTTCTGCTCCCTGTTACCTGTGGGACCACAACCCAACCCGCCATCACCCAGCACGCCGGTCCCTTCCCCTTGCCCTGGCTCCCCGGGCCTGCAGCTCTGGGAAGTCACCCTGGTGCACACCCTTCTCTCTACCCCATCTGCACGCAGACCTGGGAGCGACTCCCAGCTGCCCACTTACGAGGCGGGGAACTGACCTCACACCTGCCCCGCCCAGTTCCTCCCTGCGCCCTCTGTGAACAGACCGCTTCTTACAGCTTCCCTCTCTGGCCTGCATGAGAGCACCTCACACAGCACGTGCAGTGGTGCTCAATAAATGCACACAGAACTGTGGGGGCTGGGGGAAGGGGCCCCACAGGGGCTAATGGCTCGGCCTCTGCCGCTGGGTGCCTGGAGTCCAATGCAAACCCCAAAGCACGACCAGGGAAGGAGGGGAAGACAGGCCTTCTGGCCTGTGAACGTGGGCACAGCCACGCAGGCGGCACGGACCTCAGATGCCACAAACCGCAGCAGGTCCCGGCTCAGGTCTGCCACCTCCCTGCGGTCCCCCGGAGCCGCCGTGTCCTCCCCTTTGTCCACCTCTGGCCGCCTCCTCTGGGCCTGATGGGCCAGCTGCCGGTCCAGGGCGCTTTCCCATTGGGTCCGGAGCCGCACAGAAGCTGCCAGAAGCCGGAGCGCGCTCTCGCCGTCCGCAAGCTGGAGCTCCAGCCAGCCGTCAGCCACCACGCGCGAGCAGTCGCCGTTGGTGTCCAGGGACCGGCTGAAGAGCAGGAGGGACTGGAAGGGAGGGGACAGGAGGCAGACGGTGGGGTGCGGGGCAGGACACCAGCTTCAAGAGACACTATCCACCCCTCATTCCCCCCACTTGTCCGTCCACCCGCACCACCCACCACAGCCCCCTGCGTGCCAGGCCCCTTCCCGCCTTGGCTGCAAGTGAGGGTCCCCACCCCCACGGCACGGACACTGTACTTGGACAAACAGACCAACCAAGGTCAAAGCATCAACTGCACTACGTTCTAGGAAGTCTGGGTCCTCATCCAGTCTTGCCACCGGGCAGCAGTGACCTCGCGGAGGCCTCTGTCAAAGCCGCCTCAGACAGGGCCCCTCCCATTTGAACAGTCACTACCTATGCCTTCCCCCAGCCTCGCTCCTCTGTAGAGCGGGAAGGGAGGGTGGGCCTCGGCGGGCAGGGTGGTGTGCGGAACTCAGGAGGCGGCGCAGCTAACGCTGGCAGGACTCTCCCTTCTTGGCTACAGACACATACACCAACCTATCCACAACCCACACGTGTCCTCGGCCCCCACCCTCTCCTGCCAGGATGACTACAGTCGCCTCCTCGCTGGGTTCCTGACACTGCCCTGCATCAGACCCTGTTCCAGCCCTATTCAAACCCTCCCAGGAGAGGGGGAGACGTCCCAGCCTCTCGGACCTCCTCTCTCTGACCCCAGCTCCAGCCACTTTCCCCTTCACTACCTCTGGTCCAGCTGTTCTCTGGGCACAGTGGGCATGCATGTGCCTCAGGGCCTTTGCACTTGCTGTTCCAAGACACTCTTCTCCCTAAGTATCCTGGTGGCTCCTTTCTTCATTCCACTGCATCTTCTCAGCGAGGCCCACCCTGATCACCTTCCTATTACAACCTGCTCCCTACCCTCACCCCACCCTAACCCCTTTACCCTATTCTTTTCATCTTCCCCAAGTCGTCCTCACCCGCTAGCATGTCTGTCATTACTGCCATCCTCCCCAGCTGCATGTGACCCCTTCGCCAGCAGGGACCGGGGCTGGTCTTACTGCCTGCTGGGCTGTCGGTGCCTAGGCCAGTCCCCGGCACCCAGCAGGCGCTCAGCCAAGTGCTTACTGGATGGATACTCGAAGGCAGAGACAGCAGCCAGCTGGGGGAAGGCGGCTCTTCCGCCCAGCCCGGCCTCCTGCCCCAGGGACACGGTCAGGCTGCGCGGCGGCTGGGACACACCTGCAGAGCGGGGACACGGACGCAGTTCACCAGGTAGGGCTTGTTGGTCTCCAGCAGCGAGACGAAGGCGAGGAGCTGGTGCTTGCTGCTCACCTTGTCCTTGTCATCTGCAACGGTCCGGAGGGCAGCTCAGGGTCCCCCCGCCACCTGATCTCCTGCCCACAGCAGCCCCCGCTGGTCCGTCCCCCCAGGGCCATTTCCATGCAGTAGGAAATACTGCTGATTTCACCAGGCATCACAGCAGCGAAAACACCAGTCCTTGTTTTACACTTCTCAGCGACAGGCCTGAGATCGGATCCCAGCAAAAAGGAGCAAAACGTGAGGTGACAGAAGACACAGGGTGGCAGGAAGCTGGGTGAGGCTACCGAGGGCTCGTCCCATTCTTTCCCAGGAAGGGGTCTGGGACTTTTCAAAATGAAAAAATAAAGGAGGAAAACAATGTAACAGGAAGAGAGCGGACTGCCTAGAAATTTACAGCAGTTAAAGATTTGAGGGGAAAGTTTCAAATTCTACCTTCACCGTTTAAAATTATAAACCTTAGGGGCGCCTGGGTGGCTCAGTGGGTTAAAGCCTCTGCCTTCGGCTCAGGTCATGATCTCAGTGTCCTGGGATCGAGGCCCACATCAGGCTCTCTGCTCAGCAGGAAGCCTGCTTCCCTTCCTCTCTCTGCCTGCCTCTCTACTTGTTATCTCTGTCAAAAAAATCTTTTTAAAAAATGAAAATTACAAACCTTACCTTTTGGAGTTAATGTTCACATTTTACCACGGTTACTTTGTATATAAACAAAGACAGAGAGCAGCTGTCCCAGAACTCACACAGGGGGCATCCTGGCCAGGCCCCTGCCTGGCCCAGCGCTTGGATGCTGCGTTCCGGGCCCCAGCGGCCAGGGGTGCCCTGGGGCAGGACCAAGCTAGGGCGCTCATAGAGCCCCTGGGACAGGTCCCCCCTACTTGCTAAAAGCTCTGGCCTAGGGTGTGGCCACAGCGCCCCACTAGTCACCATGGGGAGGTGGGGCTCAGCGTGGGAGTGAGTCCCCAAGAGAGTCCCCGAGAGGTCTGGCTCTTGGGACCCCAACACCCCGACACCAGCCGGTCCCATGTCGGCAAAGTGTGGGCAGGAGCCAGGAGGCAAGCCCAGATGGTGAGGGGCCCCCTGACGTTATCGTCCCCTCCCGCCCCCCCCCCCCCCCCCGAGGGGGTTTTCTCTCCCTGCCTAGACTCCCGGTACCTCGGCTGGCTTCGCCGCCCCTGGCCGCCTGCTCCTGCGTGTGCAGTACCTCCGGGCTGTTGGCAAAGATGCAGGTGGGGTGCAGCACGGTCCCCTGCTTGGACTGCGTGTGGAAGATCTGCAGAGGCAGACACCAAGTGACAGAGGCCCTCAGACCTACTCCTCCGCTGCCCACAACCCTTTTTCTCCACTCTCTTGGCCAGATTCCCCATCCACGTCTCCACTCAGGAGTCACCTCCTCCAGGAAGCCTTCCCTGACACCCCCGCCCTCTGCCCCGGTGCACTGGAGCCCCATGAGGGCAAGGCCAGGACTGTTCCCGTGTCCTTAGCACCGAGCACAGCAGGGAAGGCATGCCGAGGGGCAAAGCGTCCAGAGGAAGCCCACCTGGTCCGAGTCCTTGCGGCTGCTGTTGAACGGGTCCGGGACGGCAAGCTGCGGGTAGAGGCCCCGGCCCAGCACCAGCTTGAGCAGCGCCATCTGGTCCCGTGTCAGGTCTTGGGCCGAGCTGGTGGCCGCCTGTAGCTGATCCAGGCTATGCCGCAGCTGAAACTTCACATCCTGCGAGGGGAAGGTGGGGGGAAGGCAGGTTCCTGGGGGGGGGCCAGCCTGGTACCTGAGGGGCTGCCACTAGGACCCCAGGGAGCCACAGAGTACGGGGGCCAGGTCCTGTCCATGCCCCCCGCCGCCCCGGCACCCACCTGGATGTCCACGCCATCACCGGCCCCCCGGTCCTCGTCGCTGGAGCCGCCGTCCATGCCCTCCTGCAGCCGCAGCACCTTGCGCCGCCGCCCCCCGCCCTCCTCATGCTGGCGTTTCAGGCGGTACAGCTCCCTGCGTTCCCGGCGCTCCTGCAGCCGGCGCGAGCTGTCGCCTGGTGTTGCGGCCTGTGCCCGGGCCAGCAGCCCGTGGTCCTCCAACAGCTCCTGGGGATAGGTGGAGCCCGGGTGAGGGACACAGGGCAGGCTGAGTCTGGGGCTCCGGTCCTGGGCCTGCCACTCGCCGGCCCCTACCGTTTCAGAGGACTTGGGATGTCTTGTGCGACACAGAGAGAGGAGCCCCTGCCTTTCACCACCCTCTCGGACTCTGCAAGCCAACCAAAGCCAAAGCAAGGTCCTGGAAAGCCAGAGATGCCGAGAACAGTCCAAGCATCTGCGGTCTCCGACAGGGGGTGGGGTGGGGAGGTCTCCTAAAATTGCACAGTAGGCCGTGGTCGGGTGACCGCCCCCTCTGGGCCCCCCAGTGTGGTCATGCGCAACCACGGGCAGCCATGCCACAGGGGACTTACCCTGTTCTAAAGGCTCTTTCGTCTATTAACTTTTTTTTTTTTTTAGATTTTATTTATTTGACAGAGAGAGATCACAAGCAGGCAGAGAGGCAGGTAGAGAGGAGGGGAGGCAGGCTCCTTGCTGAGCAGAGAGCCCAATGTGGGGCTCGATCCCAGGACCCTGAGATCATGACCCGAGCTGAAGGCAGAGGCTTAACCCACTGAGCGACCCAGGTGCCCCTCGTCTATTAACTCATTTAATCTTCACAGGATGGCACAGAGGCCAAGGCCCAGGGCCTTGCAGGAACTTGCCCAGGGCCACACTGCTAGCAAATGACAGAGCTGGAACTTGCCACTGGGACATTCGCTCGGATCTGGTGTGCCAGCCGTCGGCCCCTGCTGCCTCCCAGAGCTCAGCACCCTGCTCCAGATGGCAAGGTTCTTTGTGAGGATATAACGTGACCATTGACCCTGTCCACTTCTCCAGGAAGCCCTCCTGGATTTCCACCCATGACTCACCCAGGCCACCCCACATCTGAGTGTCTGATGGCTGTGGGGGTGGGTGTAGGGTGGGACTCTGACTGCTCCATCAGAGAAGGAAAGGGGTGGGTGCCCCCGCACTCGCTCTCCCACCCCCACCCGGCCCCCTCCCCTGGTCCTGAGCCTCACCTTGAACTGGCGCCGCAGGTTGGCCATCTCGTACAGCCGGTGCTCCTCTACGCCCTGGCGGCGGCACCACTTGCGTGAGTTTCTGCTCCGCTCAGATTTCACCTGGGTGGGGTACCAGACGCCGGAGGGTCAGGGCCTGGTCGGTTAGGGAAGGGTGCAGCGGCTGACCCAGCACCCAGATACCCCCAGCCGCCACCAGAATGGGCCCAAACAGCAGTCCCTAGAAAAGGAGGCAGGAACACACATGTTCTCCTTCTTCTCCCAAGTCTCGGTGTCACTGCTTCCTCCTACAGGAAGCCTTCCAGACTACACTGGGTCAGACATCCCCTATGGGCACACCCAGTCCCTTGGACTGCCATCACAGCCCATTCTGGGAGGTCACAGCCCAGGGACAGGTCTGCCTCCCTGCACAGGACTGTGTGACCCTGGAGGGCAGGGCCAAGGGCTTTCAGTCACCACCGGGTCCCTGGGACTGCATGGCCAGAGCACATGCTGGACACTAAGTGCCATCCTAGGAGCGTGGGCCCTTCCTCTGGGCGGCAGTGGTCTTACTTGGTGCTTTGGAATCACTCCCCTCCCCTCGACACTGGGCCCCAGCGTCCCATGGCCACGGGAGCAGATAGTGGAGACAGGGGCCCTCTAGTCCGCAGAGGGCTCGGGGTCCTCACCAGGGTAGCGGGCCACCTCTTGTCCCACTCGCAATGTCACAGACAGGAGCCCCACCGCTGGCCTCACCTGCACCCAGGCGTTGAAGACGTTGAAGAGCGTGAAGGGGTCCCCGTGGTCACTCTCCAGGGGCCGCCGTGCCGCCGCACACTCCGGGTGGCTCTGGGCGCTGCGGGTGAAGGGTGACTGGACGCTGAGGGCAGCCGCGATGGTGAGCACGGGCTCCGCCAGGTGGAACATGGAGCCCAGGATCAGCATCTTCCCTGGCGGGTCGGGGAGACGCCGAGCTGAGCCTCTTGGGGACTGGGACCGCCGCCCTCCCCGCCCCCCCCCCTCCCAGCCGGCCCCCCGCCCCCTCCACCTTATCCGCAAAGGGCCCTGGGAGCTACAATGACAGAACTGAGTCCACACTCTGCCTCCCAGGCATGCGAGCTTGGGCAAGGCCTCAGTTTCCCATCTGTAGGTCGGGGCTGACCACAATCTTGCCCCAAGGCACCAGGTGGGCTCGGTCGGAGGGCTGGTCTGAGCATTGCCCCTGCCCGCCTGGCTCTCCGCTCTACACCCGGCGCCCCCTCCTGGCTTGGCTCTCCTTCCCCGCATGCCCCCCTCCCTCTAGAAGGAAACTCCACCAGAGCCCTGACGGCCTGGCCTGACACACCACAGACTCCTGTGCCTGCCTCCGGACGGTTCCTCTCCTGCACTTTGTGTAATTCAAGGTGGAGGCGGCGGATGCAGGGGCCGATGGGGGGGGGGGGCGTGAAGCAGGAGAAGGGAAGATGGGGAGACATTGAAGCAGCAGGTCCCTGGTCTGGACCCCCAGGCCCTCGCCTGTCTGTCCCGTGGTCAGCAGCCTGCGTAACACGTGTTTGACTCATCCTTACCGGTCCCTTTGGCCGCCTTTCTGGAAAGTTCCTGTTACACATCTAACCTTATAAAACATGGCAAGAAAACGAGGCTGTCCCAGGGCTCTCTAGCTCTGTCCTTTGGGCAAGTCCCTCCCTTCTCCTGCGCTTCTGTTTCCCCGTCAGTGAAATGAGCCAACAGCAGCATCTGGCTGCTGGGAGAACGGGAAAGCACTCGACGCCCCACCTGGCACAGGGGAGGCAGGACTGAGCCATCTGGGCCCGGAACCTCCCGGCACTGAGTCAGCTGTGCCGCCTGCCCCGCGGGGCTTGGGGACCGACAGTGTGCGCCTGGCTGTGGGTGCCTCCCAACTCTGCCCACGGCGTGACCCTGGGCAAGTGACAGCCTTTCTCAGAGGCTGCAGTGAGTCACTCCCCTGTCACACCAGGTCCAGCCCAGGCCCTGTTGCCCGCCCGCTCCGGGCCCTGGGGTGCAGGTCCTTGTCCCCGGCCAAGCTTCAACTTTCTCACCTATACAGAAGGGGTGACCAAATGCCCTTCCGTCACCAGGTGAGAGTGAAATGACACAAGGCCCACAAAGCCTTTCATTGACACACAGCCAAGGCTCACAGAACGTTCTTTTTCACTTCGGATCAGATTCCCCTGGCTCTGGCCCTGTGTTCTTCTAAAACAAACAGAACCGTCTTCATAACCATGAGAGGCCCTCGGGGTCGGTGGTCCCCAGTCTCCTGTCCCCCCTGAAGCTCAGGGTGGTGCCCTGAGGGGACGTGAATGATGGGAACACGGCCGGAAGGTTCTGCGGAGCGTCAAGCCTGGCCAACAGTGCCACAGCGAGTCCTGCTCGCCTGGGAATATTGTGCAGGCCACAGAGCATCTAGCTCGTCACGAGTCACAAGAATCAGAGCAGGACACACGTCGGTCAGCGAGCTTCTCAGAAGGGCCCGGATGACTCAAGGATGAGCAGGAGGAAGAAGCGGGCTGTGTTGACATCCTTACGACACCGAGAGAGGGGCCAGCAGGGCGGAGCTGGGAACAGGGTGTGCGGAGGAGACAGGGGCCTGTTGGTTTACTCGCACACCCCAGCGCCCAGAACGGTCTGGCACGAGGAACTTGTGACTGATCGGACGGGGCCCAGAGAAAGTACAGGCTGACCGACGAGTCACACAGGGCATGAACGGTCCCCACGGCCACTCCCAGCTCCCTGGGTGATCACCCTGGAGGACGTCCTCACCAATCACGACGTCCACAGGCAGCTGGGCCAGCAGGGATCCGATGGGGGTGAGGGCCTCGGAGCTGTCCAGGGCCCCCTGGTCCCGGAGGTAGAGGATGGCCGTTTCGAGGCTGGCTGGTGGCGGAGGCTCAATGAAAGGGAAGGTTCGCGGGTCCCCCATGCTCATGCTTTTCATCTGGAATGACAATTGACCCCCCAGGAATGGGGGACACGGGAGCTACTATGCAGCACTGGCCAGGGGCTCACAGATCACAAACTCATGCTACCTTAAATCTCCCAATGTCAAGGCCACTGTACAGAGGCAGGGGAGAAGGGCCACTGGCTGTCTGTCCAGCACCTCTTCTCCCAGACCAAGGATAGCAGCAGAAGTCCTTAGTCATTCCTAAGCCAGACCACCCCCCCCACAACGGATGCACAGCCTTGTGAAATCCTCTCTTTGGCTTGGTAGTTTGAGGTGGGCCGGCCTCCCCACTGCCGCCCGGAAGGACGCCCTGTACTCATGAAAAAACCTTTACGTTAGAAGCTCTGGGTGTGGGGCAAAGGCCAGATTTTTTATTTCAGCTCTCGAGGTGATTCCGGTGAGTGGCTGCAGCCGGAGGTCCCCTCTCTGAGCTACTCAGCCAAGGCCACGGCCCCGGGCAGTTCCAAGTCCACCAGGAGACACCAGTGACCCAGTGCTGCCAATGAGATGGGGTGGGGGCTCGGCCGGGGGCCTTCAGGGAAAGGTTCCCGGGGCCTTAAAAATGAGGCCCTGAGGGGTGGCACTTTCATCTGCCTCTAGATGGTAGAGAGGGAGGCGGTGAGGCCACGGCTATCTGAGCCAGGTGGCACGTACGAGGCCGGCTCCGGAACCTGACAGCTTCAGAGGGAATCCCGCTGGGACACCTGGGGCAACTTAAATCACCTCTCTGTTCGACTGGTTCCTCATCCAGAAATCGGAACGATAAGACTACCTGCCTCCCAGTATTTGCGGGATCCAAACAGTTCTAGACACACAACACCAGGAAGGGCACCCGGCCCATAGTGAGCTCGAGGTAAGCGCACCGTCACCGCCTCCATTGCTACGCTTGGCAGAGCCACTGATGGTTAGAAGACAGAAAAGGCTAGAATAAGGGGCACCTGGGTGGCTCAGTGGGTTGAGCCTCTGCCTTCGGCTCAGGTCATGATCCCAGGGTCCTGGGAGTCCTGCAACGAGCTTCTTGCTGGGCAGGGAGCCTGCTTCCTCCTCTCTCTCTCTCTGCCTGCCTCTCTACTTGTGATCTCTGCTGTCAAATTTTTTTAAAAAGGCTAGAACAAGCCCGAGCCCTAGAGGACATCACTGACCCACTTCAATAACCAAGCCTTCTGCTTCCCTGTCTGGGGACCGCGCCTCACATGAAACGGCCCATCGTCCAGATCGGGCAGGCCGCGTGGGTCAGGAACGCACACAGTGGATCCCGAGCGGCATTTTTGAAAAACAAAATCTGACAGAAACCCTCGGGGTGCACCACCTGCAGGAAGGGGGCTGGTTTGTGCCCCGAGCCACTCCGCCTGGGGGGAGGCTGCTGCTGTGGAAAGCCCCTCCCCGCCCCCCTTGGCTGTCCTCTGCCCAGGCACAGAGCCCAGGGCCACGCTCCGTGGGGAGGGGTGGGCCCGGGAGTGAGCACTAACAGGGCAGGGTGAGTGCGGGGGGCCTGGCCCTCAGGCCCTCCCACGCTCCTCTGCAGGCCGCACCGGGAAGGGGCCTGGGTCTCCCCATGAAAGAAACTGCCCAGCACCCGGATGATTAAAGTCCTGCGTGTCGGCCGCTCCGCGAGGGGCCCCCGCGACCCAGCAGCCCAACTGCAGCAGAGCTGCCTAGAAGCCAGGACCAGACTGTCCCGAGAAGTCCCGGTTTCAAGAGCCGCTTTGGGGTGGGCTGGCTGTCGCTGCTGAAAGCATTCCGATGGGGCCGCCTGAGCTCGGGGACCCGGGGACAACCCTGCCCTTGCCAGGGGAGCAGACGTTTGGAAGCGCCGCGCTCCCCTGCCCCGCCCGCCCGCAGGGCACGGAGGGTCCCGCCGGAGGCCTCACCTGCAGCACCAGTGCGTCCAGCGCCACCCTCCGAATCTCGGGGACCGGGTAGGGGGCGAAGGCCTCGTAGTCGGACTCAGCATAGAGCCGGAAGCAGACGCCAGGGCCCGTGCGGCCGGCCCGGCCCTTGCGCTGCTCGGCACTGGCCTGACTGATCCAGAACTCCTGCAGCCGGTGCAGCTTGGCCTGCGGGTCGTAGCCCATCTCCTTCACCTTCCCTGCGCGGGGACGGGACAGCCGGTGCAGTAGCCGCGGGGCCCCCCACCTCGGGCTTGGCCCCTGCAGCCCCTGCTGCCTCCTCTCTCCCAGTAACACGGCCCTGACCCTGACATCTCCTTGACTCGGCCTTTCGCCCTTCATTCACACGTCTCGGATTTGCGTTTTCGGAAGCCCGGTTATCCAACGGTTCTTATTAGGCCCCTGCTGTATGCCAGGCTCTGTATGGGGCGCAGCTGTAAACACTGTCCCCAGCCTCACGGGGCTGAGCGGAACAGAGGTCATCGGCGCTAAGACCAACTCTGGCCACTTTCATCGCCTCTGAAAATGGGACGCACCCCAGAAGCAACGACATATCCATATTTCATGGCCAGCATTTTAAAATTTCGATGGTATGCAGAATTATGGGATATTTTATCATGGACGGTCCCCAGATTCGGTGAGGTCACTGCTAACACAGAGGGCTCTCTCTGTGCCGGGTACCACCCAAAATACCCAGGGGAACGAATTCACTCGCTGAAGCCTTCCAGCCCAAAGGAGGCTCTGCTATTATTGTCGCTTTACAAATGAGCGAACGGACACACACAGTCTCAGGGACGCCACCTCGCTCACACAGCCAGGCTGGCCCCAGTGTCTCCCAACCGCTACGCTACACTGACTTCCCAGAGAACAGTCCAGCTGGGAAGACAGAAAAGAAATAGACCAACAGATATAAAATATAAGGCCCATACTCTGAGGAACGATGGGTCTCTTAAGGGAAGCTACAGCGGGAAGAGGAAGGGGAAATCACCAAAGCAGACAAGGTGAGCCTCTCTGATGGGGACACGTTTATGCAGGCCCTGAAATGAGATGAGGGGGTGAGGCTTGTGGATATCTGGAAAAAGATGGCTCTCAGCAGGGACACCAGTAAGTGCAAAGGCCCTGAGGCAGGAGCAAGCTTGGAATGTCTGACAAGATGCTGCCACTGCTCCACGGCCCTAAAAACCACCTACTCCCTGCTTTGGTCTGGAGTCCCCTCACTGCATTTGCACATCTCCAGACCCCACACTTCTCTCTAGGACCTGAGGGGTGGCAGGCAGCAGCCCTTACCAGAATCGACGACAAAGCGGATCCCATCAATGGTGACAGAGGTCTCGGCGATGTTGGTGGAGAGGATGCATTTCCGAACTCCAGGGGGAGCCACATCGAATACCTGGGGGGCGGGTGGGTAGGGAGGAGGTGACATCCGGGACTAACAGACCCTTGCTGACCCATGTCCAGTGGCCTCCCTGACGTGTCCTGGATGGCCCACAGGCATTTCACACTCACCTACAGTATCTCAAATAGCCTCAGCACCTCCCACTGAACGCTTTCCTCCTCCCCGAGTTCCCATCTCAGAGATGGTTCATCACACACGTGCGCCACAAATCGGGGCTGTCCTGACTCCCCTGCCCCTCCCCACTCCAGCCACACCTGCATGTTTTAAATGTTTCCGAATTCATTCCATTCTCCTCAAACCCACAGCCCTGTCCTGGTCCAGGCCCTCCCTTCCCACCCAGGTCCTGCCCCAGCCTCCTTCCTGGCCTCTGGCCTCCCACCCGTGATCACACACAGCAGAGGGATCTGCTAAAGGACAAACAGGCGCCACTCCCCACCTTGCTAGAACCCTCCCGTGGCTCCAGGAGCACTTGGGACAAAGGCCAAGCACCACAATGGGTCTTCGAGGCCACGCAGCTTAGGTCTGCCCACCTCTCACTAGCACCCAGCCTGCCTTCCCCATCACAGACCCCAGACGCCCTGCAGGTAGTCTCCCAGGGGCCCCCACCTTTCTCTCACCACAGGCCCTTTGCACAAGCTCTTCTTTTGGGCCCAGGAGACAAACACAGTGGGCGAGAGTGGAGGGTCTGCAACTAGGCCTGGGGGCCAGATCCAGCCTCCTGTCTGTTTTTGTGAATCAAGTTTTAACCCAGCACAGCCTCACCTGTGTCTGTCTGTGCCTGCCTTCCTACTGTGAGTGGAATAGTTGTGCTAGATGTGAAATGGCTCACAAAACCCACAACTTTGGGGTCACCTGAGTGACCCAGCTGGCTAAGCTTCTGACTTTAGTTTGGGTCATGATCTTGAGGTCCTGATCAAGCCCTGCATCAGGCCCCCCTCTGAGCGGGGAGTCTGCTTCTCTCCCTGCTTACGCTCTGTGTCTGTCTCTCTCAAATAAACAGATGAACAAACCTACGACTTTGTGCTCCCTGGCCCTTTACAGGAAGTTGGTAACCTCTGGTTAACAGCGTAGGCTCTGGTGCCAAACTACCACATTCCAAAGCCTGGCTCAGCCACTTATGTGAGTTCGCACAAGTGCCTGACCCACTGTGTCTGTGTCTGTCCTGGGTAACAGCGGCCCCTGGCAGACAGGGCTGCTGGAAGGTCTCAACGAGGCAAGGCGCACACACAGCTGGCCGCTCTGGCCGGCTCCACACACATTAGCCGAGACACCCTTCTCCCTGCCCCCTTCCTAGGCTGGGGCTTTCTCAGGTCTCAGTTTTGAAAGTTTCTTCCTCCAGGAAGCCTTCCCTGAATCCACCACAACTGTGCTCTGCTCTCCCGTTTCCAGAACTTTTCTTTTCCATTTGTAAATTATCATGGCTTGCCATCTCCCTCCACAGACCGGCAGCTACGTGAGGGGAAGGACCGTATCTTGGCTCCCAGCGTGTCCCAAAGAGCCCCCTCGGCACGAGGGGAAGCACTGAGGAGGTGGTCTCTTCAATCAATGACTGAGGGTGACCTGAAGGGCCTCCTCCCCAGGGGACTGCGGTAGTCACCCTCCACAAAGGCCTCGATGCGGCTCGCCTCCTCGGATCCACACCCTCACCCACTACCTTCCCCCTGACCAGAGCAGCCCAGGTCAGCTAACGGACCCTGCAGACATGACGGCTGGGTTGTCCAAGGCCAGGCCGTGAAAGATGTTGTGGCTTCTGCTTGGTTCTCTTGGGGAGAGCCAGCCACCAAGCTGGGATGACACTCAAACAGCCCACATGGAGGGAAACTGAGGCCCTCGGCCAACAGCCTGCCACGAACTGAGCCATCTTACAGGAAGGCCCTCCGGCCCTGGGCCAGCCTTCGGATGGCAGCAGCCCCAGCCGACCCCTCAGCCGCACCCTGCCAAGACAGCCTGGGCCAGAGGCATGCCCCCACCCCTCCAAGCCTCTTGCAAATTCCCGACCTGCAGGAGCCATGGGAAAAGAGAACAGTACGCATTCGCCAGCTGCCAGGTTTTGGGGCTCCATGACAAGGCAACAGACAACTACCAGGGTAACCCGAAGGCCTCTCTGCCAGCCCCTCCCGCTCCGGCAGGGCAGCCTCTCGACCCTTCCCCACCCCTGGCTCGCAGACTCCTACCTCCACACCAGAGCTCGAGGCCTCCTGCACCCACACCCCGACGCCCTCCCTCGACTACTCCAAGTCCTCCTTGTCCCGCAAAGCTCCACTCAGATGCCCCCAGCTCACCAGGAAGCTCACCCTGGAAATACTCCCTCCACCGCCTACAGCCCCCTCCTCCCTGCCCACCCCACCTGGCCTGGCCGCACGGGCCATGCGTGGTACCTTGTCCTGGTCGGCCACGGAGAGGGCGCTGTGCAGCGGCAGCACCACCCAGCGCTGGGTGCGGCCGGCGTACGCCTGGGCGGCCTCCAGGACCGAGCTGATCTCCGCCATGCCACTGAGGAAGACGAGGACGTCGCCCCGCTCCTCGGGGGGGTACTTGTTGTCAATGGCCTCCAGCACCCTGAGGAAAGGCCGGGGGTCCAGCTTCTCGGACTTGGACGCTGGTGGCTCGGCCTCCTGTGGCTGGTACACGACCTGCGGGGAGATGGCAGGGGCGCGCCTGTCACCTGAGGCGGGGGGGGGGTGGGGGCAGCAGGGACAGCGCAGGGAGATGGCGCAGGCCCATCAAGCGGGTTAACGAGAGGAGGAGGTTCTAAAAGGACCGCATATCGGGGTAACCGGAAGGCTCCTGGGGACGTGTGAGTTTCGCATCTGGCTGTTGGCCGCACACAGGCATTGATGCGTGAAAACTGGCTGAGCTCCACGCGCGACACGTGCTCTCTCTCGGGTCAGGAGGGGAACTTCAGCAACCACAGAATTTTAAAGGGTGAGGCCAGGACCAAAAGCCTAAAAAAATCACTTCTCAGATAGCATGCTCCCCCCTTTGTATTTTTTTACGGCTGCCCGGAAGACAGAAGGACGGGTATTTGGAACCCAAAACCACAGGGACCGACTGGTGCGGTTCCTGGTGCTGGGAACTCCGGGGCTTCTACCAACTCCCGCTGCAAGAGGAAGGAGCGGCTTTCAAAACACAGAGCTGAGAGCGGGGGCAGACCGGCATGGAGGGCCACTGGGAAGCCACATGGGAGGGGTCCACGAGTGCCACCCAGGGTGGGAGGGTGGACACATACGGGGGTGGGGGTGCAAAAGGGGATCCAAAAGAGCAGAGAGAGGCTGCCGGGCCCAGGCGGTGTCTGCGAGCAGGATTCCAGGCCCCACTCTGCTGCTCTGCGCCTCCCAGCCTCCGTCTTACCCCCAGGGGCGAAAATCCCTGGCACAGGGCGCCCACGGCTGTGGTGGGGCCCCCATGAGCTTTCACTCTGCTTTCTGACAAGACCACCAAGCTAGCCCCAGCAAAGAGGCCCGAGCGAAGGGGTTAAAGTTCAGGGCAAAAGTTTCCAGAGAACCTGAAGACCTGGGAAGGGAGGTCAAGGACGTGTGTGGAGTCAGGCCTGGGCAGGCCCGCTGTGGGGACAGGGTGAGGTTGTGGGGGGGCACAGTGTATCGAGTGGAGTGGGAGACCCACAGCGGCCCCAGAGACTCAGCCCCTTACTTCCTGGGCACGCCACCCCCTAGCAAGAGAAAGAACCTTCTGGCCCCCTCACCTCGCAGCGGGGTGGGGTGCAGAGAGAATGAGACAGCTGCAAGGTCATGTCCAACTTAAAGACAAACGGGCCTTTCGCTGGACTGGGGCTCTCTCCCTCTTCCTGAAAGCTTTGACCTGACAGACCTGGTCGGCTCCCTAGGACAGCGGTGCTGGGCCGGGGTGGGGGGCACCCCCAGGGGCATTTGGTAACATCAGGAGACATCCTGGGCCGTCACTCCTGGGGAAGGAGAACGCTGCTGGCAGCTGGTGAGGAGAAGCCAGGGAGGCTGCTGAACCGCCTACAACAGGCAGGGCAGCCCCCACAGAAGAAGAATTATCCAAAAGGTCAAGAGTGTGGAGACTGAGCAGCCCCACCCCGTGAGACGGGAGAAGAGAAGAGCCCGGGTCCCTGAAGGACCACATACAACAGAGCTGCGCACCGGCCTGGACCAGCAGGACTGTTACGTAAGAGGAATATAAACTCGCAGCTTCCCAAGGCTGGGTCTCCTCCGCCGGAGACACTGAGCACCCGCCCGGCACAGCGCACACTCAGGAACAGCAGCTTTAAAAGAGCGCGCGCGAGCGAGATCGCCCTTCACGGAAAGATGGGAATCTGAGCCGGAGGGAAGGGATAGGTCTGGGCTGGCCAGAGAGTGGGTGGGAGGACTGGGGGACGTGGGGGCAGCACTGACCGTGATGGGGAACAGCCTCCCGGGCACCTGCACCACCGGGGCGCTGCCGAAGTAGCTGGAGAAGAGCGAGATGTTGATGGTGGCTGACATGAGGATGACCTTGAGGTCCGGCCGCTGGGGCAGCAGGCGCCGGAGGACACCCAGGAGGAAGTCGTTGTGGAGGTGCCGTTCGTGGACTTCATCCACTATGAGGGCCTGGTACCGCGGCAGGCTGGGCTCCCGCTGGATCTGCCGCAGGAGCAGCCCCACTGTCAGGAACACGATCTTGGTGGCTGCCGTCCGCGTGCTCTCAAAGCGGATCTGGTAGCCAACCTGAGTCGGGGAGGGGGTGGGGGGTCAGGGGAGGCGCCTGGACCTCAGCGCCAGCCCTCACCCGCCCACACTGAACATTCCAGCAATCGCCCCCGCTCCCCGGCCCCCTCAGACTCGGGAGTCCAACAGGTGTGGACCCCACCTCTGCCGCTTAGTGCCGCTGACCCTGGGCGAGCACTTCCGTACCCCAGAGACATTTTCACCCCTAAATGCTGGGAGAAGGGGCGCCTGGGTGGCTCAGTGGGATAAAGCCTCTACCTTCAGCTCAGGTCATGATTCCATGGTCCTGGGATCGAGCCCCGCATCGGGCTCTCTGCTCAGCGGGGAGCCTGCTTCCCCCTCCCTCTCTGCCTGCCTCTCTGCCCACTTGTGATCTCTCTGTCTCTTTCTCTCACTGTTAAATAAATAAATAAAATATTAAATGCTGGGAGAATGGGACGTGTTCATGCACATAAAGTGTCTGGCACAGAGCCCGGTGTCTATGCTAATTAATGATCATGGAGATAGTTCACCTCTCTTTGAGTCGCTACTCTAACCACTGAAATGGGCGCCACCCACTCATTTCATCCTCACAGCCACCGTGAGAAGAACCACTACTCTCACCTCACCGATGGGGAAGCCGAGGTCCCTCATCCAAGGCAAAACACAGTTCGAAAGTGGTTGGGAGGAAATGATCTCTTTTTTAAAAATTTTATTGATTTGAGAGAGAGAGAAAGCACAGTGGGGAGGGGCAGAGGGAGAAGAAGAGAGAGAATCCCAAGCAGCCCCAGATGGGGTTCGATCCCACAACCCTGAGATCGTGACCTGAGCCGAAACCAAGAAGAGTCAGACATTTGACCAGCTGCAGCGCTACCCAGGCACCCTGTGAGGAAATGATCTTAACCCCTACCTCACATCACACACACATCAATTCCTGACAAATTATAATTTTTTTTTGTAAAGATTTTATTTATTTATTTGACAGACAGAGATCACAGGTAAGCAGAGAGGCAGGCAGAGAGAGAGGAAGGGGCTCGATCCCAGGACCCTGGGATCATGACCTGAGCTGAAGGCAGAGGCTTTAACCCACTGAGCCACCCAGGCGCCCCGACAAATTATAATTTTAAAGGTAAATATCTTTAGGAAAAAAACACAGGATGCATTTATGTCAAGGTAGGGAGATACTCCTTAAACAGAACCCGGAGTGCCAACCACAGAAAGAAAAACGACAGACTGGACCACGCTTAAATAAAGAAACGCCGTCATCAAAAGAAGCCTTCAGAAAATGGAAGACAGCTCACAGAGTAGGAGACAAGATCTGCCATACAGAAACCCTACAAAGGATCTATTTCACTCATCTTTAAAACCCCAAACGTCAAGAACAAAAAGACAACACAGAAGACAAACAGGGAAAAAAACCTGAACAGACACTTAAGAGGATTTCCAGTTGGCCAACAAACGCGTTCAACCCTCAGTTGTCAGACTAAGGCAAATGAAAACGTGCTACTGCGACCCACCCACCCAGAAAAGCCACAACAGGAAAGAGTAACTGTGACAGGGCCAGTTGGGAGTGTGGACGGGTGCGGCCCCTTCGCAAAGCATTTTGGCAGCATCTGCTGAAGCCAGACGTCCCTGCAGATCTGACGAGCGGGCAGGCACCCTCCTAGCTACATCCCCGATGGAAATATGTACCGACAGACACCTAATGGCATGTTCTAGAATGCTGACCGCAGCACCCGCACACAAGAGGCGCAAACTGGAAATGCCCCGAGCTCCGGTCAATAGCGGAAGGGACAGATACCTTGTGGTGTCGTGGTGTCTTCACAGGGGACACTGAACAGCCGCGAGAGAGCACTGTGCACCCACACGCTCTACCGCAGACATGACTCACAAGACTAGTACCGAGCGACAGAGGCCGGGCACCAAAGAGAACACGCTTTTTGATTCCACTTATAAAAAGTAAATAAAAGAGGCAAAGTTGGTCTGTGGGATTTCCTCTTTAACTCAGTTATCATCACCTAAGACGATAATGTATCACTCAGAACAGTGACAACTCTTGGGGGCTCAGGGCAGTAACTGGGGCGGGGGGCGGGGAGACAGAGGGTTTCTGGGGTGTTTACATAAATGAACTCAATTTGTGAAAATTCACTGAGCTACATAAGATAAGCACATTCTTCCGTTTAGGGTATTAGAATTTTAATAACGATTTGTAAGTGGTAGAGCCTGGATTAGAACCCTCGAAACCATTAGTAAAGAAGTGTCCTCACTCTCTTTCTTACGGCTGCTAAAAACCAAATGATCCCTGGGACATTTCCAATGTTTTGCTGTTAAAAATGTTACATGGGGGGCACCTGGGTGGCTCAGGGGGTTAAGCCTCTGCCTTCGGCTCAGGTCATGATCTCAGGGTCCTGGGATCAAGTTCCGTATCAGGCTCTCTGCTCAGTGGGGAGCCTGCTTCCCCCCATGCCCTGCCTGCCTCTCTGCCTACTCGTGATCTCTCTCTCTCAAATAAATAAATAAAATCTTTAAAAAAAAAAAAAGTTACATGGGGGGTGGGGGGGGCGCCTGGGTGGCTCAGTCGGTTAAGTATCTGATTCTGGATTTCGGCTCAGGTTGTGACCTCAGGATCACGCCCCACGTCGGTCTCTACGTACAGCCTGTTTGAGAGTCTCTTTCTCTCCTGCTCCCCACGCTCACGCTCTCAAAAATAAAACTTTAAGAAAGGGTTATGGGTAATGCTAGTGCCCTAAACCCAGAAAGCCGGCGCGGCCCACTCACCTGCGAGCCGTACTGACTGAGGCTCTCGAAGCTGACTCGCTTGGCCAGGGAGATGCAGGCGATCCGCCGTGGCTGGGTACATGCCACGTGACTGAAGCCGGCGGCCAGCAGGTACTGGGGCACCTGGGTGGACTTGCCACAGCCCGTGTCCCCGGCCACGACCACCACCTGGTGCTCCTTCAGCGTCTGCAGGACGCGGTTCCCGTACTGGGCGATGGGAAGCGCCGCCCGCTCCCGCTGCAGTTTGGCCAACCTGCCGAACGCCTGCTTCTGGCCGAAGTCCAGGTAGTGCAGCAGGGCTCGGCGGAACTCGGCCACTCTCTCCGGGGGCTGCCTGGCCAGCCCCCGGGAGTCCCGGGTGTCGGGGCCCAGGATCGAGAGGTTGATGCGGTAGCGTGGGTCGTAAGTGCGAGGTAGGTCAGCCAGGGCTGGGATGCTGTGCTGGGGACGCGCGGGGGCCTTCTCCCCCTTACTGGTGGCCTTGAGATTCTGGAATCTCCGCAAGCGTTCGAAGAAGGCCCAGAACTTCTGGCACTCCTCCGAACCCTGGAGTATATGATCCTCGTCACGGAAAAAGGCATCCTCGAAAATGCGTCGTGTCTCTGGACAATTCCAGTCCCATTTCTCGAGGGCCTCCTCCTTGCTGGGATCCCCGCCCTCCTTCGTTCTGGGAGGCGGCATGCTGTGGTTATCACAGCTCTGTCCTAAAGTCGAGGGGGAGAACCACTCCCTCTTCAAAGAGACAATCTCCCTCCTCGTCGATGGTCCAGGATGACCACGGGCAATGACAGAGAAGGTGCCCAGGGACTGGTTCAAACTGGTGACACCCAGGGCCCCTCACGACTCCTGCAGTGATCTCTGGGACAGACACCAGTCCATCCTGGGTTTTCAGGCCCGGAAAGCCTGGAGGAGAGAAAAGAAGATACTTATTCGTTTTTAGAAACATTTCCTGAAAGCCTGCTGTTTTGTAGGCACTGGACTATGCCACCCTGAGCCTTCATATGTGGTCATGGTCATAGGCAAGAGACAGACAATCCTGTGATGGGACCATGGGAGCCCACAGAAGCTGCCTGACCATGCTTGGTAATCTAGAAAAAGATGCTCAGAGATGTTTGACCTGAAACCTGAAGGAGGGCGGGTCACGGGGACAATCAACAGCAGAACCTTGCCATGAGACAGTAACACAAGAGGGGTGCGGTACAAAGAAAAGAGTAAGGCAAGGGTTTCTGGGGTCTCTGAGCTTCAGGACGCCTAGGAACGCTTTGAAATCGAGTGCACAATTTTGCAAGTGTCAGATTATCCTCTGTCTTTGCTTGCCTGGCACATCCCTTCCTTTTCTGGTAACAGGACCCACTGGCTCCCCTGCCCTGTGAACAGCAGCCCTTCCTGGATTCCACCCAGCTCTGCCGGTCTTGAAGTCAGGAAACCGGATTGGGCAAGTGACAAAGGCCTGGCTGATTCATGCTCCCCAAATCCTCCTCCTTCAACCAGTGATTGGTGCGAGAAGGGGACACATGACCCACAGGGGACCAATCATGGCCTTTCTCTGGAATTTCCACTAGGTTGTCAGGACAGAAAAGCCCTTATCGTTTCTGCTGTGGTCACAGGGCTGACGTATAAACCTGGAGCTGTCCGTAGTAGCTCATGAACCTGAGTCTTCCCTAGAAATCCATCCTAGAGAAAAGCCTGCTCTTGGACACAGGGCAGGACGTGCCAGGACAACCACTGAGCAACTAGGAGAAGTGGAAGAGAGAGGGAAGAAGCTTGGCTTGGTCCACTCCGACCCTCATGTCCCAGCGACACAAGAAAATATCTTCTTGGGCAAAGTTGGTTTTCTCTCAGCTGCCTAAGTCCGAACGAATCATACAAGAGCATATCCTCGTAGGTACAATTTTCTGGAGTGAAGCGCCTCACTCAAGGATTCTTAAAGTTTATGACCTTAAGAGGATTCAGAGCCTTCCTTCGTATAGGTCTTGGAGTCAGGGAGATCTGGGTTTCAATCTCTGAACCTCTGAATCTTCATCATTTGTTAGATGTGTGGCCACCTGCAAATTTTTTAAGATTTTATTTATTTGACAGACAGAGATCACAAGTAGGCAGAGAGGCAGACAGAGAGAGAGGAGGAGGCAGGCTCCCTGCTGAGCAGAGAGCCCGATGCGGGGCTCGATCCCAGGACCCTAGGATCATGACCTGAGCTAAAGGCAGAGGCTTAACCCACTGAGCCACCCAGGCGCCCCTGGCCACCTGCAAATTTAAAATGGGGATAATATCTCCTTCCAAACACTGCAATGCTTAGCACCTAGCCTGGCACAGAGGAGCTAAACAGTAACCAGAATTCAAGTCCACTCTTCCTCCCGGTGATGACTAACATGCGGAAATCAGTGAGAGAAACCAAAGCATAAAGCCTGGAAAATTACACTCAAAAGGCCACCATTTGGGGCTCCTGGGGGGGCTCATTTGGTTTAAGCGACCGACTCTTGATTTTGGCTCAGGTCATGATCTCAGGGTCATGGGATCAAGCCCCACACCCGGCTCTATGATCAGCGGGGTGTCTGCTTGAAATCCTCTCTCTAGAATAAATCTTAAAAACAAAAAAGGCCACAATTCACCTTTGAGAGCAATGATTTCACCTACTTTCCCTTCAGTCTCTCGGCGTCATTTTCCAGCAAACACCTGGGCTGGATGACGCTAGAGTGGCTTCATAGGGAACTCCTGTTGCAGGGGAGGCAGCAGGTGGTTGTTGATACTGAGCCTGGGATCCCGAGAAAAGGATCGGGAATGAAATGAAGAGCATTCCTCCCAGCTGCAAGCTGCCTAGGAGCACGTGGGCCCAACTGGGCAAGTACCATGGGTCTCAAAAGAGTCTCTTCTCGTAGGCAACCATGTCGATTTCCTGGGTCCCCTTGGTTCTCTGTCACAGTGTCTTTGACCATCTCTGGGTCTCGTGGCAGTGGCCTGCAGAGGTTTTCTTTGCTTCCCGAGCTCTCTCCCACTCTGGCTGTCCATCCTCAAGTCTCAGCCTGTCTTTTTCAGCTCACCGTGCCCAGCCCTCTTTCCTTTGATAGTCTGATCCTGTCTCTCCTCGTTTCTCTTATCTTCAGGTCTGATGGTCTCTCCAACAAGCCTTCTCCACCTGACCCTCTCCACTCCTCGTCGGTGCTCCATCTGACTTCCTCATTTGCTCATTCAGTTGTTTTTTTCGGACGCTCCATTTTTGTCTCTCTCCAATTCCCAGTCTCTGTTACCGCCTCTCCCACCACTGTGACCATTTACCTCCATCTCTCCACCTAACATTTTGTCTCCCAGTTCTGCTGCTTTAAAGCTAACAGTGCTCCCCACGGATCAGGTACTATTCTACATCATGCACGTATATCTGTGTGCACAACTACATACATACACACATCTACACTTTTCTCGTGTTAAGAAGGTGCTACTCTCGGGGCGCCTGGGTGGCTCAGTGGGTTAAGCCTCTGCCTTCGGCTCAGGTCATCTCAGGGTCCTGGGATCGAGCCCCACATCAGGCTCTCTGCTCAGCAGGGAGCCCGCTTCCCACCCCCCGCCTACTTGTGATCTTTCTGTGTCAAATAAATAAAATCTTAAAAAAGAAAAAGACGGCAAAAAAAAAAAAAAAAATAAAAAGGTGCTCCTCTCTGGGGCACCTGGGTGGTACAGCCAGTTAAGTGTCTCTTGGTTTCAATTAAGGTCATGATCTGAGGGTCGTGAAATCAAGCTCCACGTTACTGGAGGCTCTCTCTCCCTCTCCCTCTGCTCTTCCCCCCCCTTCTCTAAATCTTTAAAAAAAAAAAAAGGTGCTATTATCACTCCTTGTCGTTGAGCCAACGACAGGTTAAGTACACAGTGTGACAAGGATTTCAAATCTAGGGAATCAGGCTCCCATTTATTCCTCTTCATCTTAGCGTGAGTCTCCATGGTCTGGCTTTATCTCCCCATTTTTAAACTTGACACTGTCTTTTCAGTTCTCTTTGCTCTCCAAGCTTACCAAATGCACTCGCTCTCCCTTGAGCCCCATGTCTCCACACTCCGGACGGCTCTCTTCATCGGTCTGCCCAAATCACCCAGCTCCCATCCATCTCACTCACTTCCCACATCCGGCTTCCTCTCCAAGTCTCTTTCCTTCGGGGGCTCTTCCCCTTCCTCAGTCCCCCCATCAGCTTTTGCCAGGTTCTCCCTATTCCACTGCCTCCGTCTCTCTGCATCTGTCAGTCTCCATTAACAAAGAGAAATCTCACTAAGATGGAGCTAGGAGGCTGGAAGGATGAGAGCTCTAGGAGGGCAGCACCTGAGGTCAGTACTGGAACTGTCAATTAGAGGCTCCAAAAGAACTACCAGCAGGAAAGAATCATCAATTACAGGTGCCAACAGGGAAGGAGGTACAGCCTCTGTCGCCCTGGTATTCCCGGGGCGCTCAGGCTCAATCTCCATCCGCGTTTCCCGAGCCCCTTGTCTCCTCCAACTCACGTCCTCATGGTGGAACTTTCCTCCTCATTCCTGGGCCCGCTCCCAGCTACCAAACCCGGTCCGACACCCGCCGTCCCCGCCGCCACTGCCCCCCTCAGCCGCCCCGCCCCGCCCCCTCACCTCACTAACCGCCGGGATCGCTCCAACTTCCGGTCCCCAGCGCCCCTCACGCGCACGAAGCCGGTTCTGCGCCTGCGCACGCCACCCTCACGGCCAGGCCCCACCCCGCCGCAAGCTAAGGAGCCTGGGCGCTACGGAGAGCGGCCAAAACCCATTCTGCGCCTGCGCACAACATGCTTCAGCGCTTCCTCTCTCCAAGCTGAGCCACGGATGACGCTGCGCCCTCTAGAGGTCTACGGTAGCGCTGCAGCGGAGACTTGCAAGCGCCTCCCCCTTGCCCCTCCTCGGCCCCCACTGCACCGCGCGCTCTGCGCTCCCCCAAACTTTCTTTGCACTGGATCGTCCCAACGCCAGAGAGAAAGCTGGTCGGAACCGTATTAAACACTAGGGCTATTAAAGTGCTCCTGTGATTCATTCACTATAATTCATAATTATGATTCAGCTCAACTCTCCAGCCTCCTGAAGGCAGGGGCAACTCTTGTCTTGGAGGTCCCGTGTTGTCCAGCGTCCACCATTAGGATCAGAGAGTCAGTCAATGTTTGTTGAATGCATGATTAAACAAATGAGAAATTAGAGTCCTCTCTACTCCTAGGGGCTCCAGTCATTGTGGGTCTGAGCCTCAGTTTCCCTATTTACAACATGAAGATAATATCTGCTTTTCAAGATCGTTGGGGAAAGTAAGCGAAAACTGTGCACATAAGGTCCTTAATTGCTTTTTTACTACTGTGCACCATAGGCACTCAATAAATGTTAGATCTTTCCTTCTCCTTACAGTCTCCCATCATTCTCCTTTCTCCTTAAAAGAATGCTGCCGTTGAGAAGGTAAAGCCTTCAGTTCCCGAGCCAGTTCTAGGCACCGAGAATTCAGCAATGAACAAAACAGATGAAGCCCGGCTCCCAGGGAGTTCGGTTTTAGTAGGAGAAACTGACATTTAAATATTTTTATTTAAATAAAAATAAAAAGAATGTCAAGCAGTACCGCCAGGCTCTGTGCAGAAGAACAAAGCAGGAAAGGGGCAAGGAGTCATGGTATTTTAAGTAGCCTGGTTAGAGAGGACAGTTCTGAGGAAGTAGTAGTATTGGAGCAGAAATAAGTGAGGCAGCAAGCCATGGAGCACACCAGAGCTGGAGGAAATCACAAGTGCAGATCACCATGGCAACATCGTTGGTGGGTTCAGAGGTCAGCAAGCTGGCTTGTGTGGAGGGGGTAAAAGAGGGGGAAATAACAGGAAATGAGGTGAGGAAAGGAGGAGAGTAGACCAGGCACACTAAGGTGAGGATTCTGGCTTCTCATCTGAGTGAGGTGGGAGCCATGGGAGGAGTTTGAGCAGAGGAGGGACCTCTGACCTTGCGAGATTCTGTTTCCCTTGGTGGGAAACGGACTATAGGGAACCAAGAAGAGGAAAGAGGCCCCGGGAAGCGGCTGATGCAGTAAGGGGGGAACAGGATGATGGCTGAGAAGGTGGTGAGAAGTGGAATGGTTCTGCGCATACTTTAAGGCAGAGCCCGGAGGCGTTGGCTAACAGATTGGCCATTGAATGTGAGAGAAAGAGAGGCGTCAAGGATGAGCCCAACTTTTTTGGCCTCAGTGCCTGGAAATACAGAGTTGCTGTATTTTCCTGATCAACTGAGATCAGGAAAATAGAGGAGGGCTAAGAGAGAAAATCCAGAGTTCCATTTTGAATGTATTCAAGTTTGAGTTATGTGTTGGACATTGAGTTAAGATGTCAAGATGAAAGTTGGATGCAATTATTAAACCTTTGGAAAACAATCTGAACATAGAGAAGCCAATTCATATGTCATGATCCAAAAGAAGAAGGGGAAGAAATTGACCAAGCATTGCTTGAACTTTCCAAAAGAGAACTCCAATTTCTTTTTAAAGAAAAATGGGAGGAAGTAAACAACGGATACGACTTCGCAATGTATGTCGCAAACTACCAACCCTAGGATTGAGTAGCAAACTTGAAATTCGTTCTTAGAAAAATATTAAGACCTGGTGCTTTGGAAACAAGGAAATCAATACGTTCAAAAACCAAATGAAATTAAGAGCAGAAAAGGGGAAGTTACAACAAACAAAAAGCAAGATTATTTTGAATGACCAAGTCCACAGAAACACATTTGAGGGGCACCTGGGTGGCTCAGTCGGTTAAGTGGCTGCCTTCAGCCAGGGTCCTGGGATCGAGGCCTACATCGGTCAGTCTCCTTACCCAGATGGGAGTCTGCTTCTCCCTCTGCCTGCCACTCCCCCGGCTTGTGCTTGCTCTCCAGCCCCCACATCCACTGTGTCAAATAAATAAAAAATCTTTTTAAAAAAATCGTAAAGGGGCACCTGGGTGGCTCAGTGGGTTGGGCCTCTGCCTTCGGCTGGGGTCATGGTCTCGGGGTCCTGGAATCAAGCCCCGTGTCAGGCTCTCTGCTTGGCAGGGAACCTGCTTCCCCCTCTCTCTCTGCCTACGTCTCTGCCTACTTGTGATCTCTCTCTCTTTCTCTCTCTCTCTCTCTGTCAAATAAATAATAAAAAAAATCTTTAAAAAAAGTTTTTAAAAAATCGTAAAGAAAAAAGATTTTCAAAAAAGAAGAAGAGATAGCAAGAAAAAGATCTTCATCATTGGGGAGCTCACAGTCTGGTTGGAAAACAGGGTGTAGACAAGTGAAGATAGTTTTGTTATTTCTCAGGCCTGGGATGGGTGGAGAAGAGATTAAAATTAAAAAGGCTCAGGTGTTGCCATGGGGAATTTACAATGTACCTGGGAACTTGTGTTTCAGAAACTCAACCCAGAGAAGACAACACTACTCCCTCCTCGGAGGGGAATGAATCAGAGAGGCCTCCCTGGAGAAAAGTGTCATTTGAGCAAGGCATGGAAGGAAGATTTCAGAGATAAGAGCATGGGCAGCAGAGTCAAGTGAACCCGGGATCAAATCTCAGTTCTACAATTTCTTTGCTGTGTGATCTTGGGCAGATGACCTCCCCTCTCTGGGCTTCCTCTTATAAAAGGAAGCATCTCCCTTTACTTCCCTGTGTTGGTGTGGGAATTACCTTAAAGGAGAAGCTCTGTGGGAGAAGCTGTCCTGTAGTCATGACCCTACATTCAGATGTCACTACTATGTGGCTTCAAAGATGTGAGCAGGAGAGATTCTCAAGTGAGATTCCCAAGCAACCCTGTCTCGGGAAACATCCTGCACTGATGGAAAGATTCCAATCTTCACTGGCCCATACGGCAGCCACCGGGGACCCCTGGGAACCCTGCTTCGAACTAGCAGCTGGGCCAACTGAGAAACTCAGTTTTTTATTTGAATTCATTTGCATCTGAGTACCACCGAGAGCTGGTGATTACCACATAGGGCACCACGGATCTGAAGGCCATTCTAGGCAGTGGCACCAACTTGAGAAAAGGCCTGGAGGCATGAAAATTATACAGCCCAGAGGATCTGTCTTTGTCTCCTGTGGCTGCTGTAAGAAGTGGCGATAAACTTAGCAACTCAGAAGAGTACAAATTTATTCCATTAAAGTTTTGGAGGTCAGGCACCTACAATCAAGGTGTCAACAGGCCCCTTCCTGCATTCCTTGGCCTATGGCCCTTTTCATCCATCACTCTGATAGCTCTTTCCTCTGTCAAATTTCCTGCTCGTGACTCTGACCCTCCTGCCTCCGTCTTAGAAGGATCCTTGGGATCGCCTTGGCCCCACCCAGATCATCTGGGATGCTCTCCCCCCGTCAAGCTCCCTAATCACACCTGTGAAGTTCCCTTTGCCATGTAAGGTCACATATTCCCCGGTTCAGGCGTTTCGGATGTGGACCCCATTAGGGGGTCCTGATTCTGTCCACTGCAGTGGTCTGAACAGCTAGAACACAAGTGCGTCCAGCGGCAGAGAGAAGCCTTGAATAGCAAACTAAGGAGCCGGGACATAGATAGCTCCTTCAAAACAGAGCCATAATCTGTCACCTTCTCCCCACCTCTGCTAGTACCCTGACCCAAGTGTGCATCTCTTCTTGTTTGGACCGTGGCAGTAGTCTCTTTGCCAAAGCAGTAGCTCATGTTCCGTCCCCCTCCCCCATAGTCTGGTCTCCACCAGCAACCAGAGGTATCCTATTAAAATCTAAGTCAGATCAAGACACGATCTGCTCCAAATCAGGTTGCCTGATTTAGGAAAAAAAAAATTTTTTTTACAGAATGCTCACTTGAATTTAAATTCAGATAAACAACAAATAATTTTTATTTTAAAGAATTTTTCGAGATTTTTTTTTCAAGACTTTCCTTATTTATTGGAAAGAGAGAACGAGCAGTGGGGAGGAGCAGGGGGAAAGGGAGAGAGAGTCTTAAGCAGACTCCACGCTGACCATAGAGCCTGGCTCGGGGCTCCATCCTGATCACAACTTGAGCCGAAACCAAGAGTCAGACGCTTAACTGACTGCGCCACCCAGACACCAGTAAATATTTTATTTTTAAGTCATCTCTACACCCAATGTGGGGCTTGAACTCACAACCCCAAAATTAAGAGTCACATGCTCCACTGACTGAGCCAGCCATGCACCCCCAACAACAAATACTTTCTTTAAGATTTTATTTATTTATTTATTTATTTATTTATTTGTCAGAGAGAGAGAGAGAGAGCACAAGCAGGGGGAGCAGCAGGCAGAGGGAGAACAGACTCCCTGCTGAGCAAGGAGCCAGATGTGGAACTCAGTCCCAGGATCCTGAGATCATGACCTGAGCTGAAGGCAGAGGCTTAACTGACTGAGCCACCCAGACGTCCGAACAAATAATTTTTTTTTAAGTATGTCTCAAATGTTGCATGGGACATACTCATGCTAAACAAACAAACAAACAACTTTTTTGCTGTTTATCTGAAACTCAAATTTAATTTGGTGTATATTTTATCTGATAACTGCAGCTCAGAACACTGCCATGGCTCTCCAAACACTTACTATGGCCTGGAAGGCTTTCAAATCCAGCCCCCCACTACCTCTCTCCCTCTGTCTCACCTTACTTTCCCTCTTGCTGCCTCTGCTTCATCCACATTGGCTTCTTTGCTCTTCCTGAAATATGCCGAGCATATTGTGCCTCAGGGCCTTTGTACTTGCTGCTCCCAGTGCTTGACATGATTTCCTGCCAGATTTAATCATGACTCCTCCCTCCCTTCCTCAGGTTTGGGCTCAAATATCACCTTATTCAATGGGCCTTGCCTAGCTTACTTATATCCCTGCCCCACTCAGTCCTCTTTGTCCCCTTTAGGTTAGCCCTTGCCACGACTTGTTATATTGCATATCTTCTCCTTTGCTTATTTCCTGTCTTCCTCCAGTAAAATGCCAGCTCCCTGAGCGCAGGGATTTGTGTCTCTTGGTCACTGCTATTTCCTCAGTGCCTATAACAGGGCCTTACACATAGTAGGTGCTTAATGAATGTTTGTTGAATGAATAAAGAAATAAATGATATCATTGAGCCACTGGATCCAGCTATGCCTGAAGCTAGCTTGCGAAATCCGAGGGCCGCACACAGTCCAGTTTCCTTCCAGCCTACACCGCCATCTCCGAGACTAGATCATGGCTGGTGGATTTCTGGCCGACAGCATTTTCATCCTTGCTCTGTGACTCCTTTAGGGCCCGTCGACAGGCAGCTGGTAGTGATCTGCGCAGTTGAGTCCTCCCAAAATACAAGAAGAGCACAGGATTGAGACAGCTGTGAGCCAGAGCAAGGCCGTTGACCAGCGGCTCAGACCGAAGGGCCCGGGCCAGGAGCGTGGAGTGTGGGGCAGCCGCGGTGATGACCAGCCCCAGCAGGTGGTAGGGGGCCCAGCAGACAAAGAAACCCACCACTACGGCCATGCCCAGGGGCCAGCGGTGTCCGGCTGCGCGGCACAGAAGGGCACCGTGGCAGCTGGCCACGACCACCAGCGGCCCCAGGAAGCCAAAAATAAAGCGGGTGGCGGTCACCGTGCTCTCCAGTACTGCAGAGCCGCCGTAGTCCACCACGCACTCCAGCCGGTGAGGGAAATGCTCCCGGTGCAACCGGCGGTAGATGGCCGAGGGCACAGTGAGCAGCAAGGCCACAGTCCAGGCGACCCCGCAGGCTACCTGCACCCTGCGCGCCCGCCCCGCCGCAGCCCCCCAGCTGGGCCTGAAGGCCAGCAGGCAGAGGTCCACGCTGAGGGCGGCCAGAAGGAGCACGCTGGCGTACATGGACAGCAGGATGATCGAGGGCAGCGCCTGACACCCCGCCGCCCCGTACGGCCAGTGGCCCTCGCGCGCTAGGGGCACCGCCAGGAGGGGCAGAGACGCACAGCAGAGCAGATCGGCCACAGCCACATGTAGGAACCAGGTGGCCCCGACCCTCCGGCGAGCCTCTTTCCATGTCACCCAGGCCACCATCGCGTTGCCAGGCACCCCCACCAGGAAGACGGCGGCGTACAGCAGAAACACGGCGGTGCGCAGTGGGTAGGCGGAGATGCAGGTACCGTCCATGCAATCCACGGGGAAATCCGGAACCCCGTCGTAATCCCCATACTCGTAGCTGAGAGAAGTATTCTCCATCCAGGTCCCAGACACCTGAACGGGAGAGAAATCATGGAAGCTCCTTGACAAACCCCTCAGGGTGTGGGAAACCCCCCCCCAGCCACTTGGAAGCAGGACTAGGACAGCGTCAGAACTCCAGTGCGTCCTAATATTGGAATTATAGAAGACTAACATCTTAGAACTCGCTGGAGAGCATCCTGGAATTTGAGAATAGGGCCCCATCAGAACCCCAGCAGGTCAGGAGACTGGAATTCTAGAATACCAGAGGTTGAGGACACTAACCCATGAGCATCCTGGAATTCTAGAGCATGGCAGTGCTAGAACCTGATCGTGATAAAGAAAATATTTTGGAATCCCAAAATAGTATATTAGAACCCCGGGGTGGCCCAGTAGGTTAAGCCTCTGCCTTCAGCTCAGGTCATGATCTCAGGGTCCTGGGATCGAGCCCCCCATCAGGCTCTCTGCTCAGCAGGGAGCCTGCCTCCTCCTCTCTCTCTGCCTGCCTCTCTATCTACTTGTGATCTCTCTCTCTGTCAAATAAATTTAAAAAAAAAGAAAAAGAAAAAGAACGCCAGCCAATTATTATTTGGAATTCTAGAACAGCACTGTGTGACTCAACATTGGTGTTAATGGAAATGTTCTTTTCTTTTTTTTTTTTTAAGATTTTATTTATTTATTTGAAAGAGGGAGAGAGCCCAAGCTGGGTGAGAGGGGCAGAGGGAGAAGCTGACTCCCCACTGAGCAGGGAGCCTGATTCGGGACTCAATCCCATGACCCTGGGATCATGACCTGAGCCGAAAGCAGACACTGAACTAACTAAGAACTCAGGCACCCCTAGAATTTAAAATATTGGGATCCGAATATCCATCAAGAGGGGGAAAGGTTAATACATATTGACAGCAAAAGTACTTCTTCTTCATTGGTGTTTTTGAGTCTTGGTGCCATGAAAAATGTCTCTCTGGAGCAATTATGTCATTTTGTTTTTTACATAAACTCGATCATAAACCCAGACCACAAAGTGCACACATCACGTAGCGCCAGCTCTCGGGTTTCACAACCTTATCACAGCCAGGAGACGGGCACTCAGACCAAGAAACAGAACTTTCTAGAATCCTACTACAAGCAGTTTCTGAAAATCATGATGGCATTAGGAAAACAAGAAAAATAAAATGTTGAATTCTCTGCCCAGGAGATTCATTCATTCATTCATTCATTCATTCCAGAAAGTTCCTAAGTACCTTCTCTCTTCCAGGCACTGCTGCACACCAGGGGATATGACAAACAAAAGAAAAAATTCTTTCTCTTGGAGTTGACACTCTAGCAGGAGGAGTCAGATAAGGAAGAAATAAGTCAAAAAAGGAATAAATAAGCGAAATACAGTGTCTTAGAAGGTGATAAATGCTAGAGCAAAAAAAAAAATCACACAGGGGATTTTAAGTGAGTGGTCAAGGAGGGCCTTTCTGAGGAGGTGACCCTTGAGCAAAGCCATAAAGGAAGTGAGGGACGAGCCATGTGGGGATCTGAGAGAAGAGAGTTCCAGGCAGAGGGAATAGCCAGTGCAAAGGCCCTGAGGTGAGAACATGGTCTTGTTCAAGGAACAGTGAGGATGCCAGTGTGGCTGGAGTGGAGTAGGTAAGGCAGAGAAGGGGAAGGTAAGAACAGAAAGATATCATGGACCATGGAAGGCTTTGTGAAGACATTTATCTTTTATGTCCTGTGAGATTGGGGCCATAGGAGGATGCTAAGCAGTGAGGTGACACAATCTATCATAGCAATAATAATAATAATAATAATAATAATATAATATTGCTATTACTGTCATAATAGTAGAATATATAGTAATAGAATATATAATATATAATAATGTTATTAGTGATATTAATATATTAACATTATATAATAGTAATATACTAATATATACTAGTATTATATATCAAATATATTAAATATTATATATTAGTATGTTATATATAAATATATAATATACTGTGACTATATTATATAATATATAAAAATATATACTATCTATAATATGCTATTTACTTACTATATATTATATATAACATAATATATTATATAAAAATATATAATTAGTAATAGATTACTATATATCCATATAATACATATTATAAATTATTATTACTATGATAGTAATAAAATATATAATATAATAACATATTACTATTACTTACCACTATATAATTATTATTATTATTATTATTATTAGAAGCCGTCCTCCATTGAGCCCACTGTGTTATGTGTTGAGCATTGCTCAGGAACCTTTAAATCTTAAATCATTTGATCCTGTAACAACCCTCTGATTCTTTTTTTTTAACTAATTTTTTAAAAGATTTTTTATTTATTCATTTGACAGGCAGAGATCACAAGTAGGCAGAGAGGCAGGCAGAGAGAGAGGGGGGAAGCAGGCTCCCTGCTGAGCAGAGAGCCCGATGTGGGGTTCGATCCCAGGACCCTGAGATCATGACCTGAGCTGAAGACAGAGGCTTAACCCACTGAGCCACACAGGCACCCCAACCCTCTGATTCTAATACTATCCTTTTACGCAGGCTATTATTATACCCATTCTGCAGACAAGAAAACTGGGGCCCAGAGAAGTAACTTACCTAAGATCATTCAGGTAAGCAAGTAACAGAGTTGAGTTTTGAACCGTGTCAGGCCCACTCTGGAACTCTGGGCCCCAGAACACATTCACCGAAAAACCTTAGATTCAGAAGACAGCAGGTGGCACAGCCGGTGGCCCTGAGCAGACCCGGGCTCCATAACTCGGTTTCACTTGGCTCTCTCTCTTGGTTTCCTCACTGAGAAGTGAGTCACAGAGGTGAACCTACCTCACCAGTTTGGGGGAGGCGACGTGTGATAAAGCTCGTGGCACAGGGAAAGGGCTCAGGCGGATGGTAGGTCATCCCCCCTATATCAGAATGGCCTGACCCTGAGGCTCCCTGCTGGCTCTCATGGGCGAGCCGGCACTACCCAGGGCTCTAGCTGGCATTGATGCAACAGGAAAAGCAGAGGGGAAGTGGAGTGTTGCCCTGTCCCCTCCTTCCTGCCAAGTAATTGCCAAGAGGCCCAGCCACTTTGTGTGTGTGTGTGTGTGTGTGCACGTGCGTGTGTGTTTGGAGTTTGGCATGCTGCTTTCGTAGTATTTTCATCACTAGAATAAGAGGTGTGCAGCCTTTAAAAATTCAGACCCTCCGGACGCCTGGGTGGCTCAGGTGGTTAAGCGGCTGCCTTCGGCTCAGGTCATGATCCCAGCGTCTTGGGATCGAGTCCCACATCGGGCTCCTTGCTTGGCAGGGAGCCTGCTTCTCCCTCTGCCTCTGCCTACTACTCTGTCTGCCTGTGCTCGCTCGCTCACTCTCTCTCTCTAACAAATAAATAAATAAAATCTTAAAAAAATAAAAATTCAGACCCTCACCAGCTGTGTGATCTTGGGCAAGTCACTTAACCTCTCTTTTCTTCAGCATCCTCGTCTGTAAAATGAGAATAATACTATGCCTACCTTAGAGGCGATTCAGCAGGTGAATCGGAGTGGAGAGCTGGACACAGTGCCTGGATCCAGAGAGCATTAGTCGTGTGGAAGTTGCTGGTACCTACTGGTATGCAGGCACACCCTCTCTCCCAACCCTCAGACCCCGCCCTGCCCAGCTTTTACTGGTCAAAATCCAGGAACTCTAATGTTGGCAGCTCAACCAACTATGGTATTTCCCTTTGAATATCTCTAACAGAAATGCAACATCCAACAGCTACTGTGTTATCTCCTAATCTTTTCCACATAACGAGTGTGTTTTCCATCCACTGCCCTATCTGCACACACATCAGCCCTTTCCGGCAGCCGCTGGAGTGTCAGCCCACGTGCTGTATGGGCCGGGCTTATGAACCAGCATCGGACTGTAAATAAAGGACGTTTACGTCACGAAGAGCCTTATTATTTTATCATCATTTTGTACAGTAAATTAGATTCATGTCTACATAGAAAACACAATTACCATTATTATAATAATTATCATTTTATAATGGTTACAATAGCCGATGACATTTACCAAGTACCTATCACAGATCAGGCCGAGCCCTTATGACAAGCACCCGAAGTTCGTATTCTTGTGACGCTCCATTTCCCAAACCGTCCGCGGCTTTGGGCTCCTCCATGTCCCTGGCATCTAGAAAACCACGCGGCACCCAGCAAGTGCTTTGTTGCTATTTAGCGAGTGAAAAAATAAAGAGGGAAACTGAGGCACAGAGCAGCAAAGGGGTCACTTAGGTTTCTCTCTCGGTTCCTTGAGCCCACAGGAACCCTTGTGCGTGCACTTGGCGTGGGTGTGTTTGTAAGTCACCCATTCTTGTTGGAACTTCTGTCTAGGGAACCGTGGGGCCAAGTCCACGGACACCTCGCCCCTCCCCCCAGAGAAGCACACACATGCTCCTCCCCCTCCCCCCAGAGAAGCACACACATGCTCATCAAAAGACCCGTGCCAGGAAAGACTTTCCTATGGGAAGTCACCCAGTTGTCACCCCCAGGGGAATGCATAAACGTACCCTGGTATGGGGGCGCCTCGGGGGCTCAGCTGGTTAAATGTCTGCCTTTGGCTCTGGTCCTGGGATCGAGTCCGCATCCGGCTCCCTGCTCGGCAGGAACCTGCTTCTCCCTCTCCCTCTGCCCTCTGCCGCTCCCCCTGCTTTGTGCTCTCTCCTCTCTCTCTTGCTCTCAGATAAATAAATAAAATCTTAAAAAAAAAAAAAGAAGAAGAAACCATAGCATGGTGTACTCGGGCCATGGAATATTCTATAGCAGAACAAAGCGCACAGGCGAATGTGGATGGATTTCACACAGATGCTGCTGAGGGGAAGGAGGCAGACAGAGGCGCAGGGGAGGTGGCTGAGGGATACCACTCACATCAAGTTCAAAAACAAGCAGGAGAGGTCTGTGGGGGTGGGTAGTGGCGGGGTGGGGGAACGGGGGGCACATCGACACTAGGTCTGTGCTCTTCCTTGAGCCGGGAGCCCGTTCCCTGTGCACACCTGGCTCGTGGAGACACACAGAGCTTCCCAGCTCTGACGTGTGTATCTGTTATCCGTGGAACTAAAATTAAATCTTCCTTCTTAGGAAGCGGAATTGGTGAGTCGAAGGACTAGTTCACTGGACAATTGGCCGTTGGATGGGTTTTCCAGAAACTGCAAGGGCTCCTGGAGTTTGGAGAATGGCCCTTTGCCCTACACCTGAGTGTGCCAGATGTGTGGATGCTCTGACCGGAAGCATTTCTGTTGGGCCGCCCTCGAGAATTCCAAGAGCCTGGAATTCCAGTGTGGTGGTCATAAGATCCCACCTCTCCAATTCTCCATCTGATTCCAGATTCTGAGAAGTATTCGCCTACAAAGCTCAGATGACAGGGCGCATGGGTAGCTCAGAGGGTTAAGCCTCTGCCTTCGGCTCAGGTCATGATCTCAGGGTTCTGGGATCGAGCCCCACATTGGGCTCTGCTGGGGGCGGAGGAGGGAGCCTGCTTCCCCCTCTCTCTCTCCCTGCCTCTCTGCCTACGTGTGATCTCTGTCTGTCAAATAAACAAAATCTTAAAAAAAAAAAAAAAAAGCTGAGATGGCCCAATGCCATCCTCCCTCCCTCCCTCCTTCTCTCCTTCCTCCCTCCTCCCTCCTTCCCTCCATCCTCCCCTTGACCAGATGCCACTTGGAAACCCTATCTGGACTCACAGCCAGGACCTGGGAGGTCTGGGGTCTTTCCCAGCGTCCGGCAGCTGGTGGATTCCTGTAAGTCCATCCCCCTTGCCGGAGCTCCTATGGGACGCTGAGCACTGCCACTTCCCGGGCCCCAGCAAATCTTCATAACCAGGGGAAAATGGGAGTGGCCTTTTCCTACTCCAAGGGTGTGTTTGTCCTGTATTCTTCCCATGACTCACACATCCCAAAATTACTGGGCAGCAAATGAAACTGGAGAGAACTCAGGTGGGTGGAGTGTTGACCCAGGGTCACCAACCCTGGCAGCAAGGCCACCAGTTCCTGGAAGCTGGACCTGCATGCGGTCTGACCTCGAAGGCCTGGGGCCTTGGCTGGAACTCACTCCCCCAGGGGGCCCTCTGAGGTCATCCTCAGAGAGCACCCACGCACAGCCCGCTACCCTCCTCCCAGCCTCCAGCTGTGTACCAGCCCCCCTCTCTTTGCCCTCTGCAGAGCCTTGAAGACAGATAAATATTCCTCTGGCCTTCCATGTACTGAGGGAGACAGCTCAGGGTCACATTCCCGACAAAAAGGCCAAGGCCACCAACCACAGGGCAGACAGAACACAAACAAATCCCCTCCATCCTGTTCCCCCCAGCTTCCTGTCTCTGAAATGGGAACATGTTGACCATCGTGGTCCCTAACCTCCCTCCCAGCACAGGTGCAGGGGCTGAGAACGTGAACTTGAGGGCCAGAATGATGAGATTCATAGTCCAGGTCCACTGTGGGTGAGACCGGGGGCCTCGGCCTCTCTGGGCCTCAACTCCCTCCTCTGTGCAATGGCCGTTCTGCCACGAGCAACAAATGGGTAAAGAGATTTCAAGCACTTCGGTGGGTTCCCGGCACATGGGCGCATCAGCTATGCCTACCGAGGACGTTACTGACGTGTTGAATTAACAAGGACGAAAAGAATACAATGGAAGTTAAAATTTCCATTTCAAGAAGGCTTAGCAGGAGGAAGTGGTTCTCCAGTTTAAGAACCCTTAGTCCGCTGTTCTGTGTGTGGGGGTGTACGTCGTCGCTCTGTGCGTGCCTTGGGGTCGAGGGGATAGGTTTACACATTTCCTTTGATGTTGTTTAGGGAATAAAATCGTGTTGTTTGAGGAAGTTGTTCTGAGTCAACAAACGAGCTCACTGTGTGACCTGTGACGCGTCTCATCCTCTCCTATGGTGACCCCGTCTTGGCAGAGCCTTGTCCTGGCCCCAGACCCTCCCGATGAGATGACGACAGCAGAAGCGCAGGGTGGGGACTGTCCTTCATCAGCCCAAACTTTCCCTGATCTCAAGTTCACAGGGGGGTGTCTCTTAGATAAGTAGGGTTTCATAAACACCCTGGCCGCTGAGCCTTGGGGCGCACGTTTCTCATGTTTCTCAGATTCGGGGGTGGGGGGTGAGGTTTTCTGCCTGAGCAGAAAGTCAGATGCGAAGTCGCATGCAGGGCCCAATCCTAGGACCCTGAGATCGTGACCTGAGCGGAAGGCAGAGGCTTAACCCACTGAGCCATCCAGGCACCCCCCGGGGACACAGCTTTAATAGAAAAGAAGGGTCTGCTCTGGGGGTGGGATTTCTTTTTATAGCCACTCCAAAAGATCCAAGTACCAGCCCCTCAACATGGGGGTAGCTAGAAGAAGATCTGAGACAGTGACGTTGACATGGGAAATTGCCATGTTGTGGGTCAAAAAGTGTTGTGGAGCACCTGGGTGGCTCAGTCCCTTAAGCCTCTGCCTCTGGCTCAGGTCATGATCCCAGGGTCCTGGGATTGAGTCCCCCATCGGGCTCCCTGCTCTGCGGGGAACCTGCTTCCTCCTCTCTCTCTGCTGCTCCCCCAGCTTGTGCTCTCTCTCTCTCTCTCTCACACACACACACACACAAATAAAGAAATAAAATCTTTTATTTATTTATTTATTTGACAGAGAGAGATCACAAGTAGGCAGAGAGGCAGGCAGAGAAAGGGGGAAGCAGGCTCCCTGCTGAGCAGAGAGCCCCGATGCAGAGCTCGATCCCAGGACCCTGGGGTCATGACCTGAGCCAAAGGCAGAGGCATAACCCACTAAGCCACCCAGGAGCCCCAAGAAATAAAATCTTAAAAAAAAAAAAAAGAGTTGCATTCCAGCAAATCTGTAATGAGAAAACAATTCAGCAGTTGCCAGGGGCTGGAGGGTGGATGGGGTTTTTTGGGGTGATGCAAAAGTTCCAGAATGAGAGAATGGTAACAGTTGCACCCACCGGCAATGTACTAAATGCCACGAATGGTGAATCTTATGTGACTTGTATTTTATAATTTTTTAAGTAATAAATAATAAGTCGTTACACCCCTTCACCCCAAAAATGGGATGAAGTTTGGCAGTTTCTTAGAGTTCAACCTAACCTAATTTTTAAATTAATTTTTTTTTTTTTAGAAATTTTCTTTTTAAGTAATCACTACGCACAAAGTGGGGTTCAAACCTATGACCCTGAGATCAAGAGTCAAACTCCACCGACTGAGCCGGCCAGGGGACCCCGACCTGACACAATTACAGAAATCTGAAAGGGTAAATGAATGCCTAATATGGGGAAACAAGTCCCTTTTGAACAATGTATATTATTACGTGATATTTGATGCACAGAAAAGAGTGTAGGTAACATCCGTGTGAGCTGTCAAGATCAACTGTCAAACAAGCAATCGTAAAAACCACCGTCGGTCTTCGAGTCTTTGAATCTCAACATCAAGGCTCAGTAAACTTTTTCAGTAAAATAACAAGGAGTAAATATTTGGGGTTTCGTTGGCCAAGAGGTCCCTCGTGGTCTCTGCCACAGTGACTCAATCTGCTGCGGTGGCATGAAAGTGGCCACAGACTGAATGGCAATAGCCGTGTTTCGATAAAACTTTATTTCAAAAACAAGCAGGGGGCCACATTTGGCCCCCAGGCTGGAGTTTGCTGACTCCTGATCTAGGTCAAAGACTCTGAAATCTTGAAATTACAGGCTCGTAGAACATTGGAACCCTAGGCTATTGGATCCAAGGGATCCAACAGTGTGAGTTGCAGACTATTTGAATCATGGGATTCTAGAACGTCACACCAGAGCTCGGGAGTGTTAGACAGATAGTGCTCCAGCTGCTGGATGTTAGAATTTTGTAGATGGTCTGGACATTAGTGAAGGCGTTCTCTCAAGCCCTCTGCTGTCCAGTATGGTAGCCACTGGCCCCAGGAGGCTCCCAGGCATTTGGAATGTGAGGGCCTCTGAGATGCTGTGAGTGGAAAATACACCCCAGACTTCAAAGATGGGTAAGACAAAACAATGTGAGGGGCACCTGGGTGGCTCAGTGGGTTAAGCCACTGCCTTTGGCTCAGGTCATGATCTCAAGGTCCTGGGATCGAGCCCCACATCGGGCTCTCTGCTCACCAGGGAGCCTGCTTCCCCCTCTCTCTCTGCCTGCCTCTCTGCCTACTGTCTCTCTCTCTGTCAAATAAATAAATAAAATCTTTAAAAAAAAAAAAAGCAATGTGAGATCTCTTGATAACCTTTTCTGTTGATCTCCGATTAAAATGATAATACTTTAAATATATTTGGTTTAATAAAATATATCACCCAAAAAATAAAATATATCACCCAAACGAATGTTATCTGATTCTTTTGGTTGCTCTTTGCTTATCTCTCTTTGCTTAGCTGCTGGAAAAACGCAAGCTCCCTTTTGTGGCTCACATCGTGTATTAGCGTGAAACCTGGAGGGACCCGCTCCTGGAGGTCAGCGGTGTGGGGCCTGGGGAAGGTCACGTGACACAGATGCAGGGGAGAAGGCTCTGATCCAGGCCCTGGAGAGCCTGGTCCGAGGCATAGGTGGGTGGATGGGTGACAGGGGACTTGGTGGTAGGAGTGGGGGTGTGGCTGGGGACAGACACAGACAACTCAGCCAAACCCAATTATCCACTTCCTTTCCCACCACTTCCTCTTGGGGACTTGTTGATGCAGCAGATCCCCCAAGCCCCAGATGTGGCAATGGCCTGGCCCTTCAGCCTACTTCCCTCCTGGGCAGGGCTGATCAACATCTCAGAGAAGCCACCTGGATCCACACTGGCTGGCCTCCAAGTGTTTCTAGAAGACCACTGTGGGGTCTGGCTCTAGGAACAGTATCTCCTTCCCAGATCAGAGCGAGGGAAAGACCTCACTGCCTATGGCGCCCCCTCCCCAAACCAGGAAAGCTAACGTCTGGCCAGGAGCAGAGATGGAGAGAGGGTGTGGGGGCAATGGGGGGTAGAAGAGGAAGTCAAGAAGGACTTCCTGGAGGAGACTTCATCCTGAAAGAAGGTAGAATAGGGACAGTGCCTGAGTGGCTCAGTGGCTTAAGCGTCTGCCTTTGGCTCAGGTCATGATCCCATGGTCCTGGGAGTGAGTTCCGCATCAGGTTTCCTGATCAATGGGGAGCCTCCTTCTCCCTTTCCCTCTGCCTGCTGCTCCCCCTGCTTGCTTGTGTTCTGTCAAATAAATAAAATCTTTTTTTTTAAGATTTTATTTATTTATTTGGCAGACAGAGATCACAAGTAGGCAGAGAGGCAGGCGGGGGTGGGGGGGGGAAGCAGGCTCCCTGCTGAGCAGAGATCCCCATGCGGGGCTCGATCCCAGAACCCTGGGATCACAACCTGAGCTGAAGGCAGAGGCTTAACCCACTGAGCCACCCAGGCACCCCAAATAAATAAAATCTTAAAAAAAAAAAAAAGAATAGGGACAGGGATGATCTTTTAAAAACAGGCCGGCCGCCGGAAGACCAGACAGGAAGTGAGGCAGAGACCCAAGTCTGGGAAGATGGGGGAGCTTCGACCTGGAAGGGTGTTGGGTGGGAAGGCGGTGGCCTCCAGCCTGGGTCCCAGGCACAGGCTTGGTAACTTTGTGGACTGTAGAGGCTTCCCTGGGATGGGGATTTGAAGGGAGGGGAAGGCTTTCGGGAACGTGCCAAGGTCAACTGGAGCAAGGTCAGGGGTTGCAGAGGCACATCATGAAGAGAGAGCCGAGAAGATATCAGTGAAGCTGTAACTGTGGGAAGCATGTTGGAGACAGAGAACCCCAGAACGCCAGGCTTTAAGGGCCGAGGAAGAAACTCTGCCAATTGGAGGCAGCAAGAGAGGGTCTCAGAGAGAGGACACCCAGCTGTGGGAAGAGGGCGGGAGGGATGTTGGCTGTCTAGCTAGAAGGGACATCCAAGGGGCGCCTGGGTGGCTCAGTCATTAAGCCTCTGCCTTCAGCTCAGGTTATGATCCTGGGGTCCTGGGATGGAGCCCTGCTTCTCCCTCTCCTGCTCCCCCTGCTCGTGCTCCCTCTCTCGCTGTGTCTCTCTCTGTCAAATAAATAAAATCTTAAAAAAAAAAAAAAAAGGAAGAAGAAGAAGGGACATCCAAGATCACAGGGACTCTTGGGGTGGTACCGGATGCCTCCCCCCAGACCTGAGGCTTCGTTCTCCGCCAACGACCGTGGTGCCTGGAGATCTGCACATGTCCTGACATTTATTACCACACACACAGCACCTTCTAGAAACCCAACAGAGCACCTGTCCTACATGCTCAGAGAGTGTCTTCATTTTTTTTTAAATGTATTTACTTATTTGAAAGAGAGGGCACACGTGCGCACACACACACACACACACACACACACACAAACGGGGCGGTGGGGAGGGGCAGAGGGAGAGAGAGAGAATCTCAAACAGGTTCACTCCCTGCTCAGCAGGGAGCCTGACACTGGGCTGGATCCCTGACCCTGAGATCATGACCTGAGCCAAAATCAAGAGTCTGACGCTCAACTGATTGAGCCACCCAAGCGCCCGCAAGGCATTGCCTTTAAATGAAAGTTGTTCCCTGGGCAGATAGGACAATACTGCCCTAGCAGGATCCAAAAGCATTTGGCCCGAGTCACGCAAGATCCCAGCCCAGCCCTAAGGGCTGTTCCCTGGGCTCAACCTGCTGTTCCAAAGAGGGAGGACGAGGCTATACCCACGTTGTCCGCTTTGGAAAGGCCACCAGCCCCATATGGCTGTGCAACTGAAATGGGCCAGTCCGAATTGAGACATGCTGATGTGTGACCCATACCCAAAATTTTGAAGACTTGGGGGCACCTGGGTAGCTCAGTTAGTTAAGCATCAGACCTGATTTTGGCCCAGGTCATGATCTCAGTGTTGTGAGATCGAGCCCTATGATGGGCTCCCTGCCCAGCGGGAAGTCTGCCTGGGATTCTCTCTCTCTCCCTCTGCCCCACCCCCCTACCCCCCACCCCCGCTCACTCACTCTCTCTCTCTCTCTCTAAAATAAGTAAATAAAATCTTTTTTTGTTAAAGATTTTATTTATTTATTTGACAGAGATCACAAGTAGGCAGAGAGGCAGGCAGAGAGAGAGGAGGAAGCAGGCTCCCTGCAGAGCAGAGAGCTCTATGCGGGGCTCGATCCCGGGACCCCAAGAACATGACCTGAGGCGAAGGCTGAGGCTTTAACCCACTGAGCCACCCAGGCACCCCAGTAAATAAAATCTTTAAAAATATATTTTGGATATATTGTGTTAGGGAATATATAGCATGACTGTAATAATATTTTATATATTAAGTATTATTATACAATAAAATATATTAGTAGCATTATTATTACAATACTATATTCATATAGTGTTACTATGTTAATATACATTTTCTATATCATGTAATGCAATTATGTTTTATATTATCTAATCATAAATATAATTTTGTATAACAATTATGTAATATTGTTATTCATAAAATACATAATATATAATATTCATATAATTAATATATCAGTATAATTGTTGACATATAATTATATCATAAAATACATTATTATTTAATCTCTTTTTAATTTTTGTTTAAGATTTTATTTATTTATGTGAGAGAGAGCATGAGAGGTGAGAAGGTCAGAGGGAGAAGCAGACTCCTTGCTGAGCAGGGAGCCCGACGCAGGACTCGATCCTGGGACTCCAGGATCATGACCTGAGCCGAAGGCAGTCACTTAACCAACTGAGCTGCCCAGGCGTCCCTCTTCTTAATATTTTTAAGTTAATGTATTTATTTAAGTCATCTCCACACCCAACGTGGGGCTCAGGCTCACAACCTTGAGATCTAAAGGCTCACCCTCCCCTGAGTCAGCCGGGCGCCCCTGGTTCTCCTTAATTTTTTAGAGTGACAACTAGTAAATTGAAAACTACTGGGGGACTCACATCATATTTCTGTCGGACGGTGCTGGTCTGTACAATATTTCTAACGAATCCACACACAAGCACACACACACACAAAACACCAGAGAGAAATGTTTTAAAGTTATTTATAAATAACATGACATTAAGATGTTGTTGGTTTTTTTAATTTTCATTATTCAAGTGCTGCAGACTAGTTTTTTCTTCTTTAAGAAGAAAAGCAGGGGGAGGAGCAGCAGGGGTGTGGGGTGGAGAGAATCTAGGCAGACTCCCCACTGAGCTCAGACAGCACCTCCTCCCAAAGCGGGGCTTGATCCCAGGACCCCAGATCATGAGCTGCCAAAATCAGGGGTCAGACGCTTAACCCACTGAGCCACCCAGGCGCCCCCAGGCTTTTTTTTTTTTTTAAGATTAAGATTTAAGGGGCACCTGGGTGGCTCAGTGGGTTAAAGCCTCTGCCTTCAGCTCAGGCTCTCTGCTCGGCAGGGAGCCTGCTTCCTCCTCTCTCTCTGCCTGCCTCTCTGCCTACTTGTGATCTCTGTCAAATAAATAAATAAAATCTTTAACAAAAAAAGATTAAGATTTAAGATTATTTATTTATTTGACAGACAGAGATCACAAGCAGGCAGAGAGGCAGGCAGAGAGAGGAGGGAAACAAGCTCCCTGCTGAGCAGAGAGCCGGATGCAGGACTCGATCCCAGGACCTTGAGATCATGACCTGAGCCGAAGGCAGAGGCTTTAACCCACTGAGCCACCAGATGCCCCCCCAGACTTTTTTTTTTTTTTAAGTGGAAATGTTACATGATTGATAGAGCATTCCTTGAAAGGGCAAATGTGGAGAGCGGAATCATGGTTGTCTAGGGTCCGGGATAGGGCTGGGAGGCTGGAGGGACATGGGGGGGCGGCTGACAAAGGGCATAAAAGGGATGCCAATGGTGATGAACATGTCCTGCCCCTCGAGGGTATCAATGTCAACATCCTAGTAATGATCTTTTTTTTTTAAGATTATTTATTTATTTATTTGACAGACAGAGATCACAAGTAGGCAGAGAGGCAGGCAGAGAGAGAGGAGGAAGCAGGCTCCCCGCTGAGCACAGAGCCCGATGCGGGGCTCCATCCCAGGACCCTGGGATCATGACCCGAGCAGAAGGCAGAGGCTTTAACCCACTGAGCCACCCAGGCGCCCTAACATCCTAGTAATGATCTTGTAACATCATTTTGCAATAGCTTCCCGTAGTGAAGCAGGTCAAGGGCACACAAGATCCCCTGTATCATTTCTTACAACTGCATGGGAATTCACAGCAAGAGCAAAATTCAAAGTTTCTCCATGTCTAAAGAAAAGTTTCTTTTCTTTCTTTTTGAGAAGTGCACACAAAACAGCAGTTCATGAAGTAAAAAGTCAAATTTCCCTGTGACCATCTTACCCCGAGATCCCCAGCCAAGGTTTCCCAACCTCTCCTTCACATCTGCTTTCCACCAGAACCATGTAACATCTCTTGACTTCATGCATTTTCTCAAAACCCAATTACGTAACAGTTTAACTTGCTGCTTGTCCTTAAACCAATTCTCTGAGAAAAGCTTAGCCAGTGAGTTGCCTTGTCCTTGACCAGAATATGTTCTGAGAGGGTCCTTACAGTTTTTTTTCCCCGTGTATTTATAAAATAAATACATCACTATTGTTTAAAGGTTGGAATGTTTCCATGTGTCTGTTTTCTCTGTGTCCAATGTGTTCTATTCACTACCTGCCCTTGCGCACAGACAGACAGAGGGGACACCCGTTGGGGGAGCTGCCAGTAATACTGCTTCCTGCTTGTTTTCCAAAGCCCTTGGATGGAAAGAAAAGTCGAGGGTCCCTAGAGGGACCCCTTCATCCTGCAAGCGCAGGAGGACCCGTCTGGGAAAGATGGAAAGGAATGGGGGAACGTTCACTCAAACATCAGCACCTCACCAAGGGCTGGGGGCAAGAGAGGCAGAGAGAGAAGGGACAGGCGGGAAAGGGGGGCGAGCGCTGAGCAGATGGGAGGGAGGCTGGGAGGCCCTCTCCTCACACCTACTGGCTCTTCACGGCTACGGTGTCCACCGTGGAGAGGGTGAAGGACTTGCTGTCCCTGCCCAGGGACTCCTCAGTCAGCACCTGCCGCAGCCTGGCCGGGAGGGACTTGAGGAAGCGGCTGTGGAATCCCTGGGCAGCCACCACGTAGATGATGGGGTTTATACAGCAGTTGATGTAAGCAAAGGCCACACACAGGGAGTCCAGGCTGGACACAAAGGCAAAGTTCTCCGAGTTCCTGGGGAACACCGCCAGCATCAGCCCCGTCACCTGGTAGGGCAGCCAGAAGATGAAGAAGCTGGTCACCACAGCCACCACCACCTTGAGTGTCTTGGTGGAGCGCGTGGCCCTGCGGCTCCAGGTCCGGAACAGGAGGAAGGTGTAACAGATGGTCAGCGTCACCAGCGGCCACAGGAAACCCACGATCAGCCGGAGGAGAGCCACACCTCTCTCCACCAGGACCCCATTAGGGCCATAGTCCACACCGCAGGTTGTCCGCAAGGGAAAGTGTTCGGTGCGCACCCGGCGGAAGAGGAAGGAGGGGATGGTGAGCAGCAGGGCCACGATCCAGGCCACGCCGCAGGTCCCCCAAGCCAGCCGCGCGCCCCGGTAGTTCTGGCACCAGATGGGGTTAAACACCAGCAGAAAGCGGTCGGCGCTGATGGCGGCCAGGAGCAAGATGCTGGCATACATGTTGAGCAGGATAAGTGAGGGCAGGATGCTGCAGGCGGCGTCACCGAAGGGCCAGTGGCCGTGCTGTATGGTGGCAGCAAACAGGATGGGCAGTGCCAGGCAGGATAGGAGATCGGCCACCGCCAGGTTGAGAAACCAGATGGCGTTGATGGTCCGCTGGAACTCATACCTGGTCACCCAGACCACTAGGGAGTTGCCCGGCACCCCTATCAGGAAGACGACAGAGAAGAGCACCAGGGCGATGATGTCGGGAAAGAACAGCCTGCGGGTGCTGGGAGACTGGTCCACAGGCATGTTGGGGTCCAGGGTCGCAGTGCCATAGTCGTACTCAGGGGTGCTGTACTCCACAGACGCCTGGGGGGAGTCAGAGAGGCAAAGGAAGGGTGAGTCTGCGGACCGGCGCCGGACACCCGGCGGAGCTCCGCAGCTCCCAGGAAAATGGGGGTGTTGAGGGCTGAGAGACTGCGAGGGTGTCAGACCACTTATAAGAGTGGGAAACCCTTCCACGCTGATGAGTCCCCCTGCTGCGCTCTCGCTGCGTGCTGAAGTCTCTGGATGTCCTGTGATCCAGCAACCGAATGGTTAAAATCCAGTCCTGATTGGTCAGTACTGTAACACAGGGCTTCTTAGCTATTTTTAAGGTCACCAACAAGCGGAGATGAAAGTACTGGGTAGATACCCCATGGGCACCCACCATGGCCACCGTCAGCCCCTTTTGCTGCCTTCTGCTCACTGAGGCAGCTCCCCAGAGAAGGCAGTGGCTCCGCAGGGCTTCATAGACTCGGCAGAGCATTTAAGGGAGGGGAAAGGGAGAACCAAAAACACTCAGGGGCGCCTGGGTGGCTCAGTGGGTTAAGCATCTGCCTTCGGCTCAGGTCATGATCTCAGGGTCCTGGGATTGAGCCCCATGTCAGTCTCCCTGCTCAGCAGGGAGTCTGCTTCTCCCTCTCACTCTCCCTCTGTGTGCTCTCTCTCTCTCTCTGTGTCAAATAAATAAATAAAATTTTTAAAAAAGAGAGAATGATAGAGACATGTCAAAAGGACACAAAGAGAGCCTGGGAGAGACCCCTAGTTGAAGATGAGCCAATTTGAGTAAAGGAGAAGGAAGAAGAGGAGAAGGAGAAGAAGGAGAAAAGAAGAAATGAAACACATTAATATATAAAGATCTATGAGTTCAAAATGATAACAAAAACAAGCAAACTCATTGGTCACTTTTTTTCTGGAAAGGGAACAATTTGGGCATTTATCCTGCCATTTTTGCACAAGGTAAATTTCAGGGAAAGCAAGAGTCAACGAGGGAAAGCCATCCTTTAGAGGAAAACCTAACAATGATACGTGAAGAAGGAAGGACAGACTGCAGGAAATGATGGGTCTTGATGAGGACCATCAACATAGATAAAACCATCGGGTGAAAGGCTGGTGGGAGTTTTACAACAAACAGGCTGGGCTCGTACCCCAAACCAGACAATCAACCTCAGTGTCCGGAGAATAGAGACAATCAGACATTCTGTTCTATGTCATGTGATGCTTTAGAAAGGACGCGGCACCGCCTTTGAGTAATTCTTGCCAAATGAATGACAGTGAGTCTAATCAAGGTTCTAGATCAAAAACTACCGGTCTTGGTGCACCTGGGTAGCCTCGTCGGTTGAGCATCTGACTCTTGCTTTTGGCTCAGGTAGTGATCTCGGAGGTCGAGCCCCATGTTGGGCTCTATTCTGGGCATGTAGACTGCTTGGGATTCTCTCTCTCCCTCTGCCTCTCCCCCCACTCTCTCTCTCTCTCTCAAAACAAAACAAAACTACAGTCCACAGGAAAAGTGGGGGAGAGAGGAACATGGTAAATAACACCATAGGGATGAAATCAGACCACGGGAAATTCTAGAGGACAAATGATCTGTTTACTCCCACAAATAAATGGCATTGAGAAAGAGAGAGAGAGGAGAAGAAAGAAAAGGGAAGGGAAGAGAGGAAGAAAGAAAAGAGAAGGGAAGAGAGGAAGAAAGAAAAGGGAAGGGAAGAGAGGGAGGGAGAAAGAAAAGAAAAGAAAAGAAAAGAAAAGAAAAGAAAAGAAAAGAAA